>NW_006159707.1:798071-894416 GCF_000334495.1 Tupaia belangeri chinensis | reverse complement strand
CGCCCGGGACGCCTGGCTTCGGACCCCGCTGGCCCCCAGCGAGATGATCACCGCGCAGAGCGCGCTGCTGGAGAGGGAAGCTCAGGAGTCCAGCACCACCGACGAGGAGCTCGCAGGCCGGAGAGCGGCCAACGCGAGCAGCGAGAGGGGCGGCGTTGTCAGCACCCCGGACTATGGGGAGAAGAAGCTGCCACAGGCGCTTATCATCGGGGTCAAGAAAGGAGGGACCCGCGCGCTGCTGGAGGCGATCCGCGTACACCCGGACGTGCGGGCGGTGGGCGTAGAGCCGCACTTCTTTGACAGGAACTACGAGAAAGGGCTGGAGTGGTACAGGTAGGACCCTGGGCTCGGCAGGGTGGGGTACACGCACCGGGGAGACCCGGAGGAGAGGCCACGCTCTCCGTGCCCTTCGAAATCGAGGCACTGTCCCGAAACCCCTAGCCCCTGCGAGGGCTCTGGGAACCTAGCGGGGTTGCTTCTGGGACCGTCTGAGAGCACTGGACTCCAGCTAAATTTCACTTTACTTCACGGAGAGGGGAGAAGGTGTCACTCCTCTCTGCCTCCGACACCGCATCCAAGGAGGTGCCTTCTGAACCCGCCCAGCTGTCAGCCTGGGAATCCCCAGTCTCTGCGACTGTGGGGTGTTTCCTAACTCACGCTGTGGCAGGGCACTGGGGCTCTAAGACATGAGACAAGATAGCTCAATGGACAAGAGACTTTGCGATCCCCTGAAATCTATCAAAATCGTCTAAAACGCGGCAGGAATCCAACTTTAGTGTTTTAAGGTCAGAAAGACATGAATATGGAATAGTTAAAAAAGAAAAAAAAGGTAGAGGCACTTGGGCTTTCTAGTAAAGACAGGATGTCTCCTACCTCCATAACTTTCCCTCCGCCTTGTTGAATAGCACTGGGTTGATTTCGCACCGGAGCTTCCATGTCTACATGACAGTGGATGCCTTAAGAGTTTTATGCCCTGCACCTGTGCCCCAGCTAATCTGCGGCTTCTTCGCAACAGATTGCAGTTTATGTCTTGTGAGATGCTCATCTCCCTCCTTTCCCACCGTCTGTCGTTGGTGAGAAAAACGGAGAAGAGAGGACTAGAAAGTTAAGTGCAGGAAAAATAAATGAATAATAAAGCTTTCTTGCCAACCATAACGTTTAAAGCAAACACCAGCTCCACTGCCTAATATTCAAACCTCTTTGATTTTTTTCTCCCTCTTTCCTCCTGTTTTATATCTTTCCGGAAAACAGATCTGGATGGCTGGCTCCATCTCGATTGCATTTCAGTAATTAATTGCAATTGTCAAACAGTAACACAGCCTCTGTCAACTAAAGTGATGTTATCATCTTAGCAGAGCCAATGGGTAAAATAAGGATCGTTTCCTGACAGGTCACCTTTCCATAGGAGAAATGTGCTTTCTCCGTTTAAATTACAGCCTAGGAAAGTTTTAGAAATAATTTCAGAAATATGTAAGAAATGTGTGTATTGTGATTGATTTCTTCCACTTTTAAAAATATGCCTTGTGCTGTAAAAGCTTGAGAAAAGTACACTTAGGCATAAACATTACAGCACATTACACTGAAACAGCAAATGTGTCTGTTAATGTCTTGTCTGTTTCAACAGAGAGAACTAATTGCAGTATTTTAGGAGGCTTCAAACAGCCCCTTCCTATCAAAACATAAAACAGCAAATGCCTAATTTAACTGGAAAATCAGTATTTATAGCATCACAAGCCATGGCTTCCAGTTTGTGATTATAATTAAAAAGGTGTTAGGATGATTAATGCAACAACAGCAAAATACAGAAAGGGTATGATGTCTGGGAGGGTTTTAGTTGTTGAATTGTTGGCCATAGGAATGTTCTGGTTTCTTCTATGAGGTAGCACTGACAGTTTGAGGCTGTGTGTGTGTTTGCATGTGTGTGTGTTCTTTCCTTTTCTAATTTTACAGCTGTGTATCTTGTGATAATTGTCAAAATGCCCTTTGAGGGAAGCATAAACACATGATCTTTCAACCTGTGTTGGGGTTGCTTTATGGCTGCTGGAAATGGGGAAGGGGGTGTTTTACTTGATGACCTAAAGTTTATGGAGGGTGTGTGGTGGAATGCATGTTAGAAAGTCCCATCTTTAGGTCTAAACAATTTTCTGAATGGAAGGATAGAAGATGCCAGATTTCCTGTTTTTTAATATTGAGAGTGGGCAGAGAAGGTATGCCTCTCAGTCATGGCTACTGAAGATAATATCTAGGGCTGTGGTGTTCTGAGTCAAGGCTTGTATTTGGGGCTCAGTGTCAATATTTGGTACCCACCATAGAATTGCTAAGCTGAAGGGGTGTGGGTAGACCAAGATTCTCTTGTTTCTCATTTAAGAGGAGACCATATAATATTGGGTCCTCCAATTCCCCCCGGACCCACGACGTCTTGTCCCAGGGTAGACCAGTTTAATAGTGGTGGAGAAAAATATCTTTAAAGAACAAGCTTTCTGGCAACACATGTCTATCTAACATTCAGGGAACCATTAGCACCCAAACTTGGCTGTTGAGAAGACTGGTAGAAACCCCTTGGCCTCATGGGAGCCGAGTGTGCTAGGACCAGTCTTGGACAGCTCTTCAGCCCTATCATAGACAGCAGTGCTTTGAGGGCATTTGTGAGATTTTCATTAGTTCCATCTGGCCTCTCCTTGTCTCTCTCTCTCCTGCTGTCTCTCTCCCTTCCCCGCCCCTCCCTCCATACAGAAAGCGGTGACGACATCCTCACTATGTTGTAGGAAAGGAAACAGTGGTATTGACTCAAACTAATAACAGAAACCTTTCCTCTTTCCTCCCTGGCCCAACGGAATCTTGTCAATGGTGGCATCTGCCCTTAGATGACATCCTTCTGTCCCCTCTGGCTATACTATTTGGGGTCTTTTTGCCCGATTAGAGATCCACAGGTTAATGAAAGATTTCGACTTTTCCTCTATTTATTTATGATCTTTACTTAAACTGTGCTTTCAATAGCCTATTCATCCTGCAAATGTTTCTCTTTTGTTTTGTTTTGTTTTCAGAGAGGGAGAGTCAGGAGGAAATTGGGGCTGCCCTCAACATGGCTGCCATGGGCTTTCCTCATATGCACCTACGCAGCCCCGGCAGTTTTATTTCCTCAGTGTCACTCTAGTTATCTGTACATCTGGGTTTTGGCTTGCTCCTATGTTGTTGATCTAATGTGATATAAAACACATTTGAGATTAGAACACATACATCAGATTATCAGGGTAAGATGGACTAATGGATTAGGATGTGTGTGTTAAAGCTACAGAGAAGCCAGCTTCACTTGGTGGTTTGACACAGGCCAGTGATTTATAAATCCAGACAGATTAATCCTTCCACCCCTTCCTCCACGTCGCTCCCCAAGAAAGGGCAAAAGCACAATGCACCTTTCAGTACAAGCTGATACAAGCTGTCTGGGCAGAGACCTTAAACTCATCTAAAGGATGGGACCTCGGGGCAGGCTAACCTGCTGCCACTGCAGAACTCATCAAAGTGACAGAGAAGACTTGAGCTGTTTCCTCCCTCGTGGTTTATAGACTGTACTGTAACTATAACCCATTTTTTTCTGGAAACCACTCAGCCACAGAGCAATGGGACATGATCCTCCATGGTTTTAAGTTGTCCTCACTGTCAACACTTTATGTATACGTCCCATTAGCTAGGGGAAAGTAACTAAGTAAAATGCTTTCCAAAGTCATGCTCATGTTACCTAGAGGAAAGTGGCCTGTGGTCAGAATCTAGCTGCATGTGACATCTGGAGACAGAATGAAGGGGGAGAGAAAGGCACTGTAATGCCTGCTGTTGCTGTTGTGGTTGGCACTTTATAGATGTGTTATCACTTTTTTCTTTTTGCTATCGGGTATATGCACTCACTGGAGAGAAAGAGAGAGAGAGAGAAATCACCCCTCAGGGGGATGGCCACAGAGCAATCCCTTCTTTGTTCTCCTCTTGGGATTTTAGGCACACATGTACGTGTACACGACATGTTTTCCAAGCCATCACTCAGACTTGAATGGGATCCAGTGCCTTAGCCACCACGCCACCTGCTGGTCTCGCATTATCATATGTAAGTGCCATCATGATGCCATGAGCTGAACACAGTGTTCTCATTTTTCAGGTCACACCCAGGAGGTAAACGACTGGTTCAAAGTCATTTGGGTAGTTAATGCTTGAACTGAGATTTGAACCCACATCTGTCTCATTTCAAAGTGTCGGTTTCTTCTCCTGAACTACATCCCACACATAAAGTACTAGAAGCTCATATTTTTGTTAATTATTTTAATTAACAACTATTTAATAAATCAAGCTGTAATACTGGGGATAAAGTGGTCAGACAAATAAAATACTATTTTCTTGCAACTGACATTTTAGTAGGAGCATAGAAGAGACAGCAAGCAAACGAACTGAATAATATGTAGTAAAAATTCTGGCTGAGATAAAGAACCTAAGGAAAAATAAAATAAGTGATGGCTTAAAGCTCCTTTCTTAGCATGGTAGCTACTATCTGCATGTGACTTTCAAATATGTAAGATGTTCAAACTGAAATATGCTATAAGAAAATTTACAGAATGCTAAATTGCTCATTAATTTATGTTGACATGCTGACATGATAATACTCATATTAAGTTAAATAAAATATATGTTAAATTAATTTCAGCCTCTTTTTATTTTTTAGGAGTGGCCACTAGAAAGTTTAAAATTACACTTGTTATTTGCATTGTTATTCCCTTTGGGCAGTACTTGTGTAGTAATTTTTAAATTTTAAGGGTGCATGAATCACCTGTTTTTTTCAAATAATTATTTTATTTAACTTTATTTATTTATTTATTTGAATTTGATCAGAGAGGGACAGAGTGAGAGAGAGAGAGAGAGAGAGAGGGAAAGTGAGAAAGCAAGCTGCCAGGTCTGGGACTTAAACCATGTCAGCCCTGTGGGAGTCCAGCACCCTTAACCACCATGCCACCTGCCGTCCCCCACTTGAGATCTTGTTAATATGTGGGTTTTGATTCAGTATGAGGATATGTGTGAGATTACACATTCCTAAAAAGCTCTCAAGTACTACTGCTGCTGTTGATCCCTGAACCTCCCTTTGAGTAGCAGGGGGCCTAGAAAGTAATTTCTGTGTGTGTGTGTGTGTGTGTGCGTGTGCGCGCGTGTGCGCGCACATGTGCACATACCTGTGTTGGTTTTAAATACTTTCTGGGGCCAGCAGGTTGTGTAGTGGTTAAGGTGCTGGACTCTCACGTGGCCAACTGCAATTTGAGTCCTATACCCTGTGGTTTAAAACTCATGCTGGAATGTGTGCATGAGTGCATGTCTACTCAAAATCCTGAGAGGAAAATGGAAGAAAAGAGATTGTAGTGTGGCCATCCCCCCTGGGGGATGATTTCTTGCTTTCTGTTTGTCAGGCGAGCTCACATGCCCTATAGCAAAAATCACTCAAAAGAAAAGAAAAGAAGCACTTTTCTATAGAGATCATGTCAATGAAGCAGAAGAGTAAGATCCTTCCATGTGAAAATTCAGGTGGAAAAGTGTCCAAGTAGAAGGAACAGCAAGTGGGAATGCCCTGAGTTAGAAGGGAACGTCATGGTTCTACAAATTGTTCTTTTAGTAATAATTTTTTAAAGTTCATTTATTTATTTATTTCTTCCATGAGTGAGAGAGATGGAGAGAGGCCCAGAGAGAAAGTGAGACAGCATCTTGACAGGGTCTTGACACTGAGATCCACCTCCAGACTCTAGCCCCAGATCATGGGTACATGCATGGGTGACATGTTCAGAAGGTCTGGTCTTCTTATTTGGGTCAGCCTCACAGAGTGTCGGGTTTTGCTCCTACGCCACCATCAGGTCCCTTCTTTCTTTATTCTGAAAGCACCGTCTTTGTAGCTACACAAAATCGAGCTTAAAGCTTGACTTTGTAACTTTCTAGTTGGATGATCTTGGTTGCATGATTTATTTAACATCACTCAACTTCAGTTATTTATCTGAGAGTAAGTCCTTTTTTGTAGAAGTGCTGGGAGGAATAAATGAAATAATAGAACTCAGTGTATTTTTGTTTTTGTTTTTTGTTTTTTTTTGAGAGGTTTTTGCTATAGGGTGCATGTGCTTGCCAGAAATACAGAAAGAGACAGAGAGGCAGAAAGCGAGAAATCACCCACAAGGGGGGATGGCCATGCGACAATCCCTTTCCTCCATTCTCCTCTCAGGATCTTGGGTATACGTGCACACGCGCCTGGTGTGAGTTTAAGCCACTGAGTCTGGGACTTGAATCATGGTAGACTACAAGGGAGTCCAGTGACATAGCCATTACGCCAACACATACACACACACTCACATACTGGGCATGTTTTCAAGATGCTGGGTCCAGGATTCAACCATGTAGTCAGCCATGTAGAATCCAGCCACTCAACTACCGCACCACAGGCTGGCCTGAACCTGCCAGTAAGAATATTTTCTAAGCAAAACGAGTACTCTAGAGCAGCAGTCAAAATGGGCCCAACAACTGGGTTTTTCTGTTTCTCAAATTATTTTGGTCTCTGAGCAGCTATACCTTCTATCACAGCTGTCATAATATTGGCCGAGGCGTCTCTTTTTGGGATATTTGGGAAAACCTCCATCATGATTGGATTTGCAATCTACATCTGCTTAACCTTTTAAACCAACGGTCACAAACTCAGATGTCTTCATGGCCCATGTGGATAGTGTAAAAGAGTGAAATAGACTAGGTGGGAAGAGACTGGAGCACGTGAGCTTTGGGTAAAGGGACAGCCTCAGTTCTATTCCAGCTGTTTCTTTCCATGTGCAAATGTGACATCAGGGTTATGAGAGTTTCTACTTTGTAAGAGAAACTGTCAATCCAGATTTTGATGTGAAATCTTTTGATTTTTAGTATTGGCTAGAGATTTAAGTTTCTTAAAAGCGCTGTGTGGGCCAACACTGTGGGACAAACAAAATACATCTGTGGGCTGTATACAGCCAGCTGGCTACCAGTTTGTGACCTCTGGTTTGAAACTCATTTCAGAAAGTCACTGGCAAGCTCATACCCTTTGCTGTGGCCAGAATTCTGGCTTACATGTGCTATTTTAGTTTAGGTTTTTTTTTTTTTTTTTCCCTTCCCTTTTTACAGATTTTGCAACAGCATGGGGGAAAATACCTCCCAGATATATTGCAACAACAAAAAGAGCTTGATATAAA
This sequence comes from Tupaia belangeri chinensis, assembly GCF_000334495.1. Lineage (NCBI taxonomy): Eukaryota > Metazoa > Chordata > Mammalia > Scandentia > Tupaiidae > Tupaia > Tupaia belangeri. The sequence continues at coordinate 887,196 of NW_006159707.1, read as the reverse complement.
CAGGAACATTGAAGCAGAAAAGAAAAAAAAAATCACAAATAAATTTTCCTTTTGTTCCCAATTAACATTCTTTTGAAGGTGAGAGCAGCTTCAGTTTTTCACTCCTTAATCAGGAGTGCCTGTATTTACCTATATAGATAACTTGTACTTATAAAATAGATCCTGGCCAGGTAGATTAAAACCTGAGCATTAAAAAAAGCAGGTTCATGGGGGACCAGCAGTTAGTGTAATGGCTATGTCGCTGGACTCCCACGTAGTCGACTGCGGTTCGAGTCCTGGACCCAGTGGCTTAAACTCATGCCGGGCACATGTGCGTGCGTGCCCAAGATCCCGAGAGGAGAATGGAGGAGAAGGGATTGCGGCATGGCCATCCCCTCTGGGGGGTGATTTCTTGCTTTCTGTCTCTCTCTGTCTGTCTGGCGAGCGCATGCGCCCTATAGTGAAAACCTCTCAAAAAAAAAAAAAAAAAAAAAAAAAAAAAGGTTCAGGCCAGCCTGTGGTGTGGTGGTTGAGTGGCTAGATTCCACATGGCTGACTACAGGGTTGAATCCTGAACCCAGTGTCTTGAAAACATGTCCATTGTATGTGTATGTGTGTGTGTGCATGCACACGCACACATACACATACCAAAAGAAGAAGAAATGAAAAAGGGGTAGGATGTGGTTATCATCTATAGAGGGTACTTTCTTACTGTCCCTCTCCTTCTAGGGAGCACATGCACCCTCTGGCAAAATTAAATAAATAAATACAAAAAGTGGATTCTATGATTTGCTTTGCCAAATGCTAGTTCTATTGGACATTAGGTTACTTATTCCTCTCTGTTTCTTAGGTGATGAAGTTATATTTTCTCCATTATGTCCATTCATTCACTGAAATACTTTGGCTCTGTAACAACTTCTGAATTCCGTCCTTCAAAGAAAGGAATATGGTAGAATAGAAGCAATATGCTTTGGGGTATATTTTGTATCTCTGAGCAAAAATTTATTGCATACTCATTGTGTGACCGTGGACATATAATTTCATATCACTAAGCCTCAATTTCTCTATCTGCAAAATGAGCTCAATATTACCTACTTCCAAAGGATTACATGAGGATGACATGACATGGCAGTCAAAGTATTTTCTGCAAGCATTTATGACTTGGTATATTTCTTTCTTCCTTTTTCCCCCTCTCTTCCTTATTTTGTTCTCTTTTCCCTTGCCTTTTTACTTCATTCCCTTCAATGTCTTCACATTATCCTGCCCATCAGTACTAAAGACCCTGAAGAGAAAGCTATAATGCATTTTTCATTTGAATATAGTCTTTTATTTCAAGATTATGTCTGAATGAGGGATTTTAAACCTTGAAGCAGCTCTTAAGTAGTTCTCCAGAGAATAATCAGGATTGGATTCCTGAATTTGGTCTATTGTAACTTGTGCTGAAAGAGGAGCAGGGTCTGATTTCACAAAACAATTGCTGCCAGAATTCTCTGTAGAGGGAATGGGGTGAGGAAGTGGACAGGCTGTCTCTGGGCTCACAGGATGACAGCCTCTTCAGTGTCCATGGGAACTGATGTCACTTGCCCGGAGGGGTCCAGAAGCATTTAGGATGCCAGGGACATGCTTGCCTTTAGTTTTTATGCAGAATTGAAGACATGGGAAAATTCTGGATTACTCACCAAGACCCTGTGACACTCCTATCTTGAGATTTGGCTGTTTTCAGTGGTGTTCTTCAGCTAGCCTAACATGATTTATTTATTTCATTTTTATTTTTGAAAATCATACCAGATATTTTTTACTTTTAAATTGAGTCAGGAGAGAGACTTCGAGACTTTGGTTGAGTGAAATATTGCTAGAGTTGTATGTTAGCAAGTTTTAACGGTTTTGGTTTTGCATAATGGATGATATCTCTGGAACTGATTGAACCACCGCCCTGTTAAAGTAATCTCTTGATTCCATTGGTTTCTGTGGTTTAACAAGCGCCTCTATAACTGTCTTGGGAATTTCATTCTGAAATTATAATTCACTAAGGGAGCCTTTCAGCCTATCTTACCATTAATTAAAAGCAGGCAGTTGATTTTTTTTCCACACACTACTTAGTATTTCCTTCCTTTAGAAAATTGCTTTCAGCCTTTATTTAGGAATATAAAAAGCATATTTGTAAGGAAACAAAGCAACACATGAACTAGGCAACATTTTTGGTTGCAAATGACAGAAATTGAGCAAACCATTATAAACAACAGAAGATAATTTATTGGCATGTGTGATCGAGACATCTGAGAGTAACTAGCTTCAGGAAAAGCTGGGTCCAGGGATTCAAACAATGTTAGTAAACCTATGTCTCTTTCCATTTTTAGCCATATTTGTCTCTACTTTGCTTAATTCTCAGGTAAGCTGTCTTACCATGTTTAGGCAAGATGGTTAGTAGCAACCCTAGATAAACATATGTTATGTTTATCAGTTCTTTTAAAAATAATTTCTTTCTTAACAGCTTTTGTAGAAAATTCCTAGAGATGTCTTTGGCCCAGGTTGGGTCATGTGCCCACTCCTAAGGCAATAATTGTGTAGCAGTTTAATCAAGACTAGGAGACATGACCACCTCTTTGGCGGTGGTGGTGGGAATAGGGAAGCAGGGATAGCCCCATTGACACCACAGGGAGTCATTTCTCCACCGAGTAAGTAAGAGTCAAAGGATTCTGCTTGCTGAAAAACTGGAGCCAGTTAAACCAGATGTCCATTAGACTCAAAAAGGTCTACTCTGGGCCATATAAATGATTTCTCTAACCCAGTATTTTAACACAAGAGGAAGTGCAAAGGATTAGTTTGGGGATATCCCATGTACTTGTTACTTAGTAATTAACTTATTTACTCATTAAACATGTATTGTCAACTATATGTTATATGCTGAGGTCAAACATGAGTCAATCATGGCCAATAGTCTCAAAGAACTCATAGGGTGGATAAATGGGCATGTAAATGATTACATTATGAGGTAATATAAATGTTGGTGAAGTAGGAGTAATTCCAGGAATGGAAGGATGGTTTGATCACAGGAAATTTAATAAGGTGATATACTATTAATATCAAGAAATGAGAAAAATCTCATGATTTATTTTTATGGATGTTATAAAGATATTTGAAACAAATTAATATTTTTGATATTTTTAACAACTTAGTGAGAAAATAGGATCATACCCCAAACCATCATCATCTTTAGTGGTGGTATAGAACTGGAAATATTCCCATTAATTCCAGAACCAGATCAGAATGCCCATTATCATCACTATTATTTACCAGGGTTTGGGAAATACTAGACAATACAATTATATGAGAAGAAGTCAGAAAGGGAGAGGCAGTATTTGCAAGTAATTGTATCTCCTTTTGGAAAACCTAAGATAATCAGTTTATCCATTAATCTTGAGAAACAATAATAGAATTATTAAGGTAGCTGGTAGGAAAATAATTGCAAAATATATAATTTTCCTGTGTGCCTAGGCCAATGATTTTGGAACTATAATGGGAAAAATATTTTATTTATAGAACCAACTAAAGAGGCAAAATAACTAGGAATAAATTTAACAAAATTGCAAGGAACTGGTAAGAATAAAATTTTAATATGACTAAGGTACACCAAAAAAGACAGGAGTCAATGAAAGGAGTCACATTTCTATAAGATCGCATTTCTTTCTTTTTCTTCATTTTTTTCTTCTTCTTTTCTCTTTCTCTCTCTCTTCCCCCTCTCATTTTCATACACTTGTTGAATTCTTTTTCTATAAGTTGAGGTCAGATGTGTTTGAGAGTGGTCTGAAAATATTGTTTATATGCACATGAACAAAATATTATACTTTACATATAGGACTGCCTTATTTTCTGCAATTTATTTGACCCACAAAAGGATGGTTAAGACAACTGTTACTGGTTCAGATTCGTAAACAGTGTGGTAATTTTTTGCAGGTGTGGTAGCACTGGGCTCGAGATGTGGATGAGCAGTTGAAAGACAAAAAAATAAAACCAAAAAAATTTAAAAAATTAGGGACAAAGAATAATTATTTTAAAATGGACAGGGAAATGAAGGTTTGGTTATAAAAGAATAATAGTAGTGGTGGTTGGGCAGTCCTGGTGGTAGATACATGTTGTACCCACATGTGCCAGGCTCTGCTCTGAGTATTGAACTTATCCAGTCTTCACAAGAACCTCATGAGATAGGTGCTGTTACTTCCCACATTTTACAGGTGCTGGAACTGAGGCACAGGGAAGGTAAGTAACTTACTTAAAATGTGGAGCTGGGATTCAAACTCAGGTGTGTGGCCCCAGATGTACAGCTGTTCCTTTAATTGGTCTCTAAATTCATTTCCCCTGAAAGTGTTGTCGCCCAGCATTGTGGGAGTAAATAGTAAGTGTTAGCCTTTCTCTGCTTTTGACTTTTCTATGTGCAGATGGATGGGCCTTCCTATAGGACAGGCTAACTTGGGAGTCTTCTTCTTTCAGCAAACTGTGATAGTGGCTTGCTTTCTGTTCTGGGAGCGCGCCAAGCTCATTCGCAAGTTAAGATCTTGGAATCCTTTTTTCCTTCCACGTTCAATGCTCTGTTTCTAGATCTTTAAACCCTTGGTGTGTCTCCTTATATGTTGGATATATGTTGCTTCAAATTTCAGTTTCTTAAGAAGACCTTTGTCCACTGCCTAACTTAGGGATCCTCTTCTACTTTTGAGTTTGTTACATTGTTTTATTTTTGTCTAGAGCACATATGGGGGAGTCTTCAAAAAGTTCATGGAAGTACATTTTATAAAAAAATACATAGGTTTCATTTTTTGCATGAAAGTAAACTTGTATTTTGTTTTGTTTTGTTTTTAGAGAGAGAGATTTTTGGTACGTGGTGCGTGTACTCACCAGAGAGACAGAGACAGACAGAGGACAAAAACCCTACTCCCTCCTCCTCCCAGGGGGATAGCCATGCCACAATCCCTACTCTTCCATTTTCTTCTCAGGATTTCGGAAATGCATGCACACGTGCCTGGCTTGAGTGTTAAACTGCCAGAGCTGGGACTCAAACCACGGTTGATTAGGTGGGAGTACAGTGACATAACAATTACATCATCTGCTGGTCTCTAACCTTGTATTTTAATTCCATTTTTTCCTGCAAGCCTTTTTGAAGTACCGTCCTATTATTTTCCAAAGTCATCCTAATTACTGATCTCCCCCTTACCAGAAAGTAAACCACAGGTAGCAGAGATCTTATCTGTCTTGTTCCTTGTCCAAAACAGTGCATGGCACACAGTAGGCACTCAATACATGGTGGCTTATTAATCACCAGTTATGAATGAGTAACTTAATGAATGAAAGGAGGGCCTTCTATGTGCATTACTCCAGGCTTCTGAACAGAAAGAATACTCACATCTTAGAACTCTGGCTAAGAATTGTTCTAAGATCACTCATATACTATTTTTGTAAAACTATTTTGGGTGCAAGAAAGAGAAACCCAGTCAAACAAAGTGTGTGGGCTAGACAATCTCTCCGAGAGGTTTCTCCAGCATACAACATTCTCTCATTAGTTCCTTACTGTGGCCTCATAAAGTAGATGCTTTCTTTTCCCGTTTTACAGATAGAGTAAAACTTCAGATGGGTAAGCCACCAAGATCACACGCCGGCTGTCAGGCGCCAGGTGTCCTTCCAATGTAACAAAGGGCTTTTGGTTTCTGGTCTTGGCTACTGTGGCAGTCAAGTTTTAGAAGAGCACAGGTTGGGTCTGATGCACCATTATGCCCCAAGAGGAATTTGAACTGAGTTTCTCTCAATGCATTATGATAATTACATACAGCAATTGCCATTTAATAATCAACAGTTACAGAGAAGCTCCACATTTGGTGTGTGTGTTACTCACTGTAGATGCAGGTATACCTTTCCCTGTGCTCCCAGGTTAAAGCTTCCACCTGGGACTAGAGGTTCAGTGAAACTACCTGGGCTCCTCTCTCATAGGGAAGTTTGACTGTTAGGAGAGATGTGTGGTTTTTTGCAAAGGAATCTGAACCTGGAATCAGAAGTTACAGGTGTGAGCGTAACTTCTGTGTCTACCTTGCTATGTGTGCAGAGACAAGTGTTTAGCATATGAGCCTTTGTTTTCTCATCTCTAAAATGGGAATAACAACCTCTATAAACTCCACAGTGATTTTGCAAGAGTAGAATAATTATTATGTACTGGGAACTGCTGTGTCTACCTATGTTAGCTGTTATTAATCCATGCACGTTTTCCTGAATTCCCCCCAGGTAATTGGTTTTCTGGAATGTTGCACTCCAGGGAGTATCTGAAATACAGGACAAGCACTCTTATCATAAAGTTAGATTAAGAGGTTTAATTTACAGAAGCTATTATATAGCAAGGATATCAAATGTTCTTAGTGCAGACTGCATAAAGATCTGGAGAATTCCTGGACAGCCTCAGTCTGCACAACTCTTTTTCACCTGACTAATGTCTGTCAATGCATAGTTCTTTCACACTGCAACCACATAAAATCCCATCGGTCACATCTGCTTCATAGGACTGCCCTGCCGTTGATGAGCTTTGGAAGTGACCAGTGAACTCTCACTTTGCTTTCAATTCATGTAGCTTCTCTTTTCCTGCACACCTTTCAACTGTCTCTCAGGTTGGTGTATTAACTCTCTGTCTTCCAGTTGTCTCTCAGCCTGCCTTCTTACCCTCTGTGGTAGGCAGAGTAATCGTCCCTTTGAAATGTCTATGTCTTATTTCCTGGGAACTCTTAGATGACATGACAAAGGGGGATTAGGTTCCACATGGCATTGATAAACAGTTGACTTTAGAACTTTAAAAAAAATTCGTGATAGAGCACATATAAGAGAGAAAGACCGAGACAAAGACAGAGCGACACCCACTACACAGCTTGGTCATGCCACAATCCCCTTCCTCTAGTCCTCCAGCTCACCAGGTTTCTGAGCATGCACGTATGTATCTGGTGTGTTTCAGGCAGAGACTCGAACGGTGGTCAGCATATAGGTTCCAGCTCTGTTGTCAGGTATGTTATCAGCCACACCTCAAAGGCTGGGCCTAAATGACTGACTTTAAATTTGGAAATTGTCCTGAATTATATTGGTGGATTTAATGTAGTTATGAGAAAACTTTGAAGTGGAAGGAGAAAGCAGAGGGGAGAGAAAGCCAAAAGGTTGGTAGCGTAAGAAGGACTCAGATGATGTTGCAGGCATTGATGATAGAGGAAGGGGCCACAGCCAAAAATGTGGGCAGCTTCTAGGAACCAGAAAACGCAAGTTAAGATCTTGGAATCCTTTTTTCCTTCCACGTTCAATGCTCTGTTTCTAGATCTTTAAACCCTTGGTGTGTCTCCTTATATGTTGGATATATGTTGCTTCAAATTTCAGTTTCTTAAGAAGACCTTTGTCCACTGCCTAACTTAGGGATCCTCTTCTACTTTTGAGTTTGTTACATTGTTTTATTTTTGTCTAGAGCACATATGGGGGAGTCTTCAAAAAGTTCATGGAAGTACATTTTATAAAAAAATACATAGGTTTCATTTTTTGCATGAAAGTAAACTTGTATTTTGTTTTGTTTTGTTTTTAGAGAGAGAGATTTTTGGTACGTGGTGCGTGTACTCACCAGAGAGACAGAGACAGACAGAGGACAAAAACCCTACTCCCTCCTCCTCCCAGGGGGATAGCCATGCCACAATCCCTACTCTTCCATTTTCTTCTCAGGATTTCGGAAATGCATGCACACGTGCCTGGCTTGAGTGTTAAACTGCCAGAGCTGGGACTCAAACCACGGTTGATTAGGTGGGAGTACAGTGACATAACAATTACATCATCTGCTGGTCTCTAACCTTGTATTTTAATTCCATTTTTTCCTGCAAGCCTTTTTGAAGTACCGTCCTATTATTTTCCAAAGTCATCCTAATTACTGATCTCCCCCTTACCAGAAAGTAAACCACAGGTAGCAGAGATCTTATCTGTCTTGTTCCTTGTCCAAAACAGTGCATGGCACACAGTAGGCACTCAATACATGGTGGCTTATTAATCACCAGTTATGAATGAGTAACTTAATGAATGAAAGGAGGGCCTTCTATGTGCATTACTCCAGGCTTCTGAACAGAAAGAATACTCACATCTTAGAACTCTGGCTAAGAATTGTTCTAAGATCACTCATATACTATTTTTGTAAAACTATTTTGGGTGCAAGAAAGAGAAACCCAGTCAAACAAAGTGTGTGGGCTAGACAATCTCTCCGAGAGGTTTCTCCAGCATACAACATTCTCTCATTAGTTCCTTACTGTGGCCTCATAAAGTAGATGCTTTCTTTTCCCGTTTTACAGATAGAGTAAAACTTCAGATGGGTAAGCCACCAAGATCACACGCCGGCTGTCAGGCGCCAGGTGTCCTTCCAATGTAACAAAGGGCTTTTGGTTTCTGGTCTTGGCTACTGTGGCAGTCAAGTTTTAGAAGAGCACAGGTTGGGTCTGATGCACCATTATGCCCCAAGAGGAATTTGAACTGAGTTTCTCTCAATGCATTATGATAATTACATACAGCAATTGCCATTTAATAATCAACAGTTACAGAGAAGCTCCACATTTGGTGTGTGTGTTACTCACTGTAGATGCAGGTATACCTTTCCCTGTGCTCCCAGGTTAAAGCTTCCACCTGGGACTAGAGGTTCAGTGAAACTACCTGGGCTCCTCTCTCATAGGGAAGTTTGACTGTTAGGAGAGATGTGTGGTTTTTTGCAAAGGAATCTGAACCTGGAATCAGAAGTTACAGGTGTGAGCGTAACTTCTGTGTCTACCTTGCTATGTGTGCAGAGACAAGTGTTTAGCATATGAGCCTTTGTTTTCTCATCTCTAAAATGGGAATAACAACCTCTATAAACTCCACAGTGATTTTGCAAGAGTAGAATAATTATTATGTACTGGGAACTGCTTTGTCTACCTATGTTAGCTGTTATTAATCCATGCACGTTTTCCTGAATTCCCCCCAGGTAATTGGTTTTCTGGAATGTTGCACTCCAGGGAGTATCTGAAATACAGGACAAGCACTCTTATCATAAAGTTAGATTAAGAGGTTTAATTTACAGAAGCTATTATATAGCAAGGATATCAAATGTTCTTAGTGCAGACTGCATAAAGATCTGGAGAATTCCTGGACAGCCTCAGTCTGCACAACTCTTTTTCACCTGACTAATGTCTGTCAATGCATAGTTCTTTCACACTGCAACCACATAAAATCCCATCGGTCACATCTGCTTCATAGGACTGCCCTGCCGTTGATGAGCTTTGGAAGTGACCAGTGAACTCTCACTTTGCTTTCAATTCATGTAGCTTCTCTTTTCCTGCACACCTTTCAACTGTCTCTCAGGTTGGTGTATTAACTCTCTGTCTTCCAGTTGTCTCTCAGCCTGCCTTCTTACCCTCTGTGGTAGGCAGAGTAATCGTCCCTTTGAAATGTCTATGTCTTATTTCCTGGGAACTCTTAGATGACATGACAAAGGGGGATTAGGTTCCACATGGCATTGATAAACAGTTGACTTTAGAACTTTAAAAAAAATTCGTGATAGAGCACATATAAGAGAGAAAGACCGAGACAAAGACAGAGCGACACCCACTACACAGCTTGGTCATGCCACAATCCCCTTCCTCTAGTCCTCCAGCTCACCAGGTTTCTGAGCATGCACGTATGTATCTGGTGTGTTTCAGGCAGAGACTCGAACGGTGGTCAGCATATAGGTTCCAGCTCTGTTGTCAGGTATGTTATCAGCCACACCTCAAAGGCTGGGCCTAAATGACTGACTTTAAATTTGGAAATTGTCCTGAATTATATTGGTGGATTTAATGTAGTTATGAGAAAACTTTGAAGTGGAAGGAGAAAGCAGAGGGGAGAGAAAGCCAAAAGGTTGGTAGCGTAAGAAGGACTCAGATGATGTTGCAGGCATTGATGATAGAGGAAGGGGCCACAGCCAAAAATGTGGGCAGCTTCTAGGAACCAGAAAAAAGGCAAGGAAATGGATTCTTCCCTAGTGCCTCCAGAAAAAAAAAAATGCAACTCTGTGAGCACTTTGAGACCCCTTTCAGACTCTGTACATTTGGAACTGTAAGATAATGTATTTGTGTTGTTTTAAGCCACTAACTTGTAGTCATTTGTCACAGCAGCAATAGGAAACTCATGCACTTTCCTCAGATGTCTCTAAGAGTTTGCTCTTGGTTCTCCTTGTTCCTTTTGCTTTTTTCCTTTTTTTAGTAATATTTTGGGTAACAGTTTGGTTAAAATTTCTGGGTGATATTCTGAGTAAGGATTGTGCTGTGTATGGTAAGATATATATTGATCTCTCTGGCCTCTACTCATGATAATATGGCTCTAGACATTGCCCAGTGACCTGTGGTGGCCTAAAATTGCCTCTGGTTGAGAACACTTACCTTAGAAGATTTTTCTCTTCTTCATAATCAGGCTTGGAGTCCACCCCATCTCCATTTCAGCCAGCAGGAAGAAAAAATGGGCAGAAGTCCAGGAAGCAATTTCCTCTCAAGTGAGTGAGGTAGAAGTTAAACTCAGAACTTCCACTCACATTCTGTTAGTAAAATTATACTTGCTTAGCCACATCTAGCTGCAAAGGAGTCTGGGGAATGCACTGAGTGCTCTCTGCTCAAGAAGGAGGAGACAGTGAGATTGGACAGATAAGCAACTGTCTCTGCTACAGTAACACAAGGATATGGTCATAGTATATCTCTTTTTGTTCTTGTCTGTCAAGATGAGAGTTAGGTTGGAAGGATGAAATAAATTGAACAGGCCAAATACTTTTTGCATTGGGACAAAGAATTATTTTAGAAGGTCACCAAACATTTCAGAAAAACACATAAATTTTATCTAATACTTTAATTGTGTATTTTGCTTTTAAGAGTTGGTGTCTTCTAGGGAACTAGCAGTTAGCGTAATGGCTATGTTGCTGGACTCCCACATAGTCGACTGCGGTTCGTGTCCCGGACCTGGTGGCTTAAAACTCACGCCGGGCGCGTGTGCGTGCGTGCCCAAGATCCCGAGAGGAGAATGGAGGAGAAGGGATTGCGGCGTGACCATCCCCCCTGGGGGGGTGATTTCTCGCTTTCTGTCTCTATGTCTCTCTCTGTCTGCCTGGCGAGCGCACGCGCCCTACAGTGAAAATCTCTCCAAAAAAAAAAAAAAAAAAAAGAGTTGGTGTCTTCTAAAGATCAGTCATGAGTAATGCTCTTACAGTTTTTTGGCCAAAAAGGTTTTTGCACCGATACTGACTTTTTTGGTGGTAGTGAGAGGGTTGTCATCTTTACCAGTAATTTTCCATTGGTCATATTAAAACCCAGGAATTGGCTCCACTTTGATTTATTTATTTTTTTTGTGGAGAGGTTTTTGCTATAGGGCATGTGTGCTCACCAGAAAGACAGAAAGAGACAGACAGAAAGCGAGAAATCACCCCCCTCCACGGGGGCGGGGGGGGATGGCTATGCTGCAATCCCTTCTCTTCCATTTTCCTCTCGGGATTTTGGGCACACATGCACACGTGCCCAGGTGTGTGTTTAAGCTGCCAGGTCTGGGACTCGAACCACAGTTGACTATATGGAAGTCCAGCGACATAGCCATTACACTAACTGCTGGTCCCATTGGGTCCACCTATATTGATTTTATTTTTTTTTTGTACATGAAAACAATTTTATTAAATATTTGTAAGTACTATATAATTACCATACATGTGTCTGATGAGATGGATATAGTATCTATACACACACATGCACATGCACACACACATACGTACATATTCATATATATATATATATCTGCATAGATATACATATGGATACTTGACTTTATCTGTGAATCTGTCTGTGTGTATCTCCATCTACTTATATATTATAGTGAGGTACCACCTACCTTGGCAACACCCTCATCCCTTGTCTAGATTCTATATTGGGCCTTTCACATAAAGACCAGAATTAGGTGGTCCCTTTTGCAGACCATACGATGTCCCTGTCTTTAATTTTATAATGTGTTGGCTTTGAAAAGCATTATCAGTCCTGACATACAGGATCCCAAAGGATCTAACCCCCTATTCATGCCTTCAGTGACATTCAGTTGGTGTCTTTGTCCCTCTGCTCAAGCTTCACTAGCTTTCAGGGTGTACCAGAGAATCCAAACTTGGCCCTACCTCAGGGACTTCAAGGTGATTGCTCCCCGCACCTGTACTATTTTATTTTCATTAGTTAATTGCATGCCTTGCATATGTCTTCATTCAGGGCTCTTCTTAACGATCTTATCCTCAGTGTGGCTTTTCCTTGTGTCACCTGGACTCACCTTGTGCACTGCTAGTTGTAAGAGCAGCTCTACTCATTGAAAAATACAGTGCTGCATTGAGACACACAAACATTCTGTAGTTACTCCACCTACTCAGGTCTCTTGTGTCTTAATTTTTTTGTTCTTAATTCCTCTATTCTGGAGAGAAGATCTAGTATTGATCTGGTGCCACAAAATGACCTTAATGTTGCTGAGGTCAATTTAAAAGATACTTATGTAAACTCTCCGCTGTCTCTGCTATTTAAGTACACTGCCACCAGGTGGTAGTTATATGACATAGACAGGGTTTAAAGATGGGAGTGTCTCCTTGCTCCTGCCAAACTGGACTAACTCTGTCTGTTTTGTCCCTGTGTCATAAATCAAGAGACTTTATACAGTGTTCACTTTCAGTAAACCACAAACATACCAAAACATATGTTTAGAGCCATGTTTAAAACAAACACAAACACAGTTGGGTATTTTCTTCTCTACTTTTTTTGAGTCAATTTCACATACGGAAAGAATATCAGCTGTTGTCTTTTTTTTCCTTCACGATCTTATGACTATCTGAGTATGGACAAACAGTGAGCATACCTTGTGCTACACACATATGTTCAGGTATTTAATCATAAAAACATTTTTATAACACATTATCAGATGAAAATCATATGGAAGTTTCAGCCAACAACCCTGTGACCTCACTCAGAAACACTGATTTCCTTCTTTAAAACAGTGAGTGTTCTGTACTTACTGGTTCTCATTCGCTTTTGTATCACTGAGTTGAAAGTCATTCCTTTTAGTTTATCTTCAACTATTGGCCTAGGGGCTCCCAGATTTTCTTGGGATTGTGCCTATTTTCTAGTCTTTCTACCTGTTGTCAACCAGAAGGAAAAAATGTACCCCAAACCAAAGTATATTAGAGCACCTTAAATCATTTCTAGGGGTTCGAAATGTAGTTCCAGCTTTGAAACTCTATTGACTGGGATTCTTCTGGCTATGACACTCAGAAATCCAGGTAAAATCTAAAGTCTCAGGTAGGGAATTGGGAGACCATTTTTTAGGTGTGTCTTAATTAGTGCTTAAACAATGTCATCAACTCTCTTATTCTGGATTCTATTGCTTCTGAGGTGGTTGGCTGCATTCTCGAAACTTCTCTTGTGTTTATAAAGTGGGTGCTAGCCAGATTCTCTTTCCCCAAATCCAGTTGTAAAAGCGCACCATCTTTGTCCCAGAAGTCTTTGCTGTAGTCTTCTTGTAGCTTTGTTCTTAAGGGTCAGGGACGATCCATCATCCGTTTTTTGTTTCCGGGGGTTGGTGAGGGTTGAGACACTGCCACTGTGGAGTGTAAGTAGGAGTTGGTTTCCCTGGAAGCACAGAGGATGAGATGTGGGGCATTTTCTCAGAGCAAAACCAGGATATGATTGTCAAAGAAAGGAAATGGATGCTGATGCCAAAACAACAGATGTCTATTTCGAGACTCTTCTGTTCAGATGCAATCTTTCATCAAAGTACAACTGAATAAAACAGACATAGTGAGACTTCCACTGACTTGCATTGAAATAGAAGACCTGAGTCCTGCTCTGTGTTTTCCAGCAAGAGAGCACAAACAGAGAGCCCAAATCTCCCCCTATAGCTCCCTGTTTAAGATTATGCATCTCTTCTTTAACCTAGAAAGAAAGAAAGAAAGAAAGAAAGAAAGAAAGAAAGAAATGGAAGAAGAGAAGGAAAGGAGGGAGAGCCAGAAAGAGAACTTTCTCGTACTAGTACCTAAAATGTGGTAAATGTTGAAAAACATATATAAAGAACCTGCCCTTCAGAAATCACTAATTATTGGGACCAGCAGATGGCGTAATGGCTATGTTGCTGGACTCCCATGTAATTGACCGTGGTTCGAGTCCTGGACCTGGGTGGCTTAAACTCATGGTGGGCATGCGTGCATGTGTGCCCAAGATCCTGAGAGGAGAATGGAGGAGAAGGGATTGCAGCTTGGCCATCCCTCCTAGGGGTTGATTTCTCTCTTTCTGTGTCTCTGTCTCTTTTTGTCTTTCTGGTGAGTGCACGTGCCCTGTAACAAAAACCTCTCAAAAAAAAAAAAATCACCGATTATTTATCTAGAATATTTTCTATTTTCATCACTTCCTTAGCAACCCCTAGCAGCTGCTGGAAAATGTAAAGGAATTGTATATTTTACAAGAGAATTCTTCAAATAGCAAGTAAAAGTGTTTCATCACATTAAGTTTTCCTGCCCCAATTCACTTCAAGTAGAGAAGGAGAAATGATTTTGCATTTGATCAGTCTTAATAGAACAACTAGATAGCCCAAAATGTTGAGAGCAATCTTGATTCTATGCCATTTTATTGTTTTCACATAAGGTGAGGTCTACAATATAAATTATGATTTAATTTTTAGTGGTTTTTTAAGACTTTTTATGAAAGTAAGTCCTCGTTTTGGGGAATAAAGATTCCCTTGTCAAATCTAGCATCCTGATATGTTGAGTAAAAATATACATCTTGTTTATTGTTCGGGGATTTCTCATCAGTACACAATGAAGTTTTCTTTCTCAGTACCTGAGAGCACATGTGCATGTGTGCACGTGGATGTATGTGTGTGTTTTAGCAATTAAATCCTGAGAGATCTTTCTGAAGGTTCCTCGGCAGGAATTTCTTGGGACTTATAGATCTTGGACCTACTAAGCCTGAGGGAAATTTTCTAGGCCCAGATCAATTTCCTGTGTAATCCTTGAACTTCTTGATGTCCCCAGGCTTCAGTCTCCATTTTCCCTTTGCTGTCTGACCACCACCCCCTTTTCCATGGGGTTCTTCCCACTGCCCTGGTTATGAGGTAGAAATCTGCCTCTTTTCTTATTTCCCTGTAGATGGGAGAATTAGAACTAATAACAAAAAATACTGATTTTTAGTCATATAGTTTCTGCTAGGATCATATATCAGAATGCTTGTTTTCAGAGATTGCTTTTCTTGATCTCTTGGAATTTATTTTAAGACTTCTTCAAAAAGTCTCTTTTATTTCAGAAACAGGTAAAATTTTTTAAAAATAAATTATATAGGAAGTTAACTTCTGTGATTTTTACTTTCCAGTAATTGTGCTTTTATGTATTGTGCAGTCTTAATCACAATAGCTAACTTCTC
Organism: Tupaia belangeri chinensis; assembly: GCF_000334495.1. Classification (NCBI taxonomy): domain Eukaryota; kingdom Metazoa; phylum Chordata; class Mammalia; order Scandentia; family Tupaiidae; genus Tupaia; species Tupaia belangeri. Next base: position 871,759 of record NW_006159707.1, on the reverse strand, counting down.
ATGAATGCTTATGTGATTAATGGAAAACCCAGTGAATCCCTTTCTTAATCTTTACAGCAATCTGAGTTGAGTCCATATACTGTGTTTTAAGAGGCATAGAGGGGAAAAAATAACAAACACCTAAAGATACATAGTGGCAGAACCTCTTTTTTGTTTTTCTTTTCTAGAGAGCATATGCCTTGCCAGAGAGAGAGAGAGCGAGAGCGAGAGAGCGAGAGAGCCAGTGAAGGTATCCCTCAATAGGATATGGTCATGCCACATTCCCTTCTCCTTCATTTCTCCATCGTGTTGGGATTCTGGGTATGCTAACACATGCACTTGACATAGTTTTCAAGTTACTGGATTGGAATTGAACTGCGTTCAGTCATATGAGGTCCTATTTCCTTAACCATTGGACTAGGCGGCCATCCCAGAAGCTGGGTCTGAAGAGAGATGTTTAGGGTGCTCTTCTAGCCACAATGCCATGCTGGCTCTCTGAGAGACGATGTTAAAGATGTTGTACCACCACAGTACCTCCCTGAAACAGTGCCGTCGTTCAAAGTCTGGCTGTGCCTTGTGTCTGTCTGTAGAGAGAGCTTGTGGATTTTCTGGGAATCACTCCACAGCTGAGTTAAACATGTCTGCATCTTAGAAATATAGCCCCTGTTGCCACATTTCAAGGCTGTTTGGGAAAGAAACCCACATCTTCTAGTGCTGATAGTGTCTACCTACTGAAGCTTGGTTTAAAGGTCTCAGTACTGCAGCTAACTTCTGAGAGAGAGGTATTGATTTTCTGAGCCCTGCTGTGAGCTGGCAGTTTCAGAGACCTAGTGACTCAGCTGTCCCTTCCCAATGTGGGGCAGCTGAAGTATGAGAATTGCCCTGGGTGGTATATTCTTTAAAAATAAAAGGAGAAAAATAAACTCCCTTTAAGCTATTTCAAGACTGTGTAAAGGGTGGAAAACAACTCTTCTGCATCACCTGGAAGCTTAGGAATGCTTCTAACTACTGCCTGGGTCGTGTGAAGGCTCTGGAGAGAAGGGCTGTGCAGAGACATCCAGTGTGCTACTTGGTGACACAGTGACATCATGGCCAAGTTCTTATTCCATACTGAAGAAAGTTGTTACCTTCCTGAGGATGATGACTGCCTTTGGAAAACTGTTCTCATGAATGGTATTTCAGATAGAATCTTAGTAATACTATCACACCCTTATGAAGCTCTCTGTGATGTGAACAGTCCCTGAACTACACAGATTAAAGTCCAAGGGACCTGGCAGGAGTAGAAGAGCTTTTAACACCTGTTTCCTCACTAGGTTCCCCTCTCTCATTCCTTCCTCCTTTCCTTTTCTCTCTCTTTTTACTTTCTTTCATAAACAAACAAACAAACAAAACAAACAAACAAAAACTCTAGGGACCAGCAGTTGGCGTAATGGCTATGTTGCTGGACTCCCATGTAGTGGACCACAGTTGGAGTCCCGGATTCAGTGGCTTAAACTCACACCAGGCATGTGTACGTGTGTGTCCAAGATCCTGAGGGGAGAATGGAGGAGAAGGGATTGCAGTGTGGCTATCCTCCTGGGGGATGACTTCTTGCTTTCTGTCTCTCTGCCTTTCTGGTGAGTACACACACCCTATAGCAAAAACCTCTCCACAAACCAAAACAAAACAAAACTATAGGATGTGTCTACTTTATGGTGGGGGGTGGGGAGAGAGAGAAAGAAAGAAACTGAGAATGCATGCCTCCAGCGTTGAGGGTGGGGTATGGAGATGACTGTGCTGTAATCCTTCTCCTCCATTCTCCTCCAGGATTTTGTGCACCTAAGCACATGTTTCTCAAACCACCAGGTTCATGGCTCAAACCATATAGTTGGCCATGTGGGATCTAACTGCCTTAACCACCATGCCAGTGATTGATCCTCTCCTTTTTATTTATTTTTTAATTTCTATTTCTTCTTCTTCTTCCTCTTCTTCTTCTTCTTCCTCCTCTTCTTCTTCCTCTTCTTCTTCTTCTTCTCCTTCTCCTTCTCCTCCTTCTCCTCCTCCTCCTTCTTCTTTCTTCTTTCTTCTTTCTTCTTTCTTCTTTCTTCTTTCTTCTTTCTTCTTTCTTCTTTCTTCTTCTTCTTTTAATAATGTCTTACCATGTCACAACCCTCCTGTCTCAGCCTCTCCAAGTTGCTGGGATCACAGATACATACCACTGCATCCAGTCCTTAGGTTGGGCAGTGCATTGAACTTGGGCCTCCCGTGTGGTTCAGCCTTAGAGCACAGTGTCTTAGCAGTGTGCCACTGTGGCTGGGCCCCAACGTTGTTTCTTGTTGCATTTGACTATACCTTGTCAACCACACATACAGGGTTTCTTCCCATCCTGATCATGGCAGAGCATACCCTATTTCTGCACCTTCTTCCTTTGTACTGACAAGAAAAATTGTGGTGCCATTGGCTGAGTGCTCTTATGGCCACCAAGAACTATTCTATGCATTGTTTTCCCAGACATAAGTTCCTCATGACAACACCATGAGGGGCTGTACTTATCTCCATTTTGCATATGAGGAAGCTAAAAAAAGAAATTAATTAATTAAAAAAAATAACTTGCCCAAGGCCATCCTGGTCGTAACGAAGTCAGTCTGAATCAGCGAGTTTCTCCATGAAATCTTCCTAACTGCTTAGCACTTCAGAGAGCACCTAAAAAGCAGTACAGGTTTACTTACATTATTATTTAAGTAATGCATATTCAGTGAAGAGAATTAGAAAATTCTGAAAGCATAAAAAGATCCCACTGCCTTAAGATAGCTATTACTAATTATTTAGTGTATGTCCTACCATACATTTTTAATACTCATGAAGTCTATATAAATTATTTCTTTCAGAAATATGTATTTTTTATTAATGTGCTTTTTCCACTCAGAAGCATATTGTGAACACCTTCTCACATAAAATTATACTTCTATAACATAATTTTAACACTTTTATGATTATAAAAAATACAGATATTTTTGAATCATGCCTTAATAAAGCCGATAAAAAAATCATATAAATAATAGACTATCCTTTTGAGAAAAGGCCAAAATTTAGAGTCTGACCATGCATAAATTACAGAAAAAATTTGCAAATTAAGGATTAGAACAAAATAGGGCCAGCAAGGTGGCTGGATCCCACATGGTTGATTTCACAATTTGAGTCCTGGGACCTGGAAGCTTGAGAAACATTGAACACATTGCATTTATGCCCAAAATTCCAAAAGGAGAATGAAAGAGGAGAGTTTTTAGTGTGGTCATTCCCCCCTGGGGAGTGATTTTTCACTTTCTCTCTCTCTCTCTCTCTCTCTCTCTCTCTCTCAAAGAGCCCTCAAAGAGCCCATAGCAAAAAAAAAAAAAAAAAAAAAGGGGGGGGGGGAAAAAAAAAAAAAGAAAAAAAAAGAAAAAAAGAAGGGGAAAGACTCATTAGTTAATGCTCCTGCTCAAAGACTGCTCCATAATTTGTTTTCCATACAGGGTTTCTTCCCATCCTGATCATGGCAGAGCATACCCTATTTCTGCACCTTCTTCCTTTGTACTGACAAGAAAAATTGTGGTGCCATTGGCTGAGTGCTCTTATGGCCACCAAGAACTATTCTATGCATTGTTTTCCCAGACATAAGTTCCTCATGACAACACCATGAGGGGCTGTACTTATCTCCATTTTGCATATGAGGAAGCTAAAAAAAGAAATTAATTAATTAAAAAAAATAACTTGCCCAAGGCCATCCTGGTCGTAACGAAGTCAGTCTGAATCAGCGAGTTTCTCCATGAAATCTTCCTAACTGCTTAGCACTTCAGAGAGCACCTAAAAAGCAGTACAGGTTTACTTACATTATTATTTAAGTAATGCATATTCAGTGAAGAGAATTAGAAAATTCTGAAAGCATAAAAAGATCCCACTGCCTTAAGATAGCTATTACTAATTATTTAGTGTATGTCCTACCATACATTTTTAATACTCATGAAGTCTATATAAATTATTTCTTTCAGAAATATGTATTTTTTATTAATGTGCTTTTTCCACTCAGAAGCATATTGTGAACACCTTCTCACATAAAATTATACTTCTATAACATAATTTTAACACTTTTATGATTATAAAAAATACAGATATTTGTGAATCATGCCTTAAAAAGCCGATAAAAAAATCATATAAATAATAGACTATCCTTTTGAGAAAAGGCCAAAATTTAGAGTCTGACCATGCATAAATTACAGAAAAAATTTGCAAATTAAGGATTAGAACAAAATAGGGCCAGCAAGGTGGCTGGATCCCACATGGTTGATTTCACAATTTGAGTCCTGGGACCTGGAAGCTTGAGAAACATTGAACACATTGCATTTATGCCCAAAATTCCAAAAGGAGAATGAAAGAGGAGAGTTTTTAGTGTGGTCATTCCCCCCTGGGGAGTGATTTTTCACTTTCTCTCTCTCTCTCTCTCTCTCTCTCTCTCTCTCTCTCTCTCTCTCTCTCTCTCTCTCTCTCTCTCTCTCTCTCTCTCTCTCTCTCTCAAAGAGCCCTCAGCAAAAAAAAAAAAAAAAAAAAAAAGGGGGGGGGAGAAAAGAAAAGAATGAAACAAGATAAACCTCTCAATGCAACAGTATCAACAACAACAAAACAACAAAACTTGTACTAGAAGGCATTATGAATATCTTTTAATAGTATTGAGAAGACAAAGTCCTTTCAAATTGAGATTCAGAAAATGATAATACAGAAGTTATAAAGGAAAGACTAATGGACTTGAACATAGAAAAATGTTAATTTCTTAGTGTGGGAAAAGAATTACCAAAAGACTTTTGATTTTCTAGGCTTACCTTAACAAAATACCATAGACTCGGCAGCTTCAACAACAGAAATTTATTTCCCCTCAGCTCTGGGGGCTGGATGTCCAAGATTAAGGAGTCAGCAGAGCTGGTTTTCTCCAAGGCCTCTCTTCTTGGTTTGTAGATGACTCTCTGTGTCTGCACATCCTCTTTCTCTGTGTGCCTGTATTCTAGTCTTCTTTTCTTGAAGGGATACCAGTCATATTGGATTAAGGCCATTCTCATGACCTCATTTTGACTTAATTACCTCTTTAAAGATTTCTTCTCCAGTTACAGCCACAGTGTGAGGTCCTGGGTTTGGAACTTCAACATGTGAATTTGGAGGAAGGGGAGCAGAGCTCAGCCTATAACAGAGCAGAAGCCAAGGGAGGAGGCTGGAGGACACACTGGCAAGTAGAGGTCTGAGGGCCAAGATCCCCTCACCCCTGCATTCTGCTCAGATCGCCCCACCCTGCTGCAGTCTCTCTTCCTCCTAAGCTGCCAGGACTCAGTGGCATCCCCACCCCAGCCCATATATAGTCACATTTTTTTCTGTAGATATGTAACTATTTTCAGTAAGTCATCAAGTCCTGAGGTTTGTCGTTTCCTTCTAGGGATTTTTGTGTATCTTTGCACTAATCCATTAAAATATGTAATTAAAGTTTAATTTTTAGAGGTTAATCTAAAAGAAAAGAAAAGAAAGGCAGAGAAAAGAAAAGAATATTATGAAAGTAACTTGAGGTCATTTGTCTTTTTAAAAAGACAACTAACCAAAAAAATGGAAATAAAGACTTTTTCATGGGCTAGTTCTGTAGCCTAGTGGTTAAGGGAGCTAGATTCCACATTGTCAACTTCAGTGTGAATCCTGTCTCTGGCAGCTTGAGAAACATCCTGGGTGAGTGTGTGCGTGAATCCCAAATCCCAACAGAATGGATAAATGGAAAAGGGATTACAGAGTGACCATGTCCCACTGGGGGTTGCTTTCTCCCTCTCCCTCTCTTCCTGTCCCTCTGTCTTTTTCTGGGGAGCACAGGTGCCCTCTAGCAGTTAAATAAAAAAGAAGACTTTTTCCTTTCTCCATGGCTCATATCATTCTTCCCACATGTCAGCATCATTCCTCTGTCCCTGCTGACAGTTGGTCACATTTCCTTCCTTTTGACTGACTTACGCAGTAGATTAAAATGTGGTCACAGAGAGTATAAAGACATTGATAGGAAGTTATCAGTAGTGAACGCTGACCACTGAGGCCAGAAGTTACATGTACACAAGCTAACTCTCCATCTACTAGACCAGCTGCTGTCTAATCCTTACAGGATACCATGAGGCGGTCTCTTCTTATTATCCCATCTTTCAGATGAGGGAATTCCAGTTTAGAGATGATGAATAACCTGCCTACAAATAGCTAAGCTGGGAAATAATTAAGCTGAATTTGTTAACTTCAGAGCCAGAATTTGGTTTGTTTGTTTGTTTTATTAGTATTTTGTTACAAATTTGCTTTGTTAACTTGGGAGCTCCTTCCTATGGTCTCACTACATAGATATTGTCTTCATTATTGAGTAGTATCTATATTGTATTTCCTGGTAAGGATATATCATACTTTATTTAACCTGCTTCTCTCTTGTTAGACATCTCTATGATTTTCATTCTTTTTTGTTGGTTTGTTTGGTTGTTTGGTTTAATTTGCTGGGGAGCATGTGTGCTTATCATAGAGAGACAAAGAAATTGGGAAGGTGAGAAAACACCCCCCATGGAGCATGGAGGATGGTCACACTGCAATTCTTCTCCATTTCTCCTTCTGGAATTTTGGGAACACTTGCATGCATGCCAGGTATGTTTTTCAAGTTGCCAGGTTTGGGACTTAAACTGCATAGTCAGTCATGGGATCCAGCCACCCTAACCACTATGCTACTGGCTGCCCCACCATCTTTGCTTTTATAAACAAAGCTGTGCTCTAGAATGCAGGTCTTCTGCTCTAGACTGCATATGTCTGTGCAGAAAACAGAAGGCGTATGCACTTTAAGATTTTTGATATATTTTGAGAGGTTGTCAGGAGGCAATCTTTTTTCTAAATTCATGGAAGAGACCTCTATGTAGTTGCCAAGTAATGATATAGATTTTGTAAAACTCAGCCCCCTTTGTGCCCCAGGCACCTACTGGCCCTTGATAAAAGCTTCTAATAATAAAGATGGTGATTCTATGTACAATTATCAGGAGATGAAAGAAAATATGTGGTTTGACTGTGGTTATTGCTCTCGGATGCTCTTATTTAGAGTTTAGTTTCTATTATCAAAATAATACTCAATGCTCTTTTCTCTTCTGCATGAAAGGAGAAAAAGTAAACACTTCCCTACTCTCTTTGAACTGCTTGTGGAATATTTTTTTTTCTATGAGACTTGAGAATTCATAGCGAGGCTAAAGATTCCTTTTTTAACTTTTCCCCAGCGAATTTAAGTAGAGTGATAAGACTGTTTTATCTCATAAGCAAGGTTAGATTTCTGAGGTGGTGGTTAGTGACAGATGGGGAAACTCAGTGTATCAGGTAAAACAAAGCCAGGGTCTTCTCGTCCATGACCTTTTTTCTAGAGAGATTCTGCAGGTAGCTAACTGCCCTGGGACTCCCTGAGGAGTCCAGTTTAGCACTTGCCAGCATCTTGCTTCTGTCCAGAGAGCAAATCCCAAGACAGGCATCTTTGACTGTGACAAGGCCCTCTTCCATCATGACAAGGGAAGAGATCAAGAAGAAGTTGAGCAACAGCAGAACTGAACAATTTCAGTGAAACCTAGACCCATGGATTAAGAAAGTTCATTTCATGTAGTGGTGGTGGTGGTTATGGTAGTTTTGTTTGGACATCAACAAATCGATTTATGTGCGTATTATTGCAACAGGATGAGTTGCTATGACTGATGCTTCTGTGGCCTCATTTGCCCATATAATCTTTTATGGAGACACTCCTTCACATAAAATGTCCTATTTGTATGTTAACATTCCCTTTTTACTATCTTGCTGTGACAGAAGCTGCCGTTTGCACATGGGACAGTCTGGAATAAAGACCACATTCCGCAGACTCCTTTCTGCATGATGTGGCTAATGAGGTTAAATTCTGACCAGTGGGGTTCTAGAGTAGATGTGTGCAACTTCTGGGAAATGCCCAAGTGAGGACACCTTTCTTTGCTGTCGCTGAACGTGGGAATATGGTAGGTGCAGCATGTACAGTGATTAGGCACCATGTAGCAAAAGCCACAACTTGAGAGTGATGGAGTAATCTCTGGATAAAACAGAAATACATTTCTGTATTACTTAAGCCATAGTGTCTTGGGTTTTCAGTTGCTTTTAGCTGAACTTCATTGTAATGGATACATCTGCCTATTGTGTTTCAGGAATTGTGATAAGTATTTTAGGTGGGTCATCTTATAAAATTCTCATGAGAAACTTTACTGTTATCTACATTTTCCAGATGAGGATACTGAGTTTTTAAGAGGGGGACTTTTATAATGACTTGTCCATACAGACATTCAAAGTAACTTAAAGAAGGGATATCTTGATCCTATAGTCTAACATTTTTGACTTTAGAATATGTACTTTTAGTCTCTGCGCCTCATAAAAATTATTTATAACTCTATTTCTTAGCCTGTATTATTTGCTTACCAATGTTCCAGGCACTGAACTTGGTACTAGAAAGACCAAGGTAAGCAAAATTAGATTCTTGCTCTTATGACATTTGCTTTCCAGTAAAGAAGAAAAGTTATCAATCAAAGAAAGTTAAAATTATGAGTATAATTAATACTCTGAAGGAACAATATCCAGTATTGTATGAGAAAAGAGGGTCCAAGTGGCGGCACTGATAACATAGGTGGAACCACCTGAGAGGGCGTAGGGCTCATGCCTGTGATCTGGGTTTGCTGAGACTGAAGTTGGATCACTGCTTTAATGTTCTATTGGGAGTGCTTGTCTCTGTTGTCTCTCTGTCTTTTGTCTACTATGGAAAAGTAAATAAACTTTTTAAAAGAGAGAATATAACAGAAGTTACCATTTGACCATATAAACTGAGAGATCTAACTTATCGGAGGGTCTGGAAAGACTCTTCTAAATAAGTGGTACTTGAGATGGGGTCTGAAGGAAGAGTAGGAGGTGAAGACGTGTGTGTGTGTGTGTGTGTGTGTGTGAGAGAGAGAGAGAGAGAGAGAGAGAGAGAGAGAGAGAGAATAGAAGCAGAGGAAATAGCATCCATAAAGACCTCATAGTGTATAGTGTATCTTACATTAGAAGAACTACAAGTCCAGATTCTGGACCTCAGTGAGAGAGGAAAGGGCATGACTTAGGAAGAAGCTGGAGAGGAGCTATAGGGACTTGTATACCATGTGAAAGATTTGGAAATTTTTCCTAGGAGAGATGGATGGGTGATCAGTGGTTTTCGTAGATGGGTGGCATGGATAGGTTTATACTTTAGAATGATCAACCTTGTTGCTACATAGGGGATGATTGCAGGGATAAGAGGAAGCACACTTAAGAGATTTGTACAGTCTCCAAGAGAATAGGTTCCGGTGGCTCATACTAGAGAGATGACAGTGAAGATAGAAAGAAGTGGAGGACTTTGAATGATATTTGGGAGGTAAAATAGAAAGGATATGATATTGGCTTGCCTTTGAGGCATGAGGAAGTACAGTCAACAGGGACCCTTAAGTTTTTAGCTTGTGTAACTGAGTGGAAGAATGATGACTTTATTTCCCAAGACAGACCATAAGGAAAGCCACAGGCTAGAGGTAGGTAGAGGCCATTAGTGCAGGTAACCTATCCAGCACACTCTGTATCCACCTCCTTTGAAAGACTGTTAATCCAATCATATGGTTTTGGGTTATGTGTATCTCCAGCAAACCCTGCTGACCTGTGCTTCAGTATGACAGCATGTTTGCTGCAGGCATTGGCTTAGTGACCAAGCTTTACACAATGAGATCTGTTTTCATGGATTTTTCAGGTTGGAGGTGAAGGTGAAAAGGACTCACCTTTAAAGTCTTGGTACAGTAAGGATGAAGTGCTATAGCTGCTTCTGGTCATATTTCTTACCTGTGGAGAAAGCTGGTTTTCAATGGGAGAAAAAATATACAGAGAGAAGCAGAGATGAAAGATGGACAGAGAGATCTTTTGCCATTTAAATTCCTGAATCCAGGCATGCCCAAGGACTTTCTAGATACTTGAGCCAATATATTTCCTTTTATGTTTTATAGTTGTTTGAGGTAGGTTTCTGATACCTTCATCTGGGCCCAGATCAGTCAGGTAAGATAAAGAGTTCAGCTACAAAAACGTCGAGGTGCAGATGGTTCCGAGACACTCATGAATAGATATCAAATAAGGATTTGGACGTATGTATCTGAACTCACAGGGATAGGAGATACAGATTGCTGCATTACTGGCTAAGTTCTCAGGTAATGATTGGAGCCATGGTCCATTATGATTTTGCACAGGTCACAAAAGAAGAGGTTTAGGATTAGTCTTTGAAATTGGGTAGAGAATACTAAAAGATGAGCTTATAAAGGAAGTAAAGAGGTAAGAATAAATAAAAAAAATTGCAGTTTAATAGAATTAAGTTTTTTTTAAAGGAGGGTGTGATCATGTATGTTGAATGTCACTAAAGACCTTAAAACTAGGGAGCTAGAATAGGGAGCCACAACCCTAGGTGTGTGTCCTGGGGCCTCCCTGAATGTGTGTGTATGCCCATGATCTGGGCAGGCTTGGGACTGGGGTTAGGTTGCAGCATGAAGACCCTTTTGGTGGTGCTTCTCTCTCTCATGGAAGAAATGAATAAATTAAACAACTCTTCTAAATTGAAGTCTGAAAAATGTCCACTTGATTTAGATGACACTTGAGAAAAAGTTGACTTTTTAAGATATGTCTTAGCATTCTGAGTGCTAGGACAGAGCCAACATTAGAGATCTCTCTAAAGGTTTAGGAAGATAGAAATGACTCAGCATTTAGTTTTAGCACTCAGGAACTGAGGGAAATGGGTGGCTTGCTGAACGGCTATTTAAGGCATCCTTTTCTTTCCAGGTGCTATACTAGATGCCAGGGAGATACTGAATAACAAGCACCTTTATCTTTGTGAAACACAAGTAAATGACAGCCACAATTGAGGTTAATAAATGCAGAATGTGTCAGTTTGGGTGCTTTTGGGTTTTAAGCAAGAGAAAACTTAATGAACAGTGACATGGGATATTTATATTTCCCTTACCAAGACATCCAGCAAGGTGGTGCTAGAATAGACTCAGCAGTTTACCAGTTGAGGAAGGATCGAGGCTGTTTAATCCCTTCCATTCTGCAATTGCTACCTGTTGGCTTATTGCAGCATCAAGTCAAGATAGTAGTTGTCACTCCAGGCGTTGTGTCCTCTTGTGAGGGTGTGCAAAGAAGGAAGGGAGGAAAAGAAGAGAAAAGGCTTTTTCTTTTCAATAAAACTATTTGCCTTTTATTGGTAAGAAAATTTTTTTCAGAACACTCCAGTGTATTCCCTCTACATCCCACTCACCACAACTGGGTCACATTCATTTATTATATTATCAATTTATTTAAAAAAATCTGTTTACAGTAGCTGCGTGCCAGGCACCATTATAGATGTGGAGCAGATACAGTGGATGAAACAAACTTCCTTCTTAGTTAAATAAGTTATTATATTAAAATGTTTAATATAGTGCCTTGCCCATAGAAAGGGTTCTATCTATGAATATTACACACAGTATCATGGAATTTATGTTTATTGTCTTGGGGTAGATTGGTAATAAATAGGTGCATAGGTAAATATATAATGTGCCAGGTGATGGTAAATGCAATGAAGAAAAACAAAGCAGGGGAGAGAAACTAACAAGAAAGGTGCTGTCATATACGATTGTACATAGAGTAGTTAGAAAAGGTTTGTTGGGTAGACCTAGGAAAGAAGTGAGTGAGAGAATGAGCCATGTGGAAATCTGGGAGAAGGATATTTCAGCCATACGAAATAGCTTTAATATATGGCTATGATTGTCATGCTTGAAAAGTTGCAAGAAGATCAATGCAACAGGGACACAGTGGGGAATGGGGAGAGTTAAAGACATCAGGTCAGTGAGATACCTAGGACCCAGAACACATTAGACCTTTGAGTGAGACAGGGAGCCATTAGTGGGCTTGAGCAGAGGAGGGGCATGGTATGATATATACCTGTGCTGTGTGAAAAACCAATTATAGTGGGACAAGGAAAAAAGCAGGGGATAATCAAAAGGTTACACAGTGAGAAGTGATGCTTGTTTGGACTGGGCTGGTGAGCAAAGAAATGGTAAGAATTGGTTGAGTTTGGGATGTATTTTGCAGATAGAATGTGGGATAGAAGATACAAATGAAAAATCTTTTATGTGTTCTGGATTTATGGCTTCATAATGAAAGAATGGAATTCTTATTTATTGAGAGGATCAGGATTTTGTGTTGGACATATGATGCCTCTTAGATTTCCAAGTGGACACCTGGATGGATGTGTAAGTCTGTCCAATCTTAAGTCATTCAGTCAAAGGAGAGCCCAGCTGTCTTAGATCAACCATGAGTCATCTTCCAGGACTGGGCATATTGCTGCCCAAACAAAAAATCCGTTGTTAGCAAATATAAAAGGAGAATGACTGTTAGTAGGTAGCAGTGGCTGCCATAGTGTCCCAAAGGAAGTGACACCTCGAACTCACAAGTGAGGGACTTTTAAGGATTAGTTATTAGACTAAGAATGGGTCATGAGAGAAGTGTTGGAGCATGAGGAATAGTGTGCAGATGCTTAGAGGAGACAGAGAGCATAGTCCCTAAATATCCTATGATAAAATGAAAATACTCTTTTCTTTAACTGAGTCTGCAGTGTGCTATTACTGATAGGAGTTGGGGCTATAAGTCCAGCCTAACCCCAGGGATTCCCAGACACACTCACATATTCTGTTGAGGGTTGCCTTGAAGCAACCTGTTATGGACTAGCTTTCATCTTTGTTGTTGTTGTTCTTTTTCCCTGATGTCACATATTTGCATAATAAGGAAATAGTCTTTCTTTCACCAAGAGTTATATCTTTCACAAATTGCATTTAAATGAATTAACATCCTCAGCTCACTTGATTGAATTGGCAGGAATATGTTTGGATGCCCACTGTGGAATGGCCTACTTGACCACTGCACTGAAAACCAAAGCCCATCACTGCATTCATGTACACACCATCCTTGTAATCCTTCAGAGGCTGTTGACTGGTCATTTCCCCTTCCATTTTCACAGTGATATCTGTTGCATTACACCTGACATTGTGTGTAACATATGCATGTAGGATACTGGATCCTGCAGAGTAAGAGTAGAATGGAAGAGGAGTGGAAGGACGTGAGGAGATGAAAGGGGTAAATATACTCTAGTTATCACCTAGATATTTATCCTGGAGTCTCTCTCTCTCTTTTTAATTGAGTGTAATATTTATATGATTCAAATGCATATTCGTGCTGAAAGTTTTCCTTTTCTTGACAGGAAACATCAAGCTGAAGGAAGGCATAAAGGACACAGGGAAGCTTTAATACAACCCCTTGTTCTTTGTGACCATGTTATTTCACCACGATACAGCGCACCAAGTTTTATTCGGTTCTACAAGAAGATTCCGATTCTTTGTTGTCAGCGTTATATTTTGGCAGTATGTGGCTTGTTCAGGAAACTCCAGTTTATTAGAAAACTGCCTGGGGGATTCCACTGGGAGTGGGTTGACATAATCAGGTCTTTTTCAGAGAATAAAACTACTCTACTAACTCCATCCTAAATTAACCTGCTACCTTGTGCACCTTACGATGCAAATTGTTCTCATTAAAACCTGCAAGTTTCTACTAAATCTCAGAGGGTACAAACCACAGAAAACAGGCGTCTGTCTTTCTGCACATTTCTGAGACTCCATGAGAAGCATTATCTGGTCTACCAAAGGTACTAGACAACTGATATATGTGCTCATTTACCATTTTTTAAAAAATTAAAACCATTTTATTTGTATATATCTGTTACATAGACAGCCCAAAGACACCTTATGTTTCTTTTGTTTTCTTTAGTTTTACCTTTCAGTAAGTGAGAAATGAAGCTGGCATTATGGAAAATTGCCTTGGTTTCTCAGCTAGTATCTGGCCAGGGCATATGGATATTGTCCAACTTGGGGAAGGTCACGATATTTTAACAAGCTATCTCAAATGGCTTTGAGAGAAAGAATGAAGTAACATCTGGAGAACACTTAGAGTGTCTTGGAAGGCATCGTGGGCTCTGGAGCCAACTACTGGCTATGAATAGTGGTTCTAAGAGCTGCTGAATGTGTGGCCTTGGGTGAGATATTGACCCGGTATATGACTTAGTTTCCTCATCTATAAAATGGGGGTACCAACAGTACACATACCATGGAATAGTTTGCTTTTTAAAGCCAGTTGTAATCCTTACATGTGTGTTTCTTTTCTTAGCTCCAACAAAGCAGCCATATTTATCTAATATCGATTGGTTATTTTATAACAACCTGCTATTCACACAAACCTTGAGAAAGCTATATAAATTTGACCAATATACCCTTTGAAAAATCACATGTGATCAATGAAATCATTTTAGTTTGGTCCCAGATTTGCACAGTAACATTCAGAAAGATGGACTTTCCCATTTGCCTAACAAATTTTTACCTCTTGTCCCCAAAATATAACCAGTGACATTCAGAAGCTTTTCTCCTTAAGCCTAGAAGTGATTTACTATTCTTGAATCATCATATTCTTTCACTGTTGTTTAGATTTGTATTTACATCTTGTTGGAGTGGCAGTAATAAGGATGATTTTAACCCTTTTCACCCACAATTTCTATCACCAAGTATTCTCTTCCATCCAGCCCATTACTCTAGATCACCTACTAAATATAAATCCAAGCTTCCATTGTCTTCTCCAACTGAATGTACACATTTTAGATCAGGGTCATGTTTATATTTGAGAAATACTTGCAAAGTAAAGAAACGAAATGAATACAGAAAAGCTGCCACTTCTTTGTTCATCATTTTGGTAGCTGCGTGTCACCCTGGGGTACCACTAGGGTGAAGTGGATGTTTAAAGTCATGCATGACTATGTTTCATACTTAAGCTCCCCCCAACATTTCAAAAACTTTAACTGTGTTAATCTATCAGTGAAGTCATCACCTGAACCTGAAGTAGAGCTGACTCATAAAATTCCTCATCCAATTTTAAAGGAGGTCAGGTCATTGGCCATTTCATTAACTCATTATGAATTAAAACAACAAGTTTATTGAGTTCTTGAACATTTTAAAATTTAATAACTTTCAGAAGGATATTTGGTGACTGAAAACTCTAGCGTTTGCGTGAAAGATTCATCTAGTATTTTGCTGCTGTATTTCTAAGACCCACTTTGCTTTTCTTCCCCCTAGGATGTTTTTGGCACTTTCCTTTTCTACTTCCTTCTATTCCATTATTTCCTTTTCTTCTTCTCACTCTTTCTTTTCCTTTCTTTTCTTTTTCTTTTCTTTTCTTTTTTAAGGTTTTTGCCATAGGGCATGTGTGCTTGCCAGAGAGAGAAGAGAGAGAGAGAGAGAGAGAGAGAGAGAGAGAGAGAGAGAGAGAGGGAGAGGGGGAAACCTTTAAGGGTAATGGCCATGCCACAATCCCTTCTCTTCTATTCTCCCCCTGGAATCTTGGGCATGTATACACATGCACCTGGTGTGATTTTTAAGCCTCTGGATCTGGGACTTGAACGGGCGGTCAGCCATAAGGGAGTCCAGGGCCTTAACCACCACACCACCTGCTGACCCTCACCCTTTCTTTTTTATACAACCATTAGTCACTTATGTATGTTGTTACACCAAAATTTAGAGTTCCTTAATTCAGAATGACTTTGTTGCTTTTCATATGCATCTTTTTTTTTTTGGAAAAAAAAAAAACAGGAACATGCTGTTTATTTAAATGCATTGGTTTGCAGCATTTCTTAAAGATTATTTTTCTTTCATAGGAGTATATCAGAGGGTGGAATGATTCCTGGTCATCTTATTCATTTATTCTCTGATCATTGACTCACTCTGAGGAGCCATCTAAGGTCGTGGTTTATTTACCACTGTCACAATTGGAACATAGCCTTTGTTTTCTGTTTATTAGCAAAATAATTGATCATTATAGAAGATCTAGGAAATACCAAAAAAATATATAGAGAAAAATTACATTTTGTTATGGTTCCATTATGGGATGTTCTTTTAATGTGTGTGTGTTTGTATGTATTTGATTATTGGCACTGTCTCAAATTTGGGATTATACCATAGCTTATAAACCAAATTTTTTTTCACTTAAACAAACAATGTTGACATTTTTCTGTGCTTCTGAATATTCTATTATTGCAGTGATTTCAATTTTTAGAATTATAACCCATAGTAAGAAATGCATTTTGTATAATGATCTAATATAAACACACATTCATCTTGAAAAGTTTATGAAATCATACTATGTGTAATGTGCTTCTATATTTCTATTCTTCTTTTCTGTTTAAAAAGCTGGCCATGGCCCACTAAACTGGTTCCATGACTCATTAATGATTTGTGACCCACAGTTTGAAGACCACTCCTTTTACCACATGAATTTTATTGGCTGCGGAGTGTTCTTTGTGTGATGTGGGTGCATTATAACGTATTTAACTGATGCCATAGAGTCGGACATTTAAACATTTTCAATATTTTCCTAGTCCTAAAACATTACAATGAAAAAATGAGTACAGAAAACACACACACACACACACACACACACACACACACACACACTTTCTTAAGATAAATTCCTGAGCATACATTACTGGGTTAAAGGGTGAGCTGTTAGAATGATTAAAGGCTTTTGGTACTCATTGCTAAATTTCCCTCCAGGAGACTTATATAAATATTTACATTCTTGCCAGCTGTGTCTGGGGATGCCCTGTTCTCCCTGCCCTCACATGTAAAAACCATATTCATTCGTTGAGTTAACTTAGAATCTCAATCACTGATGAAATTCGTGGCATCACTCAGCTGCAAGGAGAGAAATGTTTCCAGCAGTGATTGGTCTTATCTATGGCGGAAATTGCTATTGTGTCTAAATTGTATTATGTTAATGTCTTTGGCGACATACTCTGCAGGTGAGGTTTAGCATTTGCATTTCTCATGCATGCCACCAAAAAGAAATGCATGTTTAAAAATTTCATGATGCTTTATAGAGCCTCTATGTTTTACAATCTCAGTGGCCACAGAGTCACTGATTCTCCCAGAAAGAGCTTGGATTCAGGGACCATGCATTGCACAATTTTCAGGACAGATCTCATTTTAAATATCCCTGTATAACTGGGCCCATAGAGTCACTTATAGGCATAATGTAGTGTCCCTACCTTTGAAATGGAGAGCACTCTCTCTATGTAAAAATCTGTCCTCACATTTAGAGGAACCATTATTCTATGTTTGCTGTGCCAAATCTCAGTTGTCTGGCAAAAAGGACACGTCCAAGTTCCATTTTATTTTCACTGGCAAAAGACTGAAAAATCACCAGAATGTACATCATTATGAGACTGGTGAAATAAATTATGGCATATTTACAGGAGGGATACAGTGACGCTGTTAAAAAGAACGGGATGGCATTGTAGATGCAGACATGAAACAGCCTCCAAGATCTATTGTTGATAAGAAAAACAAGGTGCAGAATGGTGGGTAGTATGCAACCTTTACACCATAAACTCCATCCCCCTTAACCATACCCTTGTCTTATTTCCATCAAAAACAGAAAATGAGGGAACCAGCAGTTAGCATAATGGTTATGTCGCTGGACGCCCACGTAGTCGACTTTTACCTTTCAGTAAGTGAGAAATGAAGCTGGCATTATGGAAAATTGCCTTGGTTTCTCAGCTAGTATCTGGCCAGGGCATATGGATATTGTCCAACTTGGGGAAGGTCACGATATTTTAACAAGCTATCTCAAATGGCTTTGAGAGAAAGAATGAAGTAACATCTGGAGAACACTTAGAGTGTCTTGGAAGGCATCGTGGGCTCTGGAGCCAACTACTGGCTATGAATAGTGGTTCTAAGAGCTGCTGAATGTGTGGCCTTGGATGAGATATTGACCCGGTATATGACTTAGTTTCCTCATCTATAAAATGGGGGTACCAACAGTACACATACCATGGAATAGTTTGCTTTTTAAAGCCAGTTGTAATCCTTACATGTGTGTTTCTTTTCTTAGCTCCAACAAAGCAGCCATATTTATCTAATATTGATTGGTTATTTTATAACAACCTGCTATTCACACAAACCTTGAGAAAGCTATATAAATTTGACCAATATACCCTTTGAAAAATCACATGTGATCAATGAAATCATTTTAGTTTGGTCCCAGATTTGCACAGTAACATTCAGAAAGATGGACTTTCCCATTTGCCTAACAAATTTTTACCTCTTGTCCCCAAAATATAACCAGTGACATTCAGAAGCTTTTCTCCTTAAGCCTAGAAGTGATTTACTATTCTTGAATCATCATATTCTTTCACTGTTGTTTAGATTTGTATTTACATCTTGTTGGAGTGGCAGTAATAAGGATGATTTTAACCCTTTTCACCCACAATTTCTATCACCAAGTATTCTCTTCCATCCAGCCCATTACTCTAGATCACCTACTAAATATAAATCCAAGCTTCCATTGTCTTCTCCAACTGAATGTACACATTTTAGATCAGGGTCATGTTTATATTTGAGAAATACTTGCAAAGTAAAGAAACGAAATGAATACAGAAAAGCTGCCACTTCTTTGTTCATCATTTTGGTAGCTGCGTGTCACCCTGGGGTACCACTAGGGTGAAGTGGATGTTTAAAGTCATGCATGACTATGTTTCATACTTAAGCTCCCCACAACATTTCAAAAACTTTAACTGTGTTAATCTATCAGTGAAGTCATCACCTGAACCTGAAGTAGAGCTGACTCATAAAATTCCTCATCCAATTTTAAAGGAGGTCAGGTCATTGGCCATTTCATTAACTCATTATGAATTAAAACAACAAGTTTATTGAGTTCTTGAACATTTTAAAATTTAATAACTTTCAGAAGGATATTTGGTGACTGAAAACTCTAGCGTTTGCGTGAAAGATTCATCTAGTATTTTGCTGCTGTATTTCTAAGACCCACTTTGCTTTTCTTCCCCCTAGGATGTTTTTGGCACTTTCCTTTTCTACTTCCTTCTATTCCATTATTTCCTTTTCTTCTTCTCACTCTTTCTTTTCCTTTCTTTTCTTTTTCTTTTCTTTTCTTTTTTAAGGTTTTTGCCATAGAAATCAACCTTTAAGGGTAATGGCCATGCCACAATCCCTTCTCTTCTATTCTCCCCCTGGAATCTTGGGCATGTATACACATGCACCTGGTGTGATTTTTAAGCCTCTGGATCTGGGACTTGAACGGGCGGTCAGCCATAAGGGAGTCCAGGGCCTTAACCACCACACCACCTGCTGACCCTCACCCTTTCTTTTTTATACAACCATTAGTCACTTATGTATGTTGTTACACCAAAATTTAGAGTTCCTTAATTCAGAATGACTTTGTTGCTTTTCATATGCATCTTTTTTTTTTTTTTTGGGAAAAAAAAAAAACAGGAACATGCTGTTTATTTAAATGCTTTGGTTTGCAGCATTTCTTAAAGATTATTTTTCTTTCATAGGAGTATATCAGAGGGTGGAATGATTCCTGGTCATCTTATTCATTTATTCTCTGATCATTGACTCACTCTGAGGAGCCATCTAAGGTCGTGGTTTATTTACCACTGTCACAATTGGAACATAGCCTTTGTTTTCTGTTTATTAGCAAAATAATTGATCATTATAGAAGATCTAGGAAATACCAAAAAAATATATAGAGAAAAATTACATTTTGATATGTTTCCATTATGGGATGTTCTTTTAATGTGTGTGTGTTTGTATGTATTTGATTATTGGCACTGTCTCAAATTTGGGATTATACCATAGCTTATAAACCAAATTTTTTTTCACTTAAACAAACAATGTTGACATTTTTCTGTGCTTCTGAATATTCTATTATTGCAGTGATTTCAATTTTTAGAATTATAACCCATAGTAAGAAATGCATTTTGTATAATGATCTAATATAAACACACATTCATCTTGAAAAGTTTATGAAATCATACTATGTGTAATGTGCTTCTATATTTCTATTCTTCTTTTCTGTTTAAAAAGCTGGCCATGGCCCACTAAACTGGTTCCATGACTCATTAATGATTTGTGACCCACAGTTTGAAGACCACTCCTTTTACCACATGAATTTTATTGGCTGCGGAGTGTTCTTTGTGTGATGTGGGTGCATTATAACGTATTTAACTGATGCCATAGAGTCGGACATTTAAACATTTTCAATATTTTCCTAGTCCTAAAACATTACAATGAAAAAATGAGTACAGAAAACACACACACACACACACACACACACACACACACACACACTTTCTTAAGATAAATTCCTGAGCATACATTACTGGGTTAAAGGGTGAGCTGTTAGAATGATTAAAGGCTTTTGGTACTCATTGCTAAATTTCCCTCCAGGAGACTTATATAAATATTTACATTCTTGCCAGCTGTGTCTGGGGATGCCCTGTTCTCCCTGCCCTCACATGTAAAAACCATATTCATTCGTTGAGTTAACTTAGAATCTCAATCACTGATGAAATTCGTGGCATCACTCAGCTGCAAGGAGAGAAATGTTTCCAGCAGTGATTGGTCTTATCTATGGCGGAAATTGCTATTGTGTCTAAATTGTATTATGTTAATGTCTTTGGCGACATACTCTGCAGGTGAGGTTTAGCATTTGCATTTCTCATGCATGCCACCAAAAAGAAATGCATGTTTAAAAATTTCATGATGCTTTATAGAGCCTCTATGTTTTACAATCTCAGTGGCCACAGAGTCACTGATTCTCCCAGAAAGAGCTTGGATTCAGGGACCATGCATTGCACAATTTTCAGGACAGATCTCATTTTAAATATCCCTGTATAACTGGGCCCATAGAGTCACTTATAGGCATAATGTAGTGTCCCTACCTTTGAAATGGAGAGCACTCTCTCTATGTAAAAATCTGTCCTCACATTTAGAGGAACCATTATTCTATGTTTGCTGTGCCAAATCTCAGTTGTCTGGCAAAAAGGACACGTCCAAGTTCCATTTTATTTTCACTGGCAAAAGACTGAAAAATCACCAGAATGTACATCATTATGAGACTGGTGAAATAAATTATGGCATATTTACAGGAGGGATACAGTGACGCTGTTAAAAAGAACGGGATGGCATTGTAGATGCAGACATGAAACAGCCTCCAAGATCTATTGTTGATAAGAAAAACAAGGTGCAGAATGGTGGGTAGTATGCAACCTTTACACCATAAACTCCATCCCCCTTAACCATACCCTTGTCTTATTTCCATCAAAAACAGAAAATGAGGGAACCAGCAGTTAGCATAATGGTTATGTCGCTGGACGCCCACGTAGTCGACCGCAGTTCGTGTCCTGGACCCGGTGGCTTAAAACTCATGCCAGGCGCGTGTGTGTGCGTGCCCAAGATCCCGAGAGGAGAATGGAGGAGAAGGGATTGCGGCGTGACCATCCCCCCTGGGGGGTGATTTCTCGCTTTCTGTCTCTCTGTCTCTCTCTGTCTGTCTGGCGAGCGCACGCGCCCTACAGTGAAAATCTCTCCAAAAAAAAAAAAAAAAGAAAGAATAATAAATAAATAAAGGTTAGAAAATATCTAAGATATTTTAGCAAAAATATCCATCAGAAAAAAATACTTAGTTTTCTAATATTGATAATGTGCTGTTCCTGGTTGAGATTTTTGAACTGTGTTCTCCCAAAGTGAAAGAAATCTTTGGGATTCATATACTTGCAAAGAGTTAACTATGTCTCCCCTAATTCCCAGTCCACTTCCACCTGCTTCCACCCCAATTACGACCAGGGAGAACCTGTATCTTTCAGTCATACTTAATCCATTTACAGCGAGCCTTTTCAGTGCTGAATTATGCCAGTCAGTACACCTCATGACTAGAATTATGATCGGCTTCTAGGGTTGCTGATCATTCAAGTGTTTTATGGAGGACTAAACCTGGGAAAAAATACACACATGCACACACACACCCAGCACACATTTAAAGTGATAAAGTCAGTATTTATGACTTCAACATTGTGGACCTCGTGGATATGCTGAGGTGAGCTTTAAGAGAGTAGGTTCGGCTTAGCATGGAATCCAGCCAACTTATCACCTAGACTCAACTTTATCCTTCTATTTGTACTGTATTTTCAGTAGCTTTATATTATGGTTACAGAGTTATTCTGACCTAGGATCAAATCTCAGGTCTACCAAGTCCTTGCTGTGTGACCTTGGGCTAAAGGCTTGGCTTCTCTGTGTTTTATTTTTTGATCTTGCAAAGTGGAACGTGTAATATCTTTGACGTAGGGCTGTTGAGTGGATTTAATGAAATAAAGTATATAGGAGCCTAGGTTGATGGCAGCCCCTCCATAAATAAGCACTGAATAATTGATAGCTGTTTTTGTTGTTGTTGTTTTCTTTTTTCCACGAGGTTTGGGGAAAGAGACCTTCAGTAAAGAAAGTGTTGGTGGGAGTTGATGAAGAAATCAGTGGTAGAAAAGCAGCACCCTCAGGAATAAAGAATCAGAGCTCCTGTGGGATGTGACTGCACAAACCAAGATTTCAGACATTTCCAGCATTTTTTTTGGAGAGGTTTTTCCTATAGGGCTTGTGTGCTCGCCAGAAAGACAGAGAGACAGAAAGAGAGAAATCACCTCCCAGGGGGGACAGCCATGCCACAATCCCTTCTCCATTCTCCTTTCAGGATCTTGGGCACGCACACCCAGCATGATTTTAAGCCACTGGATCCAGAACTCGAGTCGACTGCAAGGGAGTCCAGTGACATAGCCACTACGCCAACTGCTGGTCCCCCCTAGCATTTTTTTCACTTGTGTCTTCTGATTCTTAATAATGATAACTTCTTTTTTTTTCAAATTTTTTTATTATTTATTATCATCATAATCTTGTTTATATTGCATTGAATTGCATATAACTTTACAGTGTATTACATTGCTTTTTCAAAAGGGATTGCCATACATGTCAGTCAATACAGAGACATTAAACTCCCCACTTCATCATTCAATATCTTTTCACTGTTTTTTTCCAATCATTATTATTATTATTCCAATTATTTTTTTAAACAGTCAATCACTATTTCTCATTTTTCTTTTCTTTTCTTTTCTTTCTTTTTTTTTTTTTGTGTGCACTTCCCAGACAGAGAGAGACAGAGAGACAGAAAGCGAGAAATCACCCCCCAGGGTGGATGGCCATGCCACAATCCCTTCTCCTCTGTTCTCTTGGGATCTTGGGCATGCACACACACGCACCTGGCATGAGTTTTAAGCCACAAGGTCCAGGACACGAACTACGGTCGACTACATGGGAGTCCAGGACAAAGCCATTATGCTAACTGCTGGTCCATAATTTTTCTGGTAAAAAGACTTGACCCATCATGAAATACTTGTCAGACCAAACCAGTTGATAATACTATACACGTCATCATCAACAGGTAATAAGCCATATCTGTTGTCCCACTAATGTCATGCCTCTCTATTTGTTCTATCTTTCTCTATCCTCTTCTCTTCACTTCCCCATTCCACACTGTCTTATTCTTGTTAAGTACCTTCACTGCTTTTATGTCCTCCAATATTTCGCTCTCTACCATAGAGTGCAGATAGTTGGTATATATTAAGTGAATACATACAATATCTTTCTTTCATAGCCTGGCTTATTTCACTCAGCAAAGCTTAAGTCACTAAGAAGTTAGTCCTGTGAAATTTTGAAGTACATCAAGGAAGAGTCTAGAGAGATTTAGCCTCACTTAGGAGCCAGGCTAAAAACACAAACTGAGGGGACCAGCAGTTAGCGTAATGACTATGTCACTGAACTCCCATGTAGTTGACCGCAGTTCCGAATCCCGGACTCAGTGGCTTAAACTCATGCTGGGTGTGTGTGCATATGTGCCTAAGATCCCAAGAGAATGGAGGAGAAGGGATTGTGGCATGGCCATCTCCCCTGGGGGGTGATTTCTCGCTTTCTATCTCTCTGTCTCTCTGTCTTTCTGGCAAGCGCATATGCCCTATAGCAAAAATCTCTCAAAAAAAACAAAACAAAACAAAAAAAAAACACAAACTGAGGAAGTCAATGGGGAAAAAGGGAATTTCTTCCTGGGAATTTCTTGTGAAAGAAATGAGATGCAGTGCTTAGAAAATGACATAAGATGCTTACTGACATGAAAACTCTGTTGCTTCCTCATTGGCCATGACTTCAAATACATGTATATCAAGTCCTCTGAAATCCTAGCCTCACCATAAATGCCCCAGCATGTTCACCTCATTTTTGATTTGGGAGTTGCAGAAAACATGGGATAGATTTGGGTTCCCTCCTACTGCCTGGATTCCTATTCTCTTTTGATGGAGTGTGTTAAGTTTAACAATACCACCAGGGCAGGCAGAAAAGCAATAGAGAGGAAGTTCCTTTCTGGGATTTCAATCCCAAAGACAGATTTCCAAGTACAAATTAGTGATGCCTTATATTGTAAGAGATTTGAATCCTCTGATTTTTTGCTCATTTCCTTTCCCTCCTTGTTGTCATGGGGACTTCTTTTCCCTGAGTTATTACATCTTGCACTTCAGCAAAAATTTTATTGCTTCGGGACCATCGAGTCTCATGTGGGACATTTTTCACTGCTCATGGTGTAATACACAGAGGTAATTTCTTTCAAATGATTTTTGCTTGAAGTGGTTTTCGATGAATTGAGAAGGGTGAGAGTATAAATGCAGGACTGAGTTTCCAACATCGGGGCCAGGCATGTAGCATAGATGCCCTCTGCCTTTCCAGAGCATTAAATGTGGACTGTGCAATGGCACCGGTGGCACAGAAATAGGTCGTAGTCTGTTTTCTTCTCTTGTTTGGCCTCAAATAAACAAACAAACAAACAAACAAAAAGGCATTATTTAATGCTATAATCTGTTTAAGTCTCTTCCAGATCACTTTGGAAAGTTTTATTTTATTTCTGAAACTGGATGGTTCCATCAAACGGGAATAGTTATTACTTCTCAAAGGTGGAGGTTACTTGTACTGGGAAAATGGCTAGACAAAGCAATCTCGATGGCAGCATGGTGAAGTGTTAAATTATGCCCTGAATACTGCACGGGCAGCCTCTGATTGTTACCTATTTTCAGTGTCTTTCAGAGCTCTTGTACACAATGCATTTTCTTTCCTGTTGTTACTTTGAGCTCAAGGAATAAGAAATTTGGTACTAGAACAATTCCTTAGGTTGTTTTCTTCTGATTTCATTTACGTCTTCCTTCTCTCCCTCCTCTTTCGCTCCCTTTCTTCTTCCCTCTTTGTCTTCCTCTCATCCTCCCACGTTTTCATCCTCCCATCCTCCCATCTTCCTATTGTCCCTCTCTGCCTCCTTGCCCCAGTTGGGAGTCTACAACACTATCTTTCAGTTCAATGATTTTTTAGAAGTAGTTTCAGAGCCCAGAAAAACAGTTATAGTTTATTATAGGGAAAAGATACGCTAATTACTGTGTCTTTTGCTATGCGGGAACTTTTTATTTTCTTATTTTTTATTTCAGTTTCTTTTATACATTCAATCACATATGTCACTTAGCTTGTAAATGAATATTCCAACATGTGTACATTTCTCACCAGTCCAGTTGACAATACTTTAAAGTTAACTTCAGCAGATAATAACCCATTTCTTTGTCCCATAAATTCCTTGCCTCTCTATTTTTCTCCTTAATGTCTTTCCTCAGACTCTCCTCCTTCACCCACCCTCTTCCCACACTGAATCTGGTATTTATAACCATTTTCTATGTTCCTATATCCTGTAGTCACTCAGTTTTGGCCATAGAGTGCTGACACTTACCTGATGTAAACCCACTTGCCTATTTTGGGGGTTACTGACTGTGCTTTGGAGGTCTTATTTAAGAAGTACTTGCTTATCCCAATGTCTCTCAGAGTTTCCCCAGTATTTTTCCCCAGTAGTTTTATAGTTTTTGGTCTTAGGTTTAGATCTTTGATCCACTTTGAGTTGATTTTTGTCAATGGTAAGAGGGTAGGGATTTAGATTCATCTTTCTGCGGGTGGATATCCAGTTTTTCTAGCACCATTTGCTAAAGAGATTTTCCTTTTCTCACTGAATTGACTGGTACCCTTTGTCAAATAAACTGAATGACTAGAGGATATAGAAACATAGAAAATGGTTATATACCAGATACAGGTGGGAAGAGGGTTGGAGAAGAAGGAGAATCTGAGGAAAGATATTAAGGAGAAAAATAGAGAGGTATGGCATTCATGGGACAAAGAAATGGGTTATTATCTGTTAGTTATGTGTATAGTATCCCCAACTGGACTGGTGAGAAATGTTTTCCTGTTGGAACATTCACTTTACAAGCTAAGTGACATCTGTGATTTAATGTATAAAATAAATTAAAAATATTTTTAAAAATAATAAAAAATAACAAAGGAAAGAAAAAAGAAAAGAAAAGATACACATTAAATCCATCTCACAAAGGGAAAAAAATATCTAGGAGAGAGTTACGGAGAAACCAGACCTGAGTTTCCAGGTGTCCTTTCCTGATGGGGGGGTCTCTTGGACAGCACTTGATTTTCCCAGCAACAAGGTGTGACCACAGGTACCAAGTGATACCAGCTGTGAAAGCTTACCTGAGGGTTGGTGTTCAGGAATTTTATAAGGTTCAGTCTCATTGGCACAGAGCACCAATTTCACTGATTTTAACTACTTATTCTCCAGCCTTCTGTCCCCAGAAGTCGAACTGATATGGTGTTGTCCAGGTCTCCAGGTCAACAAAAACAGTTAATTCACTGTCACATTTGTTAGCTTAAAACATTTAGCACAGCCAAAGTTCTCAGGTATACAAAGACAGTCTAACCAGGATATTCTAAACACTCAGAGGTTATATTCCAGGAGTTGGCCAAGGGTCAATACTTTTTTGGAAGTGCAGGGCTTGGGTACTACTGAAGAAAGCCTACTGCACACTGCCATACACAATGGAAGCTCCAGGTTAGCCAAGCACAAGCTGCTGGGAAAATAGAGATGCTACCTTATATCAGGTGCAAATCTGAAGGCTTGAGACCAATAGAAGATTTGCTTTTTGCTTAGCTGTCCAGCAGTGAGCAGACAGTTTCGTTAGAATCTGCCTGAGAAGGATAAACCTTTTTATAATGTTTATAAAGGAGCAGTTTAATCGCATTGGTGCATTTCCATTTGGCTCCCTCTGACCCAAGATTGGGGAAAAAATATTACAGAATCCATAAGGTATATGACTAATGATGCCTGGCTGGTTTCAGCCACCAGCAACTGGATCTGGCTTCTGACTTTTCATGTTTGAAACTTATATTTTAAAAACAAGTATCCTTTCCCCCCATCCTTTCCTCTTTCTCTCACTGTTTCCCAAACCCTGGCTACCAGATGAGCATTAGGAAAAATTACCAAGTAGATAGTACTTTTTACACCAGCTGCCTTTTTACCTTGTACAAATTCTGTTGACACATTTGCTAAAATAAATTGATGTTCCCCTCCTGGCTGGATCATTTGGTGAGCCAAGCTGATACGCCATCTCTTTGGCTGATGCCTATAATTCTGCTACCAAACAGTAGGAAACATGCGATTATCTTCATGCTAACAAGCACTGGAGAGCAACACTTCCTTTTCTAGCTTTTCACAGTGACACTCACTGACCTTCAGCTGACATTCTGAGTGCCACAATGGATGGTTAGAGTCTGGGTGACCCCATGGAGCTCTTGATACCGTGAAGAGGGGGAGGAGCTTTCAGAGATAATCTTATTGTGCAGTGTTGATTGATTTAAGAACAATAATAAAAAGCAGTAATAAAGAGCATGTGCTGCCTGAATGGGATCAATTCAGTTTCTGGAAGGAGATAGTACATGTGGGTTTGTGGAAGCCCTGTATTTTCATTGCTTATCTTGCCCCTGCTAATTCCTAGTTGAGGGGCCTAGGCCCTGTCACCTAACCCTTCTGGCTTTCCATGTTTTCATCTGTTACATGGTGGCAGCAGTATTCCCCATGCCATGGCATCCTGTGCTGAGTAGTAAGGGAGAACATGTAAGGCTCCAACACTGTGCCTTGCATGTAGTAAATGTCAGGGACGTGGCAACCTCTGTTGCCATCATTACTAGTACTGCAATAAAACTCTTGGGTATTGCTGACAATCGTTGTGCCTACCCTGTAGGTTTATGAGTGGGAGGTGCCTTCCCAATAAGATGGTCTTTGGGATCCATTCCAGCCATGAATTTCTAGATCCTTCTATCTAGGCTTCCTGTTCCTCTAGAATGTGGAAAAATGAGAACAGAGGAAGAAGTATTTTAGAGCTATTCAAGGTGGAAGCACACATACTTTATTGATTTATTTTTATTTAAATGGTTTATTTATTCCTTGAGGGAAAGAAAGAGAGAAAGACAGGTAGCCTCAGCAGGGACTTCATGCTACAATCCATTCCCCAGCTCAGTCAGCCAGGATGGTGGGCATGGCATGTGTGTACACACTCAGTGGGCCCTGGACGTGAACTGTGAACCTTCCCTTGTTGGCTCAGTTGTGTTACTGATATGCCATAGCCTGGTCCCTGCTTTTTATTTTTCAGGAAGTGCTAATAAATTGATGATATGAGATACATTCATTGTATATTTGGTTAGTTTTTTATCTGGGTGTTTGTGACTCCTTTTCTCCACCCTGGGACAACTCAATTTGTTAGTTTCCTCTCTTAAGCATCTTGATGGGGGTGTGTCAGAAATTCATGGGGGTCTCTTGTTTGCCGGTGAAACCCTGTGCACAGTAGACATCCCTCTGGGTTCAGGTCTGTTGCCCAGTGTTCCTGAGTATCAAGCCTGGTCAGGAGGCATCACATTTTACTAAGTATGGAATGAGACTCTAAAATGACTCAGTTCTCTTCATTCAAGATGGAATGTAAGTATTTAAATCTGTACAAGCTCCAAGATTAGAAGAGAGCATTGGACTGGAAGTTAAGAGGTTTAGATCTTAGCCCCTGTCCTGTCTCAGAATTGTATAAATTTGGGGAGAAAAATCATACTCCCCATCTCTGGAACTCAATTTTTCTGTCTGGAATATGGTGGGAACTTAGGGGTTATGTCAACTAATAGGTGTGTGTGAGGTTGGGTTCTCTTAGTTCAGAAACACATTTCAAGACACAGACTGAGTATATGTAGGCTGCCTGGGCTCTGCTCCCAGCTTGGCTACTTACTGGCTGTGTGACCTTGGAGAAATTACTTAACCTCTCTGTGCCTCAGTTTCCTATTTTAAAAAATGTACATATTCATAGTATCTACTTAGGGTTGCTATGAGGATTGAATGGATTAAATAAATACAGTAGTTTAGAATGATGCCTGGCGCACATAGTAAGTGCTACATAAATGATAGATTGTATTATTAAGCATGTGGGGATTAAGTTCACTCCTACATAGAAATGTGCTCTCTCTAAAGATTTTTTTTTAAAGATATGGTGTTTTCATAAATATACATGAGGAGAGGGAGAGTAGGAGGGAAAGAAAGAGAGGTATTTTTGACAGTGTCTTGCTGTATGATCCTCTGCCCCAGACTCTCCCCAGTTAGCTAGGATTACAAGTGCACATGACGGTATTTGACTTGTTTAAGTGGGTCTGGGATTCAAACCGGGGCCTCTCATGTGGCCTCAGTCTCTCATGTGCACCAGTGCTCTATTGCTGGTGTCACCATAGCTGGGCCTCTTTTGTTAATATCTATTTGCTAAAAGGAAAGAAACAGGATTCACATGATCATAATTGCAACTGACATTTGGCCTTGGTGCAAGGCCTCAATAGGAAGGATGTGGACTGTGGAGGTTGGGAGATTTCGGCCCTCATCCAAAGGAGCAGTGCCTAGCCATTTATGAACTGTTGGTGCCATATGCAATGTGGGTTTCACATTTCCAAAACGTCCATTTGCAAGGAAAGCCAGAAATGTGAATTTTTACATGATACCTCTCAAGTTTTTACATTGCCACAAATATGAAAAATCACAGAATATGCCAAGTGAACCCATCTATACAAATCTCCTAGCTCATCTCGTTTGTCCCCCAGAGGGGATGGCATGAATGTGAACTTGTAGACTCAACTTGGAGCAGGGCTGGGACTGGAAATCAGTCCTCCTAACTCCCACCTCCAGGAATGTCTACATAAACCATTCAATAAATATTTAGTGCGTACTTCTGCTCCAGGCACTATATGAGGGGCTGAGGTATAATGGGGCCCAGGAAAGACATAATTCCTTCTTTTTAAGGAATTTACAGTGTAGTGGAGCACACAGACCACAATCAAGTAGACAATTTCAGCCTTTTCTAATTTCCCTAGGCCTAGGCCCCCTCCACAGAATGGAATGAACTGCATCATAGGGGCAAAACAAACTACTGAATTCAGGCAACCTCTCCTGTGTGACACAGCCCTAGCCCAACAGAAGCCTTTGAGAGAGAGCATGCTAGAAGCCACATGATGGAAAGGATTTCAAGCTTGATTTGGGGGTGATGGGAGAGCTAAAGGCAACATTGGTCCTGTAGAATTTTCTGGTGCTTCTGACATCATTTTCTCTTAGAAGGCATGCTGGGCTATGGGATGGCTCACCCTACCTGGAGTACTCCTTACAAAAGAGTATGTTCTGGGGACTCTGAATCAGGTTTTAGTTTAGAAAACCTTTGGTCATGTAACTGACAGTTTGGTTATTGCACCAAGTACACTTAAGATCTCTGTGCATTGAAAACTGTGACCACTGTTGCCTGGTTCTCTAATAGAAGATATTGCCTTCAAAGTTGGGAAGAGGCCAACCTGATCCACCCACTTGGACAATCAGGACATAGTTGTGCATGGTGTTAGTATGATTCAGGACTCTGCCTGTTACGACTGACCTCACTTTTCTCCACAAAATAATTTATTTGCTCAACTAATGAATTGCATTGAGGTGGACAGTGGTGCAGCAGTAACATACAACATTCTGTGAGACTGACTCACACTGGAGGGCTCTGAGTTTAAATCTAGAGACCTCCCTGAGTACACTGGGTGCCCCATGATCTGGAGCTGGCTGAAGATGGGAGTGGATCATGCTGTCAATACACTGCTGGGGATTCTGTCTCTCTGTCTGTCTTGCTCTTGGAGGAAATATATGAATAAAGTTTCAGGAAATCTATCATCATCCAGAGATTTCAGGGAAAGCTGGACCTGGAGACTCAAGGCCATCAGGAATCTGCCTTTCTCTAGTTCTTTGCTCTCCTGTGCATTGACTTTGTTCTCCTTCACATGATGGATGATGGATCCCAATACACCTAAGCTTACTTTTATTATTTTTAAATGAATCTACAGTGTTAGAAGTCAGGATGTCATGCTTGGTGAGTGTTCATAAGTCAATAATTACACTTGTGGGGGTCTTCTGGCTATGAGGGAGCACAGAGGAGCCACTGGGATAGTGGAAATATTTTCTATCTTGATTTAGGTTGTGGTTACCCCCCCCCTAATACATGCATGTAAAAAAAATCACTGAGCTGGGGGCCATCAGATGCCATAATGATTTTGTCCCCAGAATCTCGTGTGGCTGACTGCAGTTCAAGTCCCGGATCTGGCAGCTTGAAACTCAGACCAGGTGTATGCATGTGTGCCCAGAATCCTGAGAGGATAATGGAAGAGAAGGGATTGTGGCATGGACATCCCCTTGGGGGCGGGGGGGGGTGATTTCTTGTTTTCTGTCTCTTTGTCCTTCTCTGTCTCTCCAGCAAATGCATGTGCCCTATAGCAAAAATATCTCTCTCAAAAAAAATCACTGAGCTGTGATGAAAAATTTGTTCTCTTCATTGTAAGCATGTTCTATCTCAATTGGAAAAAAAAGTGTATGAGAAACATCCATCTATCCTTCTCTCTTACAGAATTCAGAACAGGTAAGACTCAGTAGTTATAGAAATAAATCAAAGAACGTCGTGAGAGGACTCCCTGAGAGAAGGCTAAACAGATCTATGGGTAGAAAATGTGTTATTACTAGTATACTGGTAAGACTAGTGGTGGCCTTGGCTGCTTATATGATAGCATAGGCCAGCCAGGCTTACTTTTAAATACCCCACCCACAGCCGAAGGCTTTAAATACTGCTTTTCCAAGAGATAGAGCAGCTATTCTAAGGCAGATTCTCATTGGACCAGATTGGGATGCATGGGTATCCATGAGCCAATCACTTGATCCTGATGACTCAGACTTGAGTCTCTTTCCATTCTCATAGCTGGTTGGAGAGTCAACCTACCCCATACAACACAAACTGGAGGAGGAAGAGATGTCCCCCAAAGGAAAATGGGGGCACCAATTGCCAAAAGATGGAGGAAGAAAACTAGAAGAGCATTTCTGATGGGTCAGTCTTTGCTTAAGATCTTGTAACACTAATTTATCTGGTCATTAAATTTCATTCGACTTTTTGATGCTTCTCATGAATCCCATCTGTCCTAAGTTAGGTTTTCATCCCCTCATGCCTCTCTGTGGCCTCATAATGTGCCTTTCTATGTTCTCTGAGCAAAGGCCAAAGTATACTTTCCAAGTCATAGTGGGAAGATAATCGGAAAGATAATCCTAAACAATGTTGGAAGAACATGTCTTTGAGGTTAGGACCACTGTTTGTCATTATGTCCCTGAAATATTAGAGGTAGTTAATTCAGAGTGAGAAAAAACACACCACACAAAGTTGGATGCTAATGTCTGTGATGTGGAGTTCATAATGTGGATTTTAGGAGCGTTACTATGAAGATTACATGCTATATAGCACATACAAAATTTTTTGTACTCACTAAATGCCCAGTAACTGTTCTAGAGTTCCTTGAATCTCTAAGGTACACTCATTTTTATGTGATAACAGAATAAAACATTGCTGATTAAACCATGACAGTACTTTACACTTAGGATTTTAAAATTTTATATTCATTGACATCATCCAGAGATTTCAGGGAAAGCTGGACCTGGAGACTCAAGGCCATCAGGAATCTGCCTTTCTCTAGTTCTTTGCTCTCCTGTGCATTGACTTTGTTCTCCTTCACATGATGGATGATGGATCCCAATACACCTAAGCTTACTTTTATTATTTTTAAATGAATCTACAGTGTTAGAAGTCAGGATGTCATGCTTGGTGAGTGTTCATAAGTCAATAATTACACTTGTGGGGGTCTTCTGGCTATGAGGGAGCACAGAGGAGCCACTGGGATAGTGGAAATATTTTCTATCTTGATTTAGGTTGTGGTTACCCCCCCCCTAATACATGCATGTAAAAAAAATCACTGAGCTGGGGGCCATCAGATGCCATAATGATTTTGTCCCCAGAATCTCGTGTGGCTGACTGCAGTTCAAGTCCCGGATCTGGCAGCTTGTAACTCAGACCAGGTGTATGCATGTGAGTGCTTGCCCAAAATCCTAAGATAACTCAGACCAGGTGTATGCATGTGTGCCCAGAATCCTGAGAGGATAATGGAAGAGAAGGGATTGTGGCATGGACATCCCCTTGGGGGCGGGGGGGGGGGATTTCTTGTTTTCTGTCTCTTTGTCCTTCTCTGTCTCTCCAGCAAATGCATGTGCCCTATAGCAAAAATATCTCTCTCAAAAAAAATCACTGAGCTGTGATGAAAAATTTGTTCTCTTCATTGTAAGCATGTTCTATCTCAATTGGAAAAAAAAGTGTATGAGAAACATCCATCTATCCTTCTCTCTTACAGAATTCAGAACAGGTAAGACTCAGTAGTTATAGAAATAAATCAAAGAACGTCGTGAGAGGACTCCCTGAGAGAAGGCTAAACAGATCTATGGGTAGAAAATGTGTTATTACTAGTATACTGGTAAGACTAGTGGTGGCCTTGGCTGCTTATATGATAGCATAGGCCAGCCAGGCTTACTTTTAAATACCCCACCCACAGCCGAAGGCTTTAAATACTGCTTTTCCAAGAGATAGAGCAGCTATTCTAAGGCAGATTCTCATTGGACCAGATTGGGATGCATGGGTATCCATGAGCCAATCACTTGATCCTGATGACTCAGACTTGAGTCTCTTTCCATTCTCATAGCTGGTTGGAGAGTCAACCTACCCCATACAACACAAACTGGAGGAGGAAGAGATGTCCCCCAAAGGAAAATGGGGGCACCAATTGCCAAAAGATGGAGGAAGAAAACTAGAAGAGCATTTCTGATGGGTCAGTCTTTGCTTAAGATCTTGTAACACTAATTTATCTGGTCATTAAATTTCATTCGACTTTTTGATGCTTCTCATGAATCCCATCTGTCCTAAGTTAGGTTTTCATCCCCTCATGCCTCTCTGTGGCCTCATAATGTGCCTTTCTATGTTCTCTGAGCAAAGGCCAAAGTATACTTTCCAAGTCATAGTGGGAAGATAATCGGAAAGATAATCCTAAACAATGTTGGAAGAACATGTCTTTGAGGTTAGGACCACTATTTGTCATTATGTCCCTGAAATATTAGAGGTAGTTAATTCAGAGTGAGAAAAAACACACCACACAAAGTTGGATGCTAATGTCTGTGATGTGGAGTTCATAATGTGGATTTTAGGAGCGTTACTATGAAGATTACATGCTATATAGCACATACAAAATTTTTTGTACTCACTAAATGCCCAGTAACTGTTCTAGAGTTCCTTGAATCTCTAAGGTACACTCATTTTTATGTGATAACAGAATAAAACATTGCTGATTAAACCATGACAGTACTTTACACTTAGGATTTTAAAATTTTATATTCATTGAGAGAGCATCCTTACACTTAAGACATTCATCTTCTATTATTATTGTACCTTGTGCATCAGAAAAAATAAATTGGTTTCGGTATTCATAAAATTTCCTAATCAAAGTCTGATAATTTTAAATCACTCCCAGTTCCTAATGTCCTCTCTCCCCCCATAGTATTTTTCATTCTGTCAAGGCTGTTGACTTGGAATGGAGAAGAAAGGATTGCAGCGTGACCGCATCCCAAACAGGATTGCTTTCTTCCTTTCCCTCTCTCTCTTTGTCCTCCATCTCTCTTTGGCCAGTGCATGTGTCCTCTAGTGATTAAAAAATTGTAAATAAAATGTACATTTTAGGATTGATGAAATGTAAGGGAACTTCAGAAAGTTTATGGAAAAATAGAATTAAAGTATAGGTTTATTTTGGTGCAAAAATGTTTTGAAATCCACGGATAGTTTTTTCGTTTTTGTTTTAACTACTAGAGAGCATGCACACTCACCACAGAGAAAGAGAGAGAGAGAGAGAAAAAGCATTCCATCAATGGTTGTGGTTATGCCACAGTTCTTCCCTCTATTTCTTCATCATGTCAGGATTTGGTGCACACACACATGCTTACCTGGTGTGTTTTTGAAGCCCAAGGTCGGTCACATGGGATCTGACTTCCTATGCACAGTGTCCAACCACTGCACCACTGTGCATAGTATTTTTGTAACATATATCTTTCCGTGAGAGAACCTTTCATTTGGTAGTTTGCTGACTTCCTTTTACCTTTTCTTGTTTTGCAAATAGCAGTGCTAGGGGAGCAAAACTTTATCCGATGGTGTCTCGTCTTCTAATACCATGAGGATACATGTAGTTTCTGTGAGTTGCTCATGCTCTGTTTGCCACATGAAGTCTCCTATGCTGACAGCATGGAGACTCATTGTGACACTGGTGAGCATTTCTGACTACCACCTCATCTCTTACTCTCTCCCTATCACTCTTTGGCCAGAAACACTGGCATGCTCTCTCTTCCTTGAGTAGCCCAAGCTTGTTCCTAACTCAGGCCTTTACTCTGGTTCTCACCTTTATTAGTGGTTCTCGAACAGCAGAGTTAATGCCCTTCCTCTTGGGAAGTGAGTGGGGGCAGCTGGCTACCTCAGTAAGTAGGGAGAGGACCCTACAGATATTAGGTGGGGGGGGGGTGTGTTAAGGTTTGCTAAGTGTTCTGTAATGTTAAAGACAGATCCACATAAGAAAAATAATCCTAGTCTAAGTGGCAATCATATCCCCTTTGAGAAAACATGTGTGTCAGTGGTTTCCCTTAGCTTTGCCAGTTCTCTCTCTGTTGTCCCTCATTCATGGTGTGCATCTTCTCTGCAAGTGTCAGAGTGCAGCCTACATCAACAGCTTGCAGCCCTGCTCCCTCCAGCCAAGATCACTGTCTATCACACCACTTGCTTGACTCCCTTTTTAGCACTGTCACTCCCTAATATCTCCCTTGCTTATCTTCTTACTTCATTAGTTTTTGTTTGTCCTCCACTAGTATGAATACTCCATGAGAGCCAGGACATTGCCTATTTTGTTTACTGCTATACCCTTAGCTCCCAGAACTTAATAAATATTTATAGAATGAATGAATGAATGAATGAGGACTTAGAATTGTCTGCTGATTATCTAAAGCCTCCAGTTAGGCAGGCAGCAACTTCTGCCTGCCTCCTTTCCTTGCCTCCTTTTTAAAATGAATGACATGCTCAAAAATAAAACCCCTCAAAAGACTCGCCAATGGTTAGTCGACTGTCACGGAGACTGCCTGACATTCCTGTTCCTATTTTCTAAGGAGCGATGACATTGTTCATCAGAGGCAAAGTGAATTGGATGGGTGATGTCTTAAGTTGATTGTTTCCTGAAAAGTGCCTTGTAGAGCAAGACTCTCTGGACATCTCTTGTCTATTTGGGATGGGAACTTGTGAGGAAGATTATGATGTTGGTTATTGAAAGCTGTCCTTTCCATTTAAGCTTTCTTTGAGATGCCAAGTTTGGGTTTACAGACCTTTTGATTAAGAAGGGAAATGCTATTCCAGCATCGACATCTCCCTGTGGTTGCAGTGATTAAAGAAACGGAATCTCTTGAAGGCTTTCTATAGAAAAGTAAGAGACAAGACCCAGGAGACACTCTTTAGGCAGTATTCAGTGTTTCTTTTAAGCCAAGGACATATTTCTGCTGGTTACTTTAATATAAATATTTGCCTGCTCTGAACAGGCTTATATTAGAATGAGGCCTAAAAATCTTAAGTTCCAAGTGATTCCTTTTATAGAACTAACTAGGGCATGAGACCAGCAGTTGGCATAATAGTTATATGTTGCTGGACTCCCATGTAGTTGACCGCAGTTTGAGTCCCAGACCCAGTGGCTTAAACTCATGCTGGGCACGTGTGCGTGCGTGCTCAAGATCCCAGGAGGAGAATGGAGGAGAAGGGATTGTGGCATGGCCATCCCCCCAGGGGGTGATTTCTCACTTTCTGTCTCACCGTCTTTCTCTTTCTGGCGAGTGAATGTGCCCTATAGCAAAAACCTCTCTTAAAAAAAAAGGGGGGGGGGCAAGATGGGACAAGTAAAAGAACCATGAATAACAACCAGATAGTCTGGTTGTAGCTTCCTTCATGTATAGGAGTCATTCCGATTTTGTTGTGACTGATTTAAACCATGCAAAATGGTTGGATAATTAAAATAATGGTCAGCCTTTATGGTAACCGTTTTCTATGCCTTTTATCACTAATCCCAACAACCTATGAAGATTATTTGCCCCTTGTACAGTGAGAAAACAGACTTGGTGAGATGGAGTGATTTGCCCAAGGTCACACAGCACCAGAACGATTTTTCCTGCCCTCCAAATCCTTCATTAAGTGGATGAGGTCTCCCTCCCAATTATTTGCTTTTTAATCTACTTGCTAAGACCCATGGAAAAATGACGTGCAAATAAATATAGTCAAAAGGCACAGTAAAAGTTTCTCATTACCGAGCCTGTCAAAGTTTCTATCTAGAATCTGTCACTATTACATTTTTGATAATACTCTACAAAGTGTGTGTGTTGTGTGGTTACTTTACTTTTGCAAGAAAAAGTTTGAATCTAAGGGATTTCTGTTTTTGAATCATTTATCTTCTTTCTTTTCCATTCAGGACTTCAGCAAATGTTGCAAAATTCATTATACACAGACATTTTCCTGTCCCATTTTCATCTGAAAATCAGAGACAGATCATAATTTTTTTCTTTATTGCTTAAGTGATATACTCTTCAGTCTTTTTTGTTTTGTTTTGTTTTGTTTTGTTTGTATAAAGGAATACATTTACCTTGCCAATATTTGATTTTAAGTACTAGCAGCACTGCATTTCCTTGAAGGATGTATTCAGGGTAAAAAAGGAGGAAAAAAAGACAAAGGACTCAGATTGTAGGACTATATCTAACTGAAAACCAAACAAAAATACCAAGCACTTTGAGGGTACCTCTTCCCCCTTGAACTTGATTGAACTTCAGATTCAGTAGGTTTTAAAAATAAAGAAAGGCGGTTACATCATCTGCAAAATACTAGGAAAGAATGCTCTGTAGCTTATAACTCCCTCTTTTGCGTATTATTTCATTGAGCTCATTCGCATGAATCCAGTGAGGTCTGTTTCTAGTGCATGTGCCTGGGCCTGTGTGGATGCTGCCAGATGGAAGAAACACAGGTCTTGTTCTCAAGTTGATGATGTAATAAAGAGAAATAGATATTACCCTAAATTTATGTTATGACAAAGATCTCTCTGAAGCACTGTGGTGCTGTATTGACTGCCACACTCAGTGACAAGTGACAGACATAAATAGAAAAGAGGATGTATTGGCTTCCATAGCTAAAAAATCTGGTGGGTATACAGTAATTTTACAATATCTGGATCTGCGTGTGTCAATGCTTTCTCCTCAGCCCAACCTGTCCCTCGGCTCTGCGTTCATTTGTGTTGGCTTAATTTATGGACAACTTTTCTCCAAATAGTGGCAAAAGCTCTATACATGGAGCTTGATACTGTGAAGAAAGGAATATCTTTCCTAATATTTCCACTCAAGATCTCAGTGTTGATTCTCATTGGATCTACTTGGCTTGTATGTCCACCCTAAACCAACCATAGTAACTAGAAGGATAGACTAGATTTTTGGCCAGATAGGAAATATGGAAAGTCTTAGGTTCAAGAGAGTGGGGGAAAATCACCAGGAAACCATGACAAAGAGATGTGATTCCCAGAGAAAAATAGGTGAGTGTTAGAAAAATAGGGGGACAAGGGTTCTCAGCCAGCAAAATCAACAGAGATCTCACCCTTCTTGATCACTCAGCCTTTTGAAAGTTTCGCAAAGTATCTTTGCAATGCTAGTCTGTTTCCATGCTCAGCCAACCCTGGCTTTTTGTTCCACTCTCTGCATGCAGTGGACAGTTCATGGCATGAGCCTTACTATCTGCCATCCACATTCTCTGGTTTTTACCTTCTCAAATGTGAATGCTTTGTGACTTCGGTTGTCATACATCCAAGGGCTGATTCCTGATTCTTTATTGCTAGCT
The DNA here is from genome assembly GCF_000334495.1 of Tupaia belangeri chinensis. Taxonomy (NCBI): domain Eukaryota; kingdom Metazoa; phylum Chordata; class Mammalia; order Scandentia; family Tupaiidae; genus Tupaia; species Tupaia belangeri. Next base: position 832,521 of record NW_006159707.1, on the reverse strand, counting down.
TTGACCGTTCTGACAAATGTGTGCCTTTAATTTCTAACATGTCTCTTGAACTGCCTTCCAGTTGTATTACATTCCCATCCCAGTCCACATGTTATGATGTATCAATAGCTCCATCAAATCAAAATTTGAACTTCCCAAAAGCCCCAAGTCATTGAAGGTATTGGAGAGGCCCACAGTATCCAGTTGCCACCTCATTATAGTATATAGTCATTTCTGCACCATCCAGTTAACTGTGGAGGTTGGCTTCAGTAACATGACATTTGTGAGAAGCCTTGCATGTTTCAGTGAGGAAGAGGGAATGTCACATTTTGGTGAGAAATGCATGGACTCCAAGGGTCAGAACACTGGCTTTTGTATCTTAGTTTTGCAACCATCCTTCTGCCTGTGTGACCTCGAGCAAGTTGTTTAACCTTTCTCAATTTGCTCATCCATAAAAATAGAGATAATAATAGTACTTACTTCAGAGAGTCATGTGAATCAAATGAATTATACATATAAAGCATTCAGAACACTGCTATCACATAATCACTTTAAAATATTAGATATTTATTTTAGGAACAAGTTGAGGTGCAAATCAATTAATCAATCAGCAATATCCTGCAAGGCAGCTCGTTTTTTGTTTGATGGGTCTCCTTATACTGACTTCTTTTGACTCTCAAATCCTGTTTCTCTTTTTTCTTCTATAATAATATGGAATGAGTATTCCTGTTCTAGAACATGAAAGCTTTTCAAATATGTCCCATCATCTGTATCATCCCCTCTCAGAGTTCTTTCTTCAGTTTAAATAGCCTAAACTCTTCAGCTGACATTTTTAATCACTCTTTACTCCATTTTGGAATATCTCAATTTTGTCAGCATTCTTCTTCAAATCCAGTGCCCACAGATGAATTCAGTATTCTAGCTGTTGCCTGAAAGGCCTATCAGAAAGCTCATCTTCTTTGTTTTTTTTTTTTATGCTCTACCTCTGACATTTAATTAGTGTTTGAAAATCAGCTGTATCACAGGGTTGACTAGTAGTGAGTTTAGAGATCAACTGGAAACCCTGAAATAAATCAGTTTTAAATTTGCCCTGATTTTGGCCAGAGGTTTTTTTTTAGTTTCAATTTAATGGGTATAGAAATTTGCATGAGGTCACTCTGTCACTCAACACACTGGGTAACCAACACAGTTTGGTGTGAAAGGCAAAATAAACTGCATGTGTGAGTTAGGACTAGATTCGGCCACACATAACAGAAACATCCCAAGTGACAATAACTTAAACAAGATAAAAATGTATTTTTTTTCTCCAGCAGAAAAAAGTACAGAGTTAGGCCTGTTCTAACATGGTTTATCGTTTCTCCTGAGCCATCAGAGACTCATGCTCCTTTTAACTTGTGCTTCTCTATCTTTAATGTATTGCTTCAGGGTTCAAGATGGCTACCGGTACTCCAGTCATTGCATCTGTATTCTAAAGGGGAGAAATAGAGAAGAGACAAAGAAAGGCCCATACTTCTTTTTTACTTTTTTATTTTAAAGGAGTTTTCCTGGTAGTACTGAAAAAACTTTTCATTGGCCAGGACTTAATCACAATTAGTTGTGAAAGAGTCTTGGAAATACAGTATTTTGACTGGGAAACCATGTACCCAGTTAGCAATAAGGGTTCTATTACTGAAGATGAAAGAGTGGATAAATGGAAAGCTGAGCATTTATCAGTCTTAACCACACATGTGTTGGTGATAACATTTTGAACAGGATCGAGGACTGGGTTATGTATCTCACCTCTAGAAACCTTTCAAGTATGACTTTAAGTCAATGGTCAATGCATCAGAATTGTATTTTTTCCTTCTATTACCTGACAACATGTTCACTTGCCAAAGAGAGAAGAGTGGAGGGAGAGAGAAGGAGGAGGAGGAGGAGGAGGAGGAGGAGGAGGAGGAGAAGGAGGAGAAGGAGGAGAAGGAGGAGAAGGAGGAGAGAGAAAACAAGAACAGAGAAAACACCCCTTAATGGGTGTAATTCTTTCTCCTCCATTTCCCCAGTCTATCAGGATCCTGGGCATGTGCACACACACATTTGTCATTTTTTTTTTCAAGCCATTGTGGGTATATTTTGAACCATGGTGGGTCATGTGGGATCTAGCTCACTTAACCACTAGGCTATGGGACTGGTTTAATCCATCAGCATTTCTGAAATGGTTATTTTTGGACTATTCCTATTATATTTGCTAGAGATCCTTTTTAAATATGCATAATCCTGGGCCATACCCTATATTTTTATACACATTAAATATTTTATTACTCCCTCTTACATCACTTTTATTAAAGTATAATTTACATTCAATAAAATCCACAAAATTTTACTGTTATATTGGCATGTTTTGATGAATGTACACAGTCATGTAACTACACAACCACTAAGGAATGGGATATTTCTATCCTCCCCCAAAGTTCCCCATGCCTCTTTGCAGTCCCCTGTTCTATTCTGACCCCTAGAAATAGGTTAGTTTATTGTTACCTTGTCTAGGATTTTACATTAAAAAAAAACCCTATAGTATATAGTTATTTCCGTACCATCAAAATGAGAGGATTTCTAATCTATAGTTTTGAGTAAGTTCTGACTTGTCCTAAACATTGTTTCTCTAGGCTTTAATTTCCTCCTCTGGTCACTAGAGCATCATGAGACAATTCATCAGATATTGTGTCTGGCACATAGTGAACTAAGTGCCCTCTGCATGCAGCCTTTTTCCATTTTCACCTCATTTGGCCATCTTCCAATCTTGGTATAGATTTCTCTTTTTTTTTTGGAGAGGTTTTTGCTATAGGGCGCGTGCACTCACCAGACAGACAGAGAGAGACATAGAGACAGAAAGCAAGAAATCACCCCCCAGGGGGGATGGCCATGCTGCAATCCCTTCTCCTCCATTCTCCTCTCGGGATCTTGGGCACGCACGCACATGCACCCGGCGTGAGTTTTAAGCCACTGGGTCCAGGACGTGAATCACGGTCGACTATGCGGGAGTCCAGCGACATAGCCATTACGCTAACTGCTGGTCCCAGATGCTGAGCTTCTTAAGGGTAGCACCAATTTTAATCATTGCTGAGTCTCCAGTGTCTATGGTAATACCTATTAAGGGGCAATACTTGAAAAATATTTCCAAATGTATTAATTGAGCACAAATTAGTGTTACCATGTTATGTTGCTGTATAAAAGGCTAGGGGGACCAGCAGTTAGCGTAATGTCTTTTTACCATCTCTCTGGTCTTTCTGGTGAGTGCACATACCCTCTTGGAAATTAAAAAATAAAAAGAAAGTGGATGTTAACCATCAAAATGAATCAGAAAGGGGGAACCAGCAGTTAGCATAATGGCTATGTTGCTGGACTCCCACGTAGTCGACCGCGGTTCGCGTCCTGGACCCGGTGGCTTAAAACTCACGCCGGGCACGTGTGCGTGCATCCCCAAGATCCTGAGAGGAGAATGGAGGAGAAGGGATTGCGGTGTGACCATCCCCCCTGGGGGGTGATTTCTCGCTTTTTGTCTCTATGTCTCTCTCTGTCTGGCGAGCGCATGCGCCCTATAGCGAAAATCTCTCCAAAAAGAAAAAAATAAAGAATCAGAAAGAAGTGAGAGAAACTTGATGGTTGGGATGGAAAAATGTCTCTTTCTTATTCTTTGGTTCAGATGGTTACTCCCTCTTTCATAGATTTTTGGCTCTTAGAGGCTGTGAACATGACAGTCACATAGCCCTGGCTACTATGTGAAGGCAGAGAGATGGCCTTCATCTTCAGCACCACTGGCTGTAGACAGCACCCATGGCAACTCTTGCGCTTTTGCTACCTCTACAGGTCAGGCCACTTGGTTTGTCTCCAGGCAGGGCATGTGTCAGATTGGAACTTGCAACCTGTGGTGACAGAGCATTCATATTTCAAAACCAAGAAGTAACAGCAACAGCTGCTGGCACAGGAGTATGCATACCCTTTGCATTTTCTCATTGAATCCTTACATCTCTTATCAAGCAGATGTTATTTTTGCTCCTCTTTTGCAGAGGAGGGAACTGAAGCACAGAGAGAAGAGTGAGTGGCAGATCTAGGACTCAAGCCTGGGTCTTTCTGACACCAGTTTCTGTGTGCTTAGCCTCTGTACATGTCTTTAATTGAGCACCAACAAACTCTTGCAAAAGTCTCTAGCACCCTTCAGATGCCCAAGCATGGATATTACTTCAACAGGGAACTGACATAACTGGGATTCTTCAAGGACCAGCTCAGTGATCTGGGAGTGGTGAGCAGAGAGAGGGCTTTTCCTAGCTTGCCTCTTCCCTGAATATGAAACAATGCTTTCAGCTAAACTTGTCAAATGGCAAGTAGGTGTGGGCATCTGAAATGTTCAGGCAATTGCACCTGTGAAAGGGAAGTTAGCAGAATTCAGGAATTAAGTTTCTCTCTCACATCGAGAGAGAACAGCTCCAGCTGTTGGTGGTGGTGCTGGTTGTGGGGAATGGCTACTTTCTCACTAATTTCATTATAATTATACTTCCCTAATGGTTGTCTGAGACCCAGGCAGTAGGAGGTCCATCTCAAAATCAGTGGGAGAGATGCATTGAGCTCTCCCCAGAGCCACTGACTCCTGGCTGTGCTTGGGTGGGCATGTTCGCATACGGCACCAGCATTTCTTTCTTAATGGTTACAAGCCACTCCCCACCCCCTTCAAAATGAGCCCATACTGTGCCCCATTAGCTGAAATTGACATGATGGTTATTTTCAATGCCATTTCTTTAAAGAATTCAGTCTCGCTGTGCATTGCTAGCTTTTCCCCTTTGCTAAGTGGAATGAAGAACCCCTAGGAAAGTGTAGTGGAGGAAAGTGTAGTGGCAGCTTTTCAGAAGCAGCAGAGCCCAGCTCCTGCCTTCCCGCCCCCACATCTACAGCTCAGAGAGCATCACATATTATACAAACATTAAAGATTCCTCCCTCAATGCAGAATCCTCTGGAAATCTCAGAATCAAAAAGTGCTATGATAAAAATGCATGAAGCAATATCCTTATTGGTAAACTTACATATCCAGCTGAGATACTGTACATGATAATGCAATTTTCTATGCAAAAAGGGTTTATCTCTATCCAAATATTATTCCTCATCATTATTCATTCTGGAGGAGTGATTGCTGAGTCCTAGGTTAACTGATTGAACTTTTGGAACCAAAGCTTCAAGCTTATCTTACTGGCTATTTCCTGGCTTCTATAAATTGCCATTAGATTGGTTGGAATGAATAAATGTACACTCCATTAGGAAATATTAAAGTTTTTGTACTGGTTTAGAATAAAAACAGGATTAAGGGGGGCATTTCTAAGACTCAGTATAGCATGAAATTGAAATCTTTTTCACATTCAAAATGTGCAATATGAATATTCTTCCTGTTTTCCAATAGCCAGGGGATTATGAAGAGTGGACAAATGATTTCGGAGTTTACCTATAGATGGTAAAACAGGAGAGGTACCAAAAAAAAACACCCCATTTGGGTATTTCCCAAGTCTGTGTCTATTCACTTTCAGATTTTAAGACAGTTCTTCACATATATATTTATTCTGAAAGATAGAGTGAGAGAGCCCCCATGCTATAACCCACCTCCTACCCCACCCAGCCTGGATCATGGGTACTTACATGCAGGTATGTGCAAAATGTACAGGGAGGCCTTGGGATGCAAACCTGGGACCTTCCCTCATGGGTCCAGCATTAAAGAATATTGTGTCACCCTAACCCCTTAGCTAGCTTCTAATTGTTAGATTCTTAAACAACAGCAGCAATATATACTTCTTAGACTTAAATATGTGTCAGGGATGTCTTGTATGATTGTCTCTCTATAGACAGATCTTTAGAGCTATTAAGAAGCTTGAGCAAGACTTTCTAGGTTTCAAATTCATGTTCTGTCTCTTCTGAGTGAGTTCAGGCAAGCCATTGTTCTCTCTAAGTCTCAGTTTCCCATTCATAAAAAGGACAATGACTTTCTACCACATGACAATTAAATTATGTCATATCTGTAAAATGGGTTCTGAAACACAGCTTTAAATAAATGTTGGTTTTACTTTAATAAGTCTCCAAAGAATGCTGAAACTAAGGTTATTAATGTATAAAATGATAATTCACTGAAGAAACAGTATGCATTTATATTGCATAAATTCTGGTTGGCTTTTATGGTATAACACATTCATAAAACTTTGCACCATATAACAACTAGCATCTTATGATGCTCAAAAATTCTGTGGGGCAAAGGATAAAACAATATACAGCAAGGTTGGTTTGTCTTCACACCACAATACCTGGTGCCTCAAATGGGAAAATCTATACTGTTGGTATTAGAATCCTCTGAAGGCTTCTTAATTCATGTGTCTTGGGCCTGAGCTGGAATGATTCAAAAACTAGGTCAGCTGGATGGTTGTTTAGAACGCTTACATACGGTTTCTCCATATGGCTTGGGTTTCCTCCCAGCTTGGTAACCTTAGGATAGTCAAACTTCTCACATTGCAGCTCAGCGCTCCAAGGATGAATGTCCTAGTGACAAAGGTAAGAGCTGTATAATCTTTACTGACCTAGTCTAGGACATGAAATGCCATCCTTTCATGTTTTAGGGATCCAAGAAATCATTGGCCCAACTGGGTTCATGGGAAGGGGATATAGACACATTTTTCTTGGGAGAAGTGTCATAGACATTGCAGCTGTGTTTTATAACCACAACACATATTGTCATTCTTTGTGTCTGAACATTGACAGCTATGGCACCATCTAGTATGAGGTAACTCTTGCAAAGCTTTGAATATGAACCTCTCAACGCTTTTGAGGAGCTTTCTCAGTATTTGTGAACTCAGCCCTGCAGCATTGCCATCTTGGAAGCTATTTGCATTCACACTTATGCAATTTGCCTCCTATGAATATTCAGGTCCCCACTCACTTGCCCAGGTCTGTATGTTTGTATGTGTGCATGCGTGCGATGTGTGTGCATACACAGTATCAGCCTCTTCTGTCTTCGTCATCTCATCATATTACTTCACCCTCTTTCCTTCTTTTCTCATCTACTTCTTTCTTTCCAGTGGATTCAATTAGTTCTCTTTGCTGCCTTAGCAATAAAACAGTTCCCTCCACAGCATTAGAATGAGTCTCTCTCATTATTTCATTTAGATCGTTGTTCTGTTTGAAAACTTGAGGGCAGGGCAGGCAGGAGGAAAGGAATGTTAATTTGCAGGGAGTCCCCATTGTGTGGTGGGAGTGCTGCTGGAAGAGGAGCCAAGAAGCTGCCACTTGATGTACTCATGGATACATAAAGAATTGATGAAGGATGCTTAAAACTGCACAACTCCAGTGTCTGCTCCTGCTGAGACCCACGACCTTGCAAGAGAGAACAGTGTGCAGGTCTTAGATGTAGCTGGGTTTGCAATGGCTGATTGCTGTGACTCACTCTCTTTTTCACTTTACAACAGATATTTCCACTGGAAGTATGTGTAGGTGTGCACATGGATATGTGCATGTATGTGTGTGTTTGTGTGCACACGTGCTCATGTGAATGTGTTGTGTGTATGTTTTCTGTCAGTTTATAACCATACTCTCCAATTATGGAAACGCTCTTTCACTGTGGCCATCACTTGGAAAACGCAGTAGGTGGCAGAGACCAAGCTCAGACTGCTCGTAATTTGACTCACAGAATGTCAGAGAATTTTACACAAAGCAAGGAATTAAGCTCTGTGAGTGCTGGAGTGACATTGATTATGTGGGAATGACATATAAATAATTACAAAGCACTCAGAGTTTTTGTTAGTAATCTGTGTTTAGAGTCCCCTTTTCAGGAGTTTGAAATGTCATCATGTAGCTGAATAGTGCTAACAGACCTGCATTTTATTCCTGCTTCATACTGTGCTAAACGGGAGTCATATTTGTTACTACACCAAAGAGCATCTTAGTGGAAGAAAAAAAAAACCTGGTGGGGAGTAAGCAGGACTAGATTTAATTCTAATTGTGTTTCATGTTTTCCACTGCTGTTTGGCTTACACATAGTGGTAGTATTTGTAGGAAATGAGGATTAAACTGTTGGAAGGTAGGGTGAGGAAAGGCTGGTACCGCTGCTATTGATAGTGATCCCAGACCACGATGGGTGAAAGGAAGTCCCTACGTCATTGTGTATTAGATTCTTTTTAAAAAATGATCTTCCCTATGTGCTCTGTGACTAGTAAGTTTTAAATCTGCTCTGCTGCTTTCACTTTCTTTTATTTTTTCATTTTAAGATTAAATCTGGGACTGTCTGAAAGCATCTAAACCAGGGAATGATTCAGACCAGCATTGGAAATATAAGTGGGGATTGGACTCAGAAGGGACTTCCCTGTTCCATTTATTTTATGAATAAATATGTCACAGAAAAAGGAATTTCATGAAAGACTCTGGGGTTGCAGTCACTAATTATGCCAACTAATTACCAAATCAAGGTGTTGGGCTTTTTTCCAGCATTGCTCAGCTAGCTTTAAATAAATCTCAGAATTGCAAATGGCTAGCCAAATGGGTCAATTGAAAACTATTATTAATAACCTGAAGACATAAAATGGAGATGCTTTAGGGAGGGGTGCAGATACGTGTAGTTGGACAAGAAAGGCCATTTTGCTCGTGAAAAATGAGATCTCAGAGTTGTGCAAGGATGAGAGAAAAGTTTAGTAATTAATCACATTGGTCATAATGAGGAGAGGAAATCAACTTGATAAAAGCATTTGTCTGAATGGATTATAGGCAAATTTAAAAGAAGGAAAAAAAGATAACAAAGGGCATTGCTGGCTCGGGAATTATGCTCTTTAAAAATCCTCAATCATTCTCATAATCAATTCTGCATTTCCTCTATAGCCACGTGAAACATGCTCCTTTTTCATTGTCTTAGATTAACCACTAACTGCAAACCATACATTAAATGAAGTATTGAGTATTTGTCTTCCAAAGATACACTTGAATGTTTATTTCCCCGATAGGTCTGCTATGATGCATTTAGGTGCCATATTGCTAAATACATACTGTACTTTAATATCTGCACCAGCTAGTCTCCAACTGCCTTACTTAGGAAGCAGCTGTGCAGGGGCCCCACAATTACAGATAGAGTTTTTCTCATAAACTGTTTAATTGTTTGCTTGTGGAAACAATTAGACTGACGGTATTATAGAGTGAGTGTCGTATTGCAGCCGGCAATCCTCTTTATGAGTTTTCTTAGCAAAATACCATGTTGACATATGTTGGGCCTGCAAAGAAGATTCAGTTATCTGGTGACCTGGCCTCCAAGAAAATTGTGTTCAATGATACAACGGCTTAGTAGAAGTCTCCCTGGAAAATTGCACTGCTGAAGGGAAGTCAGTCTATAAACAAGAGCTGTCCTGGCATGAGTTGTTTCTGATGAGACTGGCACTGGGCATGGAAGACACTCTCCCCCACTGCCACAGTGGTGGAAAACCCTGAATCTTGGTTTAAAACTGATTGAATAGAAAAGTGTGTAATGCATCACTCATGACATTTGTCCAGCCCAAAACAGTTTCACAGCGTAAGAGTTTGCAAAGCCCTAACGAGGGAAGTGCTTTGGGAAGAAGTCAGGTATGCTGTTATCTTTGTTTCCCAGTGCAGGTCCATAATATGAATGATTGATGGGCAGAATGGCTTACTGCCCTCCAGTGATAGTTTGTTTCAGTTGCATGTTTGGTTGAGGGAGACTCTATTCAACCTGTTTTTCATGCTTGATGATCTTTTTAATCCTCATAAGCATTTAGGAATTTGTGTTATTATTTTATTTTCATTTGGCAGATGGGAAAACAGGATTAGCAAGGTTAAGTTGTTTGCTTAAGGTCACTTAGTAACGAGTCTTAGCTTCAAACCTTGGTCTATGTGGCTTTAAACTTCATGATCTTAACAATGGTAGTATAAAGCTTCCTGGAAGAAATCTTAATGGGGGAAGGAGATTTCTTATTCCCAGTTATATTTGATGTAAGAAAGGCCAATAAATGCACCAAAGAAGTGAGTTCTATGCATTTATTTGATTATTTCTTTTTTGGAGCAGTTTTTGCTATAGGGTGCGTGTGCTTGCCAGCAAGAAAGAGAGACAGAAAGGGAGAAATCACACCCCCCCGGGGGAGGGGCGGGGATAGCCATGCCACAATCCTTTCTCCTCAATTCTTCTCTCAGGATCTTGGGCACACTCGCACACATGCCTGGTGTGAGTTTAAGCCATCGACTCTGGAACTCGAACCATGGTCAACTACTTGGGAGTCCAGCAACATAGCCATCACTATGGGACTACTGCTGCTCTAGTTGATTCTTTCTTTAGTAGCCAAATATTTTTCTGTTTTTTACTCATCATCTACAATGTGCCAGACACAATGGTAGGCATAGCTCTATAGCAGTGCTTTCCTGAGGCTTTCTAATGGAGGCAGGAGGGAGGCATAAAGTAAATAGATAAACAGAAATATGCAAGGTAATTTCAGACAGTGACAATCACTAATGGGCACCATCAGGTAATAATTGTTGACTTGGTTGTGGTCCTCATGATTGGGATGATTGAATAAGGCTTTTCTGAGGAACATTTACCTGAGTTAAAGCCTAGATCATAAGAAGGAGCCAGTCAGAGAAAGAGCTGGAGAGAGAGAATAAATTCAAACTCAGGAACTTCAATAAATCCAGAGTGTCCAGACTAAGCCTTGGCAGCTATTTTTAAGGCCTAGGTAGGGAGCCTCTAATCACATAACTCACCCATCCATCCATCTACCCATCTATCCATCTATCCACTTATCTACTCATCTGTTCATCTACTTACTACCTATCCACCTATTCATCCATCTGTCTTCCATCTAATTCCATACTCATCCACTCACACATCCATCTACTCATTCATCCATTCATTTATCCACCCAGCTACCTACCAACCTACCCAAACATCAGCTCTCCATCCATCTGCTCACCCCTCCATTTTTCCATCCACCCATCCAACAAACATTTAATAAAGTTCTGCTCCACAGAAATAAATGGGAGTGAGGCATAGTTCTTGCCTTTAAGAAGCTCAAATACAGGGCTGGCAAGTAGTGTGGTGATTAAAGGCACTAGACTCCTACATGGCTGACCATGGTTCACGTTCCAGACCCGACAGCTTGCTTTCTGACTTTCCCTCTCATTCTCTCTCTCACTCTGTCCCTATCTGGTCAAATTAAAATAAATAAATAATAAAGTTAAAATAAAATAATTCTTTTGATAAAAGAAACCCACATACTATTAAGGGAGACATAAATTATTATAAATAATGTGAAAGTCAGCTCATAATGTAATGTTCAGAGGCAATGATAAATTGTCCGGGGAATCAAGAAAGGCTTCACGAGGAAGCAACATTTGAGACATGCTTTCAAGAGAAGGAGTATTTCCATGTAGAAAAGAAGAGGAAACAGAATGCCCAAAGACCCAGATGTGGGAATAATGGCATGCACAGAGGGGTCTGCGTATTAATGAAGTGAACTTTGTGGACCTTTGTTTTCTAGGTCAGAGATCATAAAAGGAAAGGCAAATTAAGCTGATTGGTGTCCTTTTTTTGTTTTGGATTAAGGTTTTTTTTCTTAAATTTTTTTCCAATTTTTGAAAAGATTTATTTCAATTTTTCAATAGGATATTATTATACACAGTATCCATATTTCTAGCTTCTCTCGGAAAAAAATTAGGAATTTGGCAACACTGTCCCCATATTTTTATAAGATGACAGTAGGTTGGCCCTCAAATCAAGGCTGGCCTTTTCAACTGGGAAATATGTTGCTCAATTTTTCACAGCCCCTGCCCTTCCCAACTCTATCCCCAACATAGGAGCTGAGTATCAGTTTTCTATTGTCATCATCACACTTGCACTGTTCTTTGTCTTAAAGGGAAAAATAAAATATTTCCTTTACTTCCGTCTCTAAAACAAGGAAGAGAAACAAAAGCTAGACTGAGAGGTCTGTCTGATTCAAGGAAGAAGAGAGAGAAAACATATTTCTTTGTGGAAGTGAAGAATATTTCTTCATCTTTAATATGCAAATGGAGTGTGTCAGTGTAGGAGGAATACAATTTAGGTGGCTTTGTAAACACCCCCCCCCACACACACACACACATCTTGCTTCATTTCTTGTTGTTACCTTTTACACTTCCTCCCCCACCCCAAAGAGCTTGTGACCCTTCCAGCAGGGATTGGGAAATCTCGAAGAATTTTAAGCAGGGGACTGACATAGATACTGCTTGATCAATGATTTAGTAAAACCACTCTGTTATAGCAGGGAGGGTTGCTGTTGATGATGATGGTTTTGTAATGGGAGATGAGGATGCTGGGCAAATCTAGAAGCAGGAAGATCAAATAGAAAGGCTGCTACAATTATCCAGTGAGGGAAGATGTGAGTCGGAATTAAGATAAGACAGTAGCAGGAGGAGTCAAGAGCAAGGGTGAGATAGGAGATTTAGACAGGACATGAAAGTGATGGATAGCATGACAATCATTCGTATCCCTTCCCCTGCTTTCATTTCATCCCAAAGAAGATCTCAGGTCTTCACATTCAGTATTGACCACAAACCTTCCTGCAGAGGCAGAGGCATCTGCAGCCTCTTGAAACTTACAATATATCCTTGTAGTGAAACTGCTTTGTTGATAAAAATGATCCCTGTGTGAAACAGATGTCACTGGTGCTGGTGTAGAAAGATGAGGAAAGATAAAGAATTACAATGGAGTTGAAAACACTGTGGGGGCGTCGGAGGGCGGAGGGGGGGGGAGAAGACCTTGCAGGCAGCATAGTACAGCAAAGAAGCAAAACTGCTTTTTATCTATATATCTTTCCTGCACATGATGGAGAAAGCCTGTAATACTTCATACTTCACTGAAAGCACTGAAGCAAAATTTGTTACGGTAGCTCCCTTCAACTCTCATGCTCTAAGTATCTCTAATAAGACCAAGAGTAACCTAGCCATGTGTTTCCTAGGTTATCTCCTACCTGCATTTATAGATTAATAAAATTGTTTTTCATCTAATTAGGACTATCATATAGGGTTGAGCAGTTTTTGCACTGAACAACTCTAGGAAGACACCACCACATAGATCCCAATGTGAATGGTCCTTTCCGCATTTTTGATCAGTTCAAAGTGCACAACTGTATTTGACAGCCCTATTAGACCAAGCTAGTTCCAGTACCATATTTTTAAATTAATTTAGTTTTGTATCTATTTTTAAGTTTATTCATTTTGTTGATGATTGAAAGCATGTGTGCATGCATGAGAGAGAGAGAAAACGAAAGAGAGAGAGAGAACTCTCAACAGAGTCTTGCCATGCCACAATACTTTCTTCATCCCTCTAGCTCATCAGGACCTTGGACATGTATACATGTGCCTGGAATATTCTTAAGCTGACTTAGGGATCTGAACCTTCAGTCAGCCTTGTGGTTTCTAGCACTGCAGTTTCAGCTGGACTTGTAGTAAATTTTGAAATCCCAAAGTGTGAATTTTCCAAGGTGTTTTTAGTATAACATCTTAAAGCCTGCATTCAAATGTCAGCTCCCACATCTATAGGCTATGTGACCTTGGGCAAGTTATTTAACTACTCTAAGGCTTATGTCCTTTATCTTTAAACTTGGTGCAGTTACTATACCTGTCTTCTTCATAGGTTTTGGAGCCATATTTCCTGAGCTTAAACTCCTCTCTTTGCTACTTGTTGGCTAAGTGGCTCTGAGAAATTCACTTTAACTTTCTGCCCCTTTATTTATCCTCTGTACAGTAGGGATAGTAATAGCACACATTTCATGGACTCCTGAGGAGTAAATGAGTTAATGTATGTCCACTGCTTAGAATAGAATGTATAATAGATGTTTGATACCTGCCAGCTCTTCAGTGGTAAGCACTTTTGGTACAGTATCTGGTACATAATAATAGCTCAATAAAGATCATTTTAACTCAGAGTGAAAAATGTTTTATCACGTTTCAGATATTATATCCTTTATAGAACTTGGCTTCCCACTCTGTAGAAGAGGCTGTAGGAGATGCCAGAGAGGAATGCACAGTAGATGTTCAATGAATTGAATGATTGCTACATACCACATACTCTTTGCTACTTTCTTTTTTTTCAGAGAGAGAGTTTTGTTATAGGGTATATGGATTCACCAGAGAGAAAGAGAGACAGAAAGTGAGAAATCATCCTCCCTGCTTCTCCCTTGAGAGGGAATGGTCACATTGTAATCCCTTCTTTTCTTGGGATTTTGGGCACACATGCACATGCACTTGGTGTGAGTTTTAAATCTCTGGGTCCAGGACTTGAACCATGGTTGACTATGTGGGAGTTCAGTGACATAACCATTATGCCATCTGTTGATCCTGCTATTGGGTTTTGAAAAGCCTCGAATGGAGGAATGTCATTTCAAGCAATTAAAACAGTAGATTGTAAGGCTTGACTTTGTCTTCCTACTACTATGTATAAAAATATTTTAAATAATTTCTAATTTTCTTTACAATTTAATTAAATTATTCTTTTATATTTTTAATTTTTATACCTTATTATTTATTTATTTTAAAAACTTATTTTTATGCCAGAGGGTGAGTGTGTGTGTGTGTGTGTGTGTGTGTGTGTGTGTGTGTGAGAGAGAGAGAGAGAGAGAGAGAGATAGAGAAAGCACACCCCAATGTGTCCTGTCACACCATAATGATTTTCCCTGCAATTTATCATCCCGGTAAGATACTGGGTACAGATGTATGCACCCTGTTTGCAAGTCACTAGGATCTTGAACCCTAGTCAGCTATGTATGATCCACCTTCCTATGCACAACACTTAATTTCTACTCTATAGGGCTGGCCCTTATTTCTTTGTTTAATTTTTTATAGAGTGCATGTGCTCATGAGAGAGAGAGAGAGAGAGAGAGAGATTACCTCCCAGGGATCTCTGGCAGGGGGCAATCCTTTCTCCATTCTCCCCTCAGGATTTTAGGCATGTATGCACACGTGCCCAGTGTGGTATTTTTTTTTTTTTTTTGGAGGGATTTTTGCTTTAGGGGGGGGGGGTTTGCCCGAAAGACAGAGAGAGACAAAGAGACAGAAAGCGAGAAATCACCCCCCAGGGGGGTTGGCCACACCGCAATCCCTTCTCCTCCATTCTCTCCTCGGGATCTTGGGCACGCACGCACACGCGCCCGGCGTGAGTTTAAGCCACCAGGTCCAGGACTTGAACCGCAGTCGACTATGTGGGAGTCCAGCGACATAGCCATTATGCTAACTGCTGGTCCCCCCAGTGTGTTTTCAAGCCACAGGATGTGGAACTCCAACAGTGCAGTTGGCCATCTGGAATCCAGCTATTTTAACCATCATGCCGCTTAGCTGGCCCAGCCCTTATTTTTATACTCTGTAGTATATATATTATTTAAGTTTTACATTCTAGTCATATGAGGGTCCTTTAAAAAGTTCATGAAAAATGTGTATTATGAGAAAAACTATGCATAGATTTCAAAATTATTTTCTGCAACCAAAATACACTTAGATTTAAATTCCGAAACTTCCACCAACTTTTGAACTTACCCTGCCCTCCAACCCCTTGTCATATGTTCTGGAATTCCTATCCCTCTTCCTTTTCTTCTCATCAGGTGCCTTATTTAGGGATAATATCAGACTCCATAGTTTTTCTTCCTGGATGCTACAAGGGAGGCTGTCTGGGTACAGATAATTCTTTAACTGGAGCTTCTGGAGAACTCAGAGCTCTAGAGGTCAAGAACTGAGCCTGTCTTGTTTATGTTGAATTGCCAGTTTTTGTCATCCTGCCTGAACATTGAAAAATCACAATAAATAACATTTATATTTCCAAGTTGGACTCTTGAATGGAAGATGCCCTTGGTTTTGTAGAGAGGTGTTATCTTCTGAGGGGCACACTGTTTATGCATAATTTCTCTCTCCTGAGACCCCAGAATAACTTGTGGTATTTTCAGTACATCATGAAAAGATACTTCTGGCACCCTTGATAACTAGAGATACATTCCTCTTTGAATACACCCTTTACTCATTTCCCAATGCTTTCTGTCCCAAAGGTGAGAGAGAAATAGGGAGTTCTGAACAGACCAGGCACATCTTCCTTCTTTTCTTTTTTACCCATTTAAACAATGTCTTTGATCATTATATCATTCCAATTCGATACTAGTATTGATCATATCATTGATCTCTTTTTAGTTATTTCTAATTGGTTACAAATGTTAATCATGGTCTCTGCCTTACAGTTATAACTGTTATCAATACGTGTCCTCTGATTGCCATTGCGTTGTAGATTTAATCCATTGTTGGGATTCTTTGAGGCACTCTAACATACTGACTCTGTCATTGACCAAGCATACTTCTTTTCATATCCTTATTTCTAGTTGGGTGTAATGGCCGGGGACTTCAGGAGATTGTAGGCCATCCATGGGCCTGGCTTTTCTCTTTTACCCAAACTTCAGAATAGATCATTCGTGGGCCAATCCTCATTCCCTACAAAGATATCAGATCACCGTGGCTTACCATACTGCAGCCTTCTCTGCAACTTCTATGCCATACGAAGTCAGGCAGCAAAGTGATTGTTTTGGCTCTTCCAAATAGTTGTAGCCAGAAAAAAGGGACCTTCAGTGTAAATGAAGGTGCCTAGAGAGGTGAGCATAGCACAGAGATAAACTGCCTAGAATAGGGTGAATAGGGTGAAGGCGTTAAAGTCATTCACGTGATTGACTAGCAAATAAATTATTAGAGTTCTATTAATTAAAGCAATTCACAAAAAAATTACATTAACTGCTATGTAGGAAGCACCTGCTCTTCCCTGGACACTATAGTAGGTATTTTGTTTGAATGATCTAGTCATCATCTCAATAGCCCTTCCACTTACTTTTCAATAGTTCTGTTGTGTTTGAGGCACAGTGCTAGGTGCTGGGGTTGCTAAGAAGAGCAGAAGAATACAAGGCTCCTGCCTCATACAGCTTACAGTCTAGTGGTGCAAACTGTATTCATGAAATGGCCACACACACCATAAGGATAGGTGCCAGTAAGGCAAGGGTCACAGGGATGGCAGAGCTTTGGATGAGAATTTGAACCCCTTATAGAAGTTGGGAGTGTGACTGTAAGATCTGAAAGATGGGAAGGGCTCCATAGTTGAAGAAGGGAAGGGAAAACTTCCTTAGAAAAGCAGTCATGGAATAAAGGAGAGTAGTGAGTATGAGGGACTGACTCACTATAAGCTGGAAATTAGATGTTGCGCTGGTTAATAAATTGGGAAAATTAGGCTAATGGAGATGAAGAACTCTGCTAAATGCCATAGCCTGGACTTGAATTCCATTCTGGATGACTGTCTGAGTCAGCTTGAGCTGCCATAACAGAATACCACTCTCTGGTGACTTAAACTACAGAAACGAACTTTCTCACAGTTCTAGAAGGCAAACGCCCAAGGTCAAGAAGATGTCAGCAGGGTGTTTCTTCTGAGGCCTCTCTCCATGGCTTGCAGGTGGCCACTGTCTTGTTGTGCCCTCACATGCTAGTTCATGGTCCATGTTGTTTGTGTCCAATATGCTTTTCTTACAAGGGTGCCAGTCTATTGGTTTAGGGCTCATCCTAATGACCTCTTTTACTTTAATTATCTTTGAAAGACCCTAGCTCCAAATACAGTTAACATTCCTAGGTACTGGGGTTTAGGACTTCAAAATAAGATTTTCTTTCTTCTTCTTCTGTTTTTTTTTTTTTTTTTTTTTTTTGAATTGCAATTCAGTGCATCACAACAACCATCCTCAAAAGAGGGGATAAAATAGTGATAGCTAAGGAAAAGCAGGAGAGGGCACTAGGGGGTTGGTGCTAAGTTGGAGACAAGGTAGAGCATCTACATAGCCCCTCAAGGAGAGACTCACAGGAGTGGGTAGTGGATAAAAAAACACCAAGTCAGATAGAGAATGAGTGGTTGCAACTTGACAAGATGAATGAATGCATACAGACTGACCTATACATCAGATTCCAGAGTCAAAAAGAGCCAGTTTGGAACCAGGGGTAAGCTAAGCTGTGGTTCACATCCTGGTAACTCCAGGGCTTAGTCAAGACCCATTTGGTGAATTTGCTTCAGCCATGTCTTGTTCATAGTTACCTCTTAGGTAATCACCGTGCATCAATAGATAGCCAGCATCTAGCTCAGGTGGCCCTGAGCCTGCCCTGCTCAATAGCACTTTCTGTGAAGATATGCATGTCTTCTGTCTACACTGTCCAAATGGTAGCCACTCATCCTGTGGGGATACTAAACACTTGAAACATGTTTAGTGTGAGTGAGAGCTAATAGCTAATTATAATTGTATTTAAAGTTTTTATTTTGTTTTATAAAGTTTTTGCCATAGGACATGTGCTTTCTCTCTCCAGGGACAGAGAGAGACAGTAAGAGGGGAAGTAAAAAAATCATCCACACCCATGTGGCATGGCCACAATGCAGTTCCTTCCCCTCCATTCTTTTGGACTTGGGACATGCACTCATATGCACCCAGTGTGATTTTCCAAGCCATCAGGTCTGGGACTTAAACCTTAATTAACCATGTGGGAGTCCAACACCTTAACAACTATGCCACCGTCTGGCTTCTAATTTTATTTTATTTTATTTTTTGCTTAATTATTATTATTATTTTTTGAGAGGTTTTGCTATAGGGTGTGTGCACTCACCAGGAAAACAGAGAAACAGAAAGTGAGAAATCACCCCCAATGGGGGATGGCCACACTGCAATTCCTTCTTCTCCATTCTCCTCTCAGGATCTTGGGCATGCATGCCCACATGCCTGGTGTGAGTTTAAGCAACCAGCTCCAGAACTTGCACCGCGGTTGACTACATGGAAGTCCAGCAATGCAGCCATTATGCCATCTGTTGGTCCCATGTTTTAATAAGTATAAATTATTTTAAAATCCACATGTGCTTGGTGGCTACCATAATGGATAGTGTAGTCCTGGACAGTGCAATCCCAATCTCAACTGACTGTAGAGCAGCCAGGAAGGATTTGGCATCTCCATGAACCAGGGTGGGGAGAGCCTCTCTGCGAGTTGAACTTGTTGGGTGGGATCATTTGTCTACATCTTCTTGACATGGAGACTGAGTTGAGAAACTTAAGAGAACCAGTTCTTGTGAGTCTGCTCTCCAATTACCCATTCTAAATAAAGGGCAAAGAATCCACACATTCATTGAACAAATACTTCCTGAGAGCCTGCTCTATACCTTTGGTCTACTGTCACTGCTGGGTACCACTGGCATCATGATTATTACCCAATTATAACATGAACTGAATGGTTGCCAGGTGCCAGCTTCATACACTTTATATATAGTTAATGCAATCCTCTCAGCAATACTCTGAGGTCGATATTATCTTCCTCATTTTCCAAATGAGAAAAGCAGGTTTTAGAGAGGTCGAGTAATTTTCCCAGTGATATAGATGGAATACTTGTGTCCCCTAAAAATTCATGTTTTGAAGCTCTAACCCCCAGTGGGAAGTGGGACCTTTGGGAGGTAATTAAGTTTAGGTGAGATCATAAGGGTGGAGCCTCCTTGGTGGGGTTAAAGCCTGTATAAAAAGTGGTAAGTGGCCATATGAGAATATAAGCAGGTCTCACAAGAGCCCAACCATGCTGGAACCCTAATCTTAGTTTTTCAAGCTCGATACTGTGAGAAATAAATGTTTATTGTTTAAGCCAGCCTGCTTTGTGTTCTGTTATAGCAGCCCAGCTGACGTAAGACACCTAGATACTTAGAAGACACAGGATTCAGGATTTGAATCTGAGTCAGTCTGACTCAAGAGTCCATATTGATGATGCATACAGTGCTGCTCTTTGGAAGTTCCCATTGGAGTGGAGGGACACGGGTGAGGGACATGGGCCAGGTAGTTCCATGAAAAGCAAAGGAAGAATGAACCTACTATGTTGACCTTTGGCGATTCTGTTGCTTATGAGACCAGCTCATGTGAAGGGAATGCTGACACTTCCCTTCTAGATGGCTTCTAGAGGCATCCACTGAGGAATTTAAATCCGGGGTGTGTGTCGGGGGAGATGGCTGTGTAAATGCCACACTAGAGTAGGGCAGGGAGTCCAGACACAGTGAAGGACCCAGATCCATTTAGCTAATGGGTCATGAAATCATGATGAGAGATAGACACCAAGGTACCCAGGAGGCATGAAGTTGAAGAGCTAGTCTTGTCCACCCTTCCATAACCTCTGGCAGCCATAGCATTTCTATCTTAGAGCATCAGTGTACAAGCTGCCTGATGAGAAATCTGCTCCTACCCCAGGCAAGGTCATGAGAGGTCCAGGAGTTATGGTATAAAACTTCAGGTTTATGGCAGAAACTTGCCCTTGGTGAAATTGCAACAACTTTTGATTTCAAAGGCTGTTCTGCTTTCTGCTCAACTGCTTCTCCAGGATAAAGGACAGCCCAGGCAGCAGGAAATGCCTTCTGATGGCTGTCTCCCAAGCTTCCTCCCAGCACAGCAGGTTTAAACCAGATTATGAGAATGGAGTTTGCACATTACCTTGAATGAGGTAAACACATTCAAGACCCTCAGGAGTCCAGAATAGACGTTTTTCTGTCACCTCTTTGCAAACCCTTGAGTGTCAAATTATTCATGCGTTTACCAAATATGTACAGGGCATTAGGGACTGTGCTGGGTGCTGGAATATAAGCATAAACAGGAAAGACACTGTCTAAGTTAAATATCTCAAGTATGAGGAGTTATCCACGTGAAGAAGTGTGGCGAGGGAGGGGAAGGAAGTACTCAAGTAGGGAGGGCCAAGGGATGTGACTGAAGAGGATGAAGCACATCAGACAATGAAGGGCTTCATAAGTATAGCATGTCAACAGGTTGTATGTGTGGCCAGGGCAGGGGTGAGCCACAGAATATTTTACAGCAAGGGAGTGGCTTGTTCAGATGTAAATGTTTAGAAAAATTGCTCTAGCTGTAGGATTGCAGAAAGGGGTTAGATAGCAGCAAAAAAGGATGCCTGGAGAGCAGCGAGAACACTTCTGTAGATAGCAGCCTGGACCGAATGAGTGAGTCAGACACAGGGATGGAGAATAGTGGATGAATTCCATAAAGGAAGAGGCAAATTATAAAGGAGTTGGTACAGGAGACTGCTGTATCCATGCTGACTTCTGGCTTAGGCAACTGGGTAGAAGGTAGTCCCAGTTAGTGATTCAGGGAACACAGAAGGATGAGCAGGTGTGTGGGGGAAGATGATGAATTCTGTTTGGGACATGCTGGGACATTGTAGGGAGGTGTGCACAGGTAATCAGACTCAGAGGTCTAGAGCTCAGCGGTTCATCTGGACTGAGGATGATCTGCAGAACTACAAGAGGAGGAAGAGTGAGAAAGGGCACTTCATATCTACTGTAGGGTAGGTGCTTCCATCAATGTCTTTTCATTTAACATTCCCAAGCAAATTCCACTTTACAGGTGAGAAAGCAGAGGCATGAAAAGGCTAAAAATTGCACAAAGCCAGGTTGTCTCCTAGCTGAGATCTGAACCACACTTTTTGTGAGTGCTTGTGTGTGTGTGTGTGTGTGTATATATGTATATATATGTGTATGTGTGTGTATGTATATATGTATATATATACATAATCTTTCTCTCTTTAGAGAGGGAGAGAGATCTTAAAAGCCTACTTAGGGCTAAAACAACAAAAGGGTTGATAAGGAGAACCTCTACTATAGCCTGCGTGATGATAGACATGTCTTCTGTCTACACTGTCCAAATGGTAGCCACTCATCCTGTGGGGATACTAAACACTTGAAACATGTTTAGTGTGAGTGAGAGCTAATAGCTAATTATAATTGTATTTAAAGTTTTTATTTTGTTTTATAAAGTTTTTGCCATAGGACATGTGCTTTCTCTCTCCAGGGACAGAGAGAGACAGTAAGAGGGGAAGTAAAAAAATCATCCACACCCATGTGGCATGGCCACAATGCAGTTCCTTCCCCTCCATTCTTTTGGACTTGGGACATGCACTCATATGCACCCAGTGTGATTTTCCAAGCCATCAGGTCTGGGACTTAAACCTTAATTAACCATGTGGGAGTCCAACACCTTAACAACTATGCCACCGTCTGGCTTCTAATTTTATTTTATTTTATTTTTTGCTTAATTATTATTATTATTTTTTGAGAGGTTTTGCTATAGGGTGTGTGCACTCACCAGGAAAACAGAGAAACAGAAAGTGAGAAATCACCCCCGATGGGGGATGGCCACACTGCAATTCCTTCTTCTCCATTCTCCTCTCAGGATCTTGGGCATGCATGCCCACATGCCTGGTGTGAGTTTAAGCCAACCAGCTCCAGAACTTGAACCGCAGTTGACTACATGGAAGTCCAGCAATGCAGCCATTATGCCATCTGTTGGTCCCATGTTTTAATAAGTATAAATTATTTTAAAATCCACATGTGCTTGGTGGCTACCATAATGGATAGTGTAGTCCTGGACAGTGCAATCCCAATCTCAACTGACTGTAGAGCAGCCAGGAAGGATTTGGCATCTCCATGAACCAGGGTGGGGAGAGCCTCTCTGCGAGTTGAACTTGTTGGGTGGGATCATTTGTCTACATCTTCTTGACATGGAGACTGAGTTGAGAAACTTAAGAGAACCAGTTCTTGTGAGTCTGCTCTCCAATTACCCATTCTAAATAAAGGGCAAAGAATCCACACATTCATTGAACAAATACTTCCTGAGAGCCTGCTCTATACCTTTGGTCTAGCGTCACTGCTGGGTACCACTGGCATCATGATTATTACTCAATTATAACATGAACTGAATGGTTGCCAGGTGCCAGCTTCATACACTTTATATATAGTTAATGCAATCCTCTCAGCAATACTCTGAGGTCGATATCATCTTCCTCATTTTCCAAACGAGAAAAGCAGGTTTTAGAGAGGTCGAGTAATTTTCCCAGTGATATAGATGGAATACTTGTGTCCCCTAAAAATTCATGTTTTGAAGCTCTAACCCCCAGTGGGAAGTGGGACCTTTGGGAGGTAATTAAGTTTAGGTGAGATCATAAGGGTGGAGCCTCCTTGGTGGGGTTAAAGCCTGTATAAAAAGTGGTAAGTGGCCATATGAGAATATAAGCAGGTCTCACAAGAGCCCAACCATGCTGGAACCCTAATCTTAGTTTTTCAAGCTCGATACTGTGAGAAATAAATGTTTATTGTTTAAGCCAGCCTGCTTTGTGTTCTGTTATAGCAGCCCAGCTGACGTAAGACACCTAGATACTTAGAAGACACAGGATTCAGGATTTGAATCTGAGTCAGTCTGACTCAAGAGTCCGTATTGATGATGCATACAGTGCTGCTCTTTGGAAGTTCCCATTGGAGTGGAGGGACACGGGTGAGGGACATGGGCCAGGTAGTTCCATGAAAAGCAAAGGAAGAATGAACCTACTATGTTGACCTTTGGCGATTCTGTTGCTTATGAGACCAGCTCATGTGAAGGGAATGCTGACACTTCCCTTCTAGATGGCTTCTAGAGGCATCCACTGAGGAATTTAAATCCGGGGTGTGTGTCGGGGGAGATGGCTGTGTAAATGCCACACTAGAGTAGGGCAGGGAGTCCAGACACAGTGAAGGACCCAGATCCATTTAGCTAATGGGTCATGAAATCATGATGAGAGATAGACACCAAGGTACCCAGGAGGCATGAAGTTGAAGAGCTAGTCTTGTCCACCCTTCCATAACCTCTGGCAGCCATAGCATTTCTATCTTAGAGCATCAGTGTACAAGCTGCCTGATGAGAAATCTGCTCCTACCCCAGGCAAGGTCATGAGAGGTCCAGGAGTTATGGTATAAAACTTCAGGTTTATGGCAGAAACTTGCCCTTGGTGAAATTGCAACAACTTTTGATTTCAAAGGCTGTTCTGCTTTCTGCTCAACTGCTTCTCCAGGATAAAGGACAGCCCAGGCAGCAGGAAATGCCTTCTGATGGCTGTCTCCCAAGCTTCCTCCCAGCACAGCAGGTTTAAACCAGATTATGAGAATGGAGTTTGCACATTACCTTGAATGAGGTAAACACATTCAAGACCCTCAGGAGTCCAGAATAGACGTTTTTCTGTCACCTCTTTGCAAACCCTTGAGTGTCAAATTATTCATGCGTTTACCAAATATGTACAGGGCATTAGGGACTGTGCTGGGTGCTGGAATATAAGCATAAACAGGAAAGACACTGTCTAAGTTAAATATCTCAAGTATGAGGAGTTATCCACGTGAAGAAGTGTGGCGAGGGAGGGGAAGGAAGTACTCAAGTAGGGAGGGCCAAGGGATGTGACTGAAGAGGATGAAGCACATCAGACAATGAAGGGCTTCATAAGTATAGCATGTCAACAGGTTGTATGTGTGGCCAGGGCAGGGGTGAGCCACAGAATATTTTACAGCAAGGGAGTGGCTTGTTCAGATGTAAATGTTTAGAAAAATTGCTCTAGCTGTAGGATTGCAGAAAGGGGTTAGATAGCAGCAAAAAAGGATGCCTGGAGAGCAGCGAGAACACTTCTGTAGATAGCAGCCTGGACCGAATGAGTGAGTCAGACACAGGGATGGAGAATAGTGGATGAATTCCATAAAGGAAGAGGCAAATTATAAAGGAGTTGGTACAGGAGACTGCTGTATCCATGCTGACTTCTGGCTTAGGCAACTGGGTAGAAGGTAGTCCCAGTTAGTGATTCAGGGAACACAGAAGGATGAGCAGGTGTGTGGGGGAAGATGATGAATTCTGTTTGGGACATGCTGGGACATTGTAGGGAGGTGTGCACAGGTAATCAGACTCAGAGGTCTAGAGCTCAGCGGTTCATCTGGACTGAGGATGATCTGCAGAACTACAAGAGGAGGAAGAGTGAGAAAGGGCACTTCATATCTACTGTAGGGTAGGTGCTTCCATCAATGTCTTTTCATTTAACATTCCCAAGCAAATTCCACTTTACAGGTGAGAAAGCAGAGGCATGAAAAGGCTAAAAATTGCACAAAGCCAGGTTGTCTCCTAGCTGAGATCTGAACCACACTTTTTGTGAGTGCTTGTGTGTGTGTGTGTGTGTGTGTTTTCACTGACAGGCAATGTTATCATCACTCCTTCTTGTGCCAGCCTGTGTTAGAAAATATCATAGTTTCCTTTGCCAAGTTGGCACATGTCATTGGCTTAATTCTACAGGACATCTAGTTTTGACTGCCCCAAGAATAGGATGCTACATTGATAATGGAGCTTGAAACTCACATTTAATGCTAAGTTCATAAGTAAGAAAATAAAGGGAGAGTAATGCAATCGTGAGTGGTGAATGCTAGATTTAGAAGGTCCTTTTTTTTCCACCCTGGCATGTGGATAGCTACTGTGACCATGGACATAGATCTTGGTGAAATAATTCTCCTACTGAAGAACAAGAGATCAGAAGAGAATTCTGCCCAATGCTATATGTGTGCATGAACTTGCTGTGGTATTATTTGAGGTAAAAGTAACCTTGTGAGAGACTACCTTCTGATCTTATCGGCTATCTCCTTTACTTGGAAAAAAGCTTAGACATAAAAGAAGAGAAATAGCCTAAGGGGAAGAGATGGAGGAGAGGGAAAGAAATAAATAGCGAGCTTGGTAGCACAGCCATGTTTTGGAGTACTCTTGGCCATTGGAGCATGGCAGAATGGCGTCTGTGTGAAACATTTTGTGCAATAGCAGAGAGCAAGACCACAGCCGTTGGACTTCCAGAGGCTGTAACCTTATTAAAAGTTATGTCGTGATCCCTGGAAGCAGAGCTTTTTTATTTTTTTATTTTTCCTTGTGAAAAGGAAATGAATCCTGGCGTGAAATTTTGTTCCACTGAATTTATTCTGAAATATGCTCCTGTTCAGTGGGCCAAGGCATTATGAAAATCCAGGGATGCCACTGAGAAGCCAATTCTAAGGGATTCGGATTGTCAAGACCTAATCAGGGGAGCTGGTTGCCTCTTGCCTTTGTTAAAGTGCAGCCAGGACTGGAAAAAGCTTTTTCCCTGAATGCCTCTGACACAAGTGCCACAGTCTGGCTTTCGAGCTGGGATTACAGCCTAGGAGTCCAAATTCCAAACTGGATCTAAAGGCAAGAAGGGCTCTTACTGCTCTGGCTAGAGGAGGTTCTGTGGAGATTGATTCTATCCTTCTGAGTAAGTCCAGGACTGGAACACATCTAAGGACCATGACAGTTTTGCTGTCCCTCATAGGTCCTGCCTGGGCTCTGCATCTCTCAGTGCATTTGCTCCTATCAGTCCGAGAGGACACTCTTACTGGTTTAACTAAGCCAGTGCCCCCTAGTGGGAATAATCCCCGTCTGAAAAACTCCATGGTAGTTGTTAGCTCACCTTAATGCAAGCAGTTGAAAACTAAGATGAAGGGAACCAGCAGTTAGTGTAATGGCTATGCCACTGGACTCCCGCGTAGTTGACAGCGGTTCACGTCCCAGACCCGGTGGCTTAGAACTCACGCTGGGTGCGTGTGCGTGCGTGCCCAAGATCCCGAGAGGAGAATGGAGGAAAAGGGATTGTGATGTGCCCATCCCCCCTGGGGGGTGATTTCTTGCTTTCTGTCTCTCTGTCTCTCTCTGTCTGTCTGGAGAGCGCATGCACCCTATACCAAAAACCTCTCCAAAAAAAAGAAGAAAAACCCTAAGATGAAGCCCTTACTTCCAAGGGGGTAATTCTGGAGAGGGGTTGGCTGTGGCTAGATCATAAATGACTTATCTGATGTTTTCTGCCAGTGCCCTTGGGGGAAGGACTTGCCTCAGAGCTGTTGCCAGTCTGGTTACTGGTTGATATATTAAACAGCTACCATGGTTAGAGAATGCTACCAGAAAAAGTGCAATGCTTGAATAGAAAGTCAAGAATTTTTGAATGTTCTGAAGACCGTCCCAGGCTCTTATTCCATCAGGAATGTAGGAATATCTTTTGACTTGGGTCAAAGGACAGGTTAAAAAATAGGCAACACTGCCTAATAACGATGAGACCTTAGAAAGCTCAATTAATCAGTCAGAGCCTCAGTCTCTTGTACAATGAACTGGGCTAACTTAATGCCTACCTCCCAGGGTGGTGAGGGTGAAGTGAGGTGATAGCACCTACCCCAGTTCCTGGCACTCAGGAAACATAAAACGAAGTTAGTCTTCTTTTGGTGAAAGACAAGTAGCCTATCAGTGTAGAATGAGCTACAGAAAAGCATCATCAGCCAGTGAGTGGGCTATAAATTGTGCAGAGATTTTAGTTATTGTAGTCAAAAGGGCTGGGCAGACTATGGCCAAGCTTTCTAGGGCAATATCCAGAGAGAGGAGAGAGAGAGAGAGAGAGAGAGAGAGAGAGAGAGAGGTTATTAGCTGATGACAATTTGGATTCTGTTTTTTTCCCCCCCCACAAACTTACCATCTCTCTCTCTCTCTCATATTTTATCTATCATCTGTTGTTTTGTCTATCAGTCATCAATATACACATGCTATAGGGGTTGTATGTGTGTGTGTGTGTGTGTGTGTGTATATATATATATGTATATGTATATATTGCTGGAGGGTGTGTGAACTCATGAGAGAGAGAAAGAGAGAGAGAGAGAGGGAAAGGATCTTTCAATGGGGTGTCATCATGCTACAATCTTTTTATTCCATTTCTCCTTCTCTGTCCCATCAGGATTTGCAGACACTGTAAGAAGCACTAGGAATACAGTAATGAAAAAAGCCAACACTGACTTCACAGAGCTTGCATTTTGGGATGAGGTGCAAAGATGGTAAACTCCCTGCAGATGGCAGCAGTATAATGAACCTCCACATGTCTCGCCTCATTCTGTCCTCACAGCATCTCTGTGAAGGCATAGAGTCTTAACGTGCCCGTTTTCAAGATAAGGGACCTAAGACTCCGAGAAATGCTGTCACTAGGTGCACACAGCCAGGCTGGGGAGAGCCTCCTGACTCTGAATCTTGCATGTGCTTGACTTGCCCATGATGTGGACTTCTAGGGGAAAGGGAAAGGAAGAAATATGAACTGACAGAAAAAGAGGAAAATATTCAAAATAAGAGTTTGTAAATCAAGCTTAAGAAGTCCCATGAATTGCAGTGGGGAAAAATAGCTCACTCAGTTACTTTTATTTTCATTTCTGGTTTTAAATTCCCATAGCACACTTCTTCTTAGTGGTTCAGAGCACTTTAGCATCTTATATTACCAGGCAAATATTTATCCTGATGGACAAGGCAATGCTGTAGTCATCTGCGTGGCTTTGTTAAAAAAAGTCTTTCCTTCCTCTGGGTTTTTATACTAGCCCGTGTTCCAGAGGATTTTCTTCCTTTCTTTTTGGCTTAGTTCAGGGGCGACAGTGCAAATATCCAGTGAAGCCAGACAGGTGTTGAAATGAGTGAAAGGGCTGGTGGCAATAATGGTGAATCCTGGCTAATATAGCTCCGTGAACAGTAGCCACAACTCAACTCCACCCTCTTCATTGTTTGGGGAGGGCTGTAGGGTCTTCGATATTGTCAGAGCTTCTCATTTTTAAAGAGAAACACAAAGGCCAACAGATGGTGTAATGGTTATATCATTGGATTCTCATGCAGTCAACCTCAGTTTGAGTCCTAGACCTGGCGGCTTGCAACTAAATCCTGAGAGAAGATTGGAGGAGAAGGGATTGTGGCATGGCCATCTACCCTGAGTGGTGATTTCTCACTTTCTGTCTCTCCAGTAGGTGCACATGTCTTACAGCAAAAATCTCTCTCTTAAAAAAAAAAAAAAGAGAGTGAGAAACACAAATTACATATTCAAATGTAATAGCATGATTATGAGTTTTAGATCAAATTCAATAAAACAAAACCCACAATGAAGGCCAAACCAAACATATCTGCCGACATATCTGCAGGCCATTTTGGAACTGATGCTGAGAATTTCAGATGTCCAGATTATGGTAACTGTTGGTTTGGGGGCAAGGACAGCTGCTATCCTCTAAGCACCTACTATGTACCTGAATATTTCACAATGATTGGCACATTGCAAATGGTCAGTAAACCTTTCTCCCTGGGAATGGAAACTCAGAGAGGTTAAGGGTATAAAAGCACTGAAAATAGGTAAGGACACTGGACACAGTGTGGAAGGAGGGTGAGAGAGCCGAAGAGTGTATTTTTTTTAATAGACAGTAACACATTTGTGGGACACAGAAATGATTTATTACCTGTTGAGGATAACATATATAGTATTCTCAACTGGACTGGTTTGTATTTCACATGGAGTAAATTCTCTCTACAAGCTAAATGATGTGTCACCATTGAATGTATGAAAAAAATTAAAAAGTAATTATAGTGACATAATAAAGTAACTTTAGTTAACAATAAAAAACATTAAAAAAGGAAGGTTAAGTCATAGGCTCAGTGTGGCACAGTTGGCAAGTGAGGAAGCTCCTACTTGGACTCAAATTGGCTGGTTCTTTGGAGTTTCTTACTGTGCCCCAGCAAATTAGTTCATGCACAGTGTGTTCTGTCCCTGGTACCGTACTTAGCAGTGGGTATATGAATGAATTGAATCACATATGTGTCATTGTGGAGCTCACGATGGAGATTAGAAATTCTTAGTTTAAGGCTCAACCTTCCCATTATACAGGGGAGGAACCAGGATCCCAGGGACTTGTCCTATGGGTGTCATGTATCTGGGGGAAGGGGGCAAAATGTAGAACTGGGTGTTGAGGTTTGGAGGTCACTGTTCTTTCTAACACCCAAACTTGTACCCTTCTCTGTCTTTTTTCACCCATGTGTGTCTGAGTCCATCTGTATGTACACACACATATGCACTCATGGATGCATACCCTGCCAGTGTCATTTATGCATTTATTTAAATAAATCAACATAGTCCAGCTACTGCTTGAAAAGGAAGTGTAGCTGTTGGTGAAACCAGAGTAACCCAGAGGCTGTGAAAGGGTAGCTGTGCTAGATTCCCTTTCTATACCCTTTCTTTCTTTTGTTTAATGGACAGACAGGAAAATAATTGCCTGGGTAAAAGAAATTCAGCATAGGGGATCTCTCCAGGTGTGAGAAGGCGAGAATCTGAGAGGCCATAATGTGGTAGACTGGGAATTTTGCACACCAGATGGAGAGTGGAACAGGGCTTTTGAGGGAGCATCTATGGTGACTGGATTCCCATGTAGTCGACCGTGGTTCGAGTCCCGGACCCATTGGCTTAAAATCACGCCGGGTGCATGTGCGTGCGTGCCCAAGATCCTGAGAGGAGAATGGAGAAGGGATTGCAGCATGGTCCCCCCCTCTCCCCGGGGGGTGATTTCTCGCTTTCTATCTCTCTGTCTCTCTCTGTCTGTCTGGCGAGCGTATGTGCCCTATAGCAAAAACCTCTCCAAAAAAAAAAAAGAATTGATTTCTTTTGCCTAGATGGTTTTAAGGCAATTTCGAACCAGTGGCTGATATTATATTTTAGATCTCAGGTTAGAATTTATGTTGGGCCAGAGCATGAAACATGGGGCATTCATACTCACCTGGAGTGAGAGTGAATCAGCAGAACGCTCAGGAGCTAAGTCAGTTCTTCTAGGTTTGGCTACCCCAGTACCTGTTTTCTTCTTATCTGTGAGGACAATTCAAAGTATCTGTGTGTGTGTGTGTGTGTGTGTGTGTGTGTGTTCATATGTTATTCATGGATGTATGTGTGTGTGCGTGTCTGTATGGATGTATATACGGATGTGTGTGGGTCTTTGTGTGTGCATATGTGTGTGTATAGTGTGTCTATGTGCTTGTGTGTCTGTGTGTGTTTGAATGGATGTAGGTGTCTAAGTGTGTTATGCAGATGGGAGTGTGTCTCTATGCATTTATATATGTCTGAGTGTGTGGATGAGTGTGTGTTTGTGCATGTAAAGCCTCTCATAGAGGTTTGCTCTCTCCTGACTCCTTCCGCATCTCAGCCTACCACGTAATTATGTCTGCAATCTCCAGTCCTGAGGTCAGGGTTGGTGAAGCAATCCCACGCTAGCTGGGCTGGGAGAACCAGGCATCTTCAGTTGAATGGCAGGGCCTTTGAGAGGTTGGCGCTCTTGGCATTTTACCCATTGTTCACCTCTCATGGTTTTCCACTCGTGATGCTCTGAAATCAATAGCTGTCTCCCTGAGAGATATGAGTCCAGCGGGTGGTACTTCAGCATTATCCATCATTCTACCACCACTGCCCCACCTACGGAAAGATCTGAAAAGGAAACCTTGAATATGGATTGATTTTTAAATAAGCACATATTTAGCCATTGATGCTTGAAATGCAGACTGGATTAAATTCTTCTAGCAAGCAAATAGTATTCTAATTGATTCCACTCCTAGATAATGAAAGCAGGACATCCGTAGGTAACTCTGCACCAGCCTCCCTTTTTGTTAGCCCTGGGGATGGCCCTAATATTTACAAGGTTGTTGCCAACACAGGGCACTGGGGAGAAGGCAGCCAAGGCAGGTACAGATGGAGCTCTTTCCCCTCACCGTCCTTGCCCCTTAGACACCTGTCCTGCCTCCACCTGTCCCTGCCGGCTCTACCACCATTTTATTGGTGGTCACCCCAAGGAATTTTACCCTACTTCTAGTTGCAAAACATAGACTAGGAAGTATTATTTAGTGACTAGCCTAGGGAAATTTGTAGTGGAATTTGATGAGAGTGTTTCAAATTGGAACAATGCTTGGGAACTTCAGGATTCCACCCAGTGAATATTTTTCTTTGCTTTAACTAGGGATGTCTATAATCAAAAGTGATTTTAATAAGACATGAATAAAAGTCCCTGCTCTTTCATCGGGACTTCCTAGAGAGTGGGAAAGGAAACATGCTCTTGTCTCACTCAAGTAACGATGGCCTTGAAGGTGACAGGAGCAATAGCTGCCTTTATGGACACTCCCTATGTGTTCAGTGCTTTACATGATCATCTCATGTAGTCCACACAGCTATGGGAGGAGGCTGGTTCCATTATCACCCTCGGTTTATAAGTCAAGAGACTAAGGCAGAGAGAGTTTGGTTCATCTTTCTTAGACCAAACAGCAAGGAAAGCATGGTGCCTGGATTTGAGCTCAGTCCATTCTCTCAAGTGTAACACACTGCACCATGGCCTATACTGATGCACTTCTTTTGAACAACCTTCTGATACTTTTCTTTCAACCACGTAAAGCTTTGATGGAGGCTGAATATTACAGTTTATGAACAGCAGTGAGTTTGCATGGCATTTTGGATAGGTCTCCATATGATGATGGTGGCAACAAGAGTGAATATTCAGTACTTGTGACATGTCAGAGACTGGGCTGAGTGCTCTACATGTATCTTACTTTGGTGATACTGGAAAATGGGACTGGTAGTCGACTACTACAGTCCTGAAGCCAGCATCTGAAGCAAGACTCAGTTCAGTAGGATTAAACCTGTGGACCCTGTTCTCAGGAACTACTACTTAGCCCACTATGTTGCAGCTTCACCCTTTGCTGTTCCTCTGTAAACTGCTCTGCTTGCTCCAGCCAAGGGCAACTCTTTGCTGTTGGTTTAACATGTGAAATGATTTCCTACCTTGTGCCTTTGCACAGTCTTTTCTCTCTGCTTGGTGCACTTTTTCTTTTCTTTTCCCCTAGGCAAACCAAGCTCCAATATGGGAAGCCTTCCTCATCATCTGTGGAAAAACTGATTGCTTCTTCCTCCAAAGACTTTTATTTCTCTCCTTATACTTGGTGTCATAATTAGCAACATGATGTAGTTGTAAATTCTTTGAAGCAGAGATTATAAGGCACATATTTCACTGGAAGATGCTGTATATGTGTGTGGCTACCTCTTCAGTCCTGTTCTGATGACTTGTACACAGTCGGTGCTCAGTAAACATTTACTGAGTGAGTGAATCTCTGTGTTACTAGTGCCTACCTAGCAGAAAGTCGAGCACAGGTACGTGCAGTAGGTGCTCAGCACATTGTTACAGGTGGTTTCTCATCCTTCTATTCCCCTCTCCCACCTCTTGTTACCTTCTAGCTTCAAACTACATTTAGTGGAAGATAGAATGAGGTCTTTTTTTTTTTTTTTTTTCTTTTTTTTTTTTTTTTTTTGGAGAGATTTTTCACTGTAGGGCGCATGCGCTCGCCAGACAGACAGAGAGAGACATAGAGACAGAAAGCGAGAAATCACCCCCCAGGGGGGATGGTCACGCCGCAGTCCCTTCTCCTCCATTCTCCTCTCGGGATCTTGGGCACGCACGCACACGCGCCCGGCGTGAGTTTTAAGCCACCGGGTCCGGGAAAGGAAACATGCTCTTGTCTCACTCAAGTAACGATGGCCTTGAAGGTGACAGGAGCAATAGCTGCCTTTATGGACACTCCCTATGTGTTCAGTGCTTTACATGATCATCTCATGTAGTCCACACAGCTATGGGAGGAGGCTGGTTCCATTATCACCCTCGGTTTATAAGTCAAGAGACTAAGGCAGAGAGAGTTTGGTTCATCTTTCTTAGACCAAACAGCAAGGAAAGCATGGTGCCTGGATTTGAGCTCAGTCCATTCTCTCAAGTGTAACACACTGCACCATGGCCTATACTGATGCACTTCTTTTGAACAACCTTCTGATACTTTTCTTTCAACCACGTAAAGCTTTGATGGAGGCTGAATATTACAGTTTATGAACAGCAGTGAGTTTGCATGGCATTTTGGATAGGTCTCCATATGATGATGGTGGCAACAAGAGTGAATATTCAGTACTTGTGACATGTCAGAGACTGGGCTGAGTGCTCTACATGTATCTTACTTTGGTGATACTGGAAAATGGGACTGGAAGTCGACTACTACAGTCCTGAAGCCAGCATCTGAAGCAAGACTCAGTTCAGTAGGATTAAACCTGTGGACCCTGTTCTCAGGAACTACTACTTAGCCCACTATGTTGCAGCTTCACCCTTTGCTGTTCCTCTGTAAACTGCTCTGCTTGCTCCAGCCAAGGGCAACTCTTTGCTGTTGGTTTAACATGTGAAATGATTTCCTACCTTGTGCCTTTGCACAGTCTTTTCTCTCTGCTTGGTGCACTTTTTCTTTTCTTTTCCCCTAGGCAAACCAAGCTCCAATATGGGAAGCCTTCCTCATCATCTGTGGAAAAACTGATTGCTTCTTCCTCCAAAGACTTTTATTTCTCTCCTTATACTTGGTGTCATAATTAGCAACATGATGTAGTTGTAAATTCTTTGAAGCAGAGATTATAAGGCACATATTTCACTGGAAGATGCTGTATATGTGTGTGGCTACCTCTTCAGTCCTGTTCTGATGACTTGTACACAGTCGGTGCTCAGTAAACATTTACTGAGTGAGTGAATCTCTGTGTTACTAGTGCCTACCTAGCAGAAAGTCGAGCACAGGTACGTGCAGTAGGTGCTCAGCACATTGTTACAGGTGGTTTCTCATCCTTCTATTCCCCTCTCCCACCTCTTGTTACCTTCTAGCTTCAAACTACATTTAGTGGAAGATAGAATGAGGTCTTTTTTTTTTTTTTTTTT
>NW_006159707.1:719212-798060 GCF_000334495.1 Tupaia belangeri chinensis | reverse complement strand
TAGGGCGCATGCGCTCGCCAGACAGACAGAGAGAGACATAGAGACAGAAAGCGAGAAATCACCCCCCAGGGGGGATGGTCACGCCGCAGTCCCTTCTCCTCCATTCTCCTCTCGGGATCTTGGGCACGCACGCACACGCGCCCGGCGTGAGTTTTGTTTTAAGCCACCGGGTCCGGGACACGCACCGCGGTCGACTACGTGGGAGTCCAGCGAACGCTAACTGCTGGTTCCCTAGAATGAGATCTTTAGTCGAGAAATCGGCAAATGTTTTGTGTAAAGAGGCAAATAATAAATGTTTTTGTTTTGAGGCTTTAAGACCAACTACTCAATTGTCTTCATAACATGAAATAAAAGCAAAACAAAACAAAACAGGGAGCAGCAATTAGCATAATGGCTATGTTGCTGGACTCCCTTGTAGCTGACTGCGCGGTTCAAGTCCCAGACCTGGTGGCTTAAACTCACGCCGGGTGCATGTGTGTACATGCCCAAGATCCTGAGAGGAGAATGGAGGAGAAGGGATTGCAGTGTGGCCATCCCCACTTGGGGGTGATTTCTCGCTTTCTATCTCTCTGTCTCTCTCTGTCTGTCTGGTGAACGCACGTGCCCTATAGCAAAAACCTCTCCAAAACAAAACAAAACAAAACAAAAACTTCATTTTACAAAACAAGGAAGCAGGTTAGATTTAGCACAGGCTATGACTTGTTGACCCTTATTCTAGAGAACTTTTGTCTTAACAAATACTGGAAGATGATATTTGAGCTTAACTCTTGTCACTTAAAATTAGCTTAGTTCTCTAAACCACAATCTTTTTTTTTTTTTTTTTTTGAGAGATTTTCACTGTAGGGCGCGTGCGCTCGCCAGACAGACAGAGAGAGACATAGAGACAGAAAGTGAGAAATCACCCCCCAGGGGGGATGGTCATGCCGCAATCCCTTCTCCTCCATTCTCCTCTCGGGATCTTGGGCATGCACGCACACGTGCCCGGCGTGAGTTTTAAGCCACCGGTCCGGGACACGAACCACGGTCGACTACATGGGAATCCAGCGACATAGCCATTACGCTAACTGCTGGTTCCCTCTAAACCACAATCTTAAACTTGGCCTCGAAGAAAGTATTATCTGTTTGCTGCCATGCATAGTGTCACTCTTACGCATTATTGCTAACCCATTTATGTATCTTCTTTACCAGAAGGTTATAGTTGAAAGGACCTACATTTTGGAGACAACCGTATTTGGTTAGCATTCTGTATTTGAGCTGTGTGATGCTGGGTGAGGTACTAAGGCTTCCGTCATTTTTGATACTTAGCTCATCATATTAACCTTGCAGGATTTTATGGGCTGATCCAGTGTGAAAATTTTCAGTGTGTTTCATAATAGGTATTGAACAAATATTACTTTGTCTTCTTGTAGGGTTTTATTCAAACTATCAACCTTTCAACTGAAACATGGAAATGTAAACTATAAAAGTCAGTGGAGCCCAGGGAGGCCTGGTGTCTTCAGAATGCTAGAAAGAGTCTTTGAAAAGTGAGAGACATTTAAGTCTGAGGAACTCATCGTTTCTAACCGTCTCGCCATTCTCATTGCGAGAGAGTGAGAAAAATTTGACATTTCATTTTCACACCTGTAATGTTACAAGTCTAATGTAAGCCTGGGAATCAAAGGTGCTTATGACGTAAGGGGACAGAGAAACAGCAGATGCAGGGTGAGCACTGGGTGAAAATGCCACGTTCAGCTCTTCAAGGAAGGTAGATTTGAAGCTACAAAACACTGAGGGGATTCTTACCATCATTTTTGAGACCTAAAGGGAGTAAGTATTGAAATTCCCCATGAAGAAAAAGAAGAAATTGCATCAGGCTACCATATATAGCTAGACATGCCATACACCGTAAGCATATACACGCCATAACTACTTGTGTATGCTGTAGGGCAACTAAATGTCACACAAGACTGCAGCTGTCTGGATCCTTATCTACCCACACTTCCCCAGTTTTATTCCCAGACAGGATTTCTGCAAAGCATTCCAAAATGTCTTGGTTCAGCCCAGGCTGACTTTTGTGTTCCTTGGAAGTTTTTACTACTGAGCTTTGGTGGGGGTTTTATATACTTATTTATTATTTAGTGTTTTTAGTGTGAACTTGCCAGAGATAGAGAGAGAAAGAAGGAGAGAGAAGAAAGCTGAAGCCATGGGTTGTGATCATTCTGCAATCCCTTCTCTATTTCTTTCTTCCTTCAGGATTTTAGGCATGCACACATACGCACCTGTTGGGACAGGGATGTGAACCATGGGGTCAGCCATGTGGGATCTGACTGCCTAGTCACCATGCCATGGAATCGGCCCTAAGTGTTTTATATCTTATCAGCTGGGAGTGTGGTCTACCATGACCTGGTCCCCTACCCAGACAGATTGCGATGTTTCCTTCTTTCCAGCTCCATAGCCTTTTTTTTTTTTTTTCTAATACCACTGAACACTTAAAATATGGAATGTACCTTAGTTGTGGCTTTGTCTTCCTAATATCATAAAAGCTCCAAAAAGACAGGGGCCATTTCTTATTAACCCTTTTAGAAGCTAGTTCATTTGTTGAGAGAGGAACAGAAAGAGAGAGAAGTAGTCCCCGAAGGATCTTCATACTATGATCCAGCCCCAGTCTCTGCTGGTCTGTGTCATGGGCGCGTGCACACCAGCATGTACAGGGAGGTCTCGGGACATGAACCCGGTACTCTCCTGTGTGGGCCCAGCACCGCAGAACCTTTGTTCCTACTGCATCATTGTCTCGCCTCTTTCATTAATCACTTTAACTCTAGTACCTAACAGGGTGCCTGGCACTTAATAAAAGCTTGATAAATGTGGCTGAATTTCAAAATAAGAAATTACTTATAAATATGGAGACCTTTTCATGTTGACAAACTGAAATGCTGGTTGTCCAGAAGAACAGGTTTTCTGAACCTTTTAAGTTGAATGCCCCAGACTTTTAAACAGATCATGCTTAGGATGTTTCCTTCTTTCCAGCTCCATAGCCTTTTTTTTTTTTTCTAATACCACTGAACACTTAAAATATGGAATGTACCTTAGTTGTGGCTTTGTCTTCCTAATATCATAAAAGCTCCAAAAAGACAGGGGCCATTTCTTATTAACCCTTTTAGAAGCTAGTTCATTTGTTGAGAGAGGAACAGAAAGAGAGAGAAGTAGTCCCCGAAGGATCTTCATACTATGATCCAGCCCCAGTCTCTGCTGGTCTGTGTCATGGGCGCGTGCACACCAGCATGTACAGGGAGGTCTCGGGACATGAACCCGGTACTCTCCTGTGTGGGCCCAGCACCGCAGAACCTTTGTTCCTACTGCATCATTGTCTCGCCTCTTTCATTAATCACTTTAACTCTAGTACCTAACAGGGTGCCTGGCACTTAATAAAAGCTTGATAAATGTGGCTGAATTTCAAAATAAGAAATTACTTATAAATATGGAGACCTTTTCATGTTGACAAACTGAAATGCTGGTTGTCCAGAAGAACAGGTTTTCTGAACCTTTTAAGTTGAATGCCCCAGACTTTTAAACAGATCATGCTTAGTAAATCCTTGATGAGTCTCAGAATATCTTGGTGATCAAAACAGCATCACTCAGAGACTTGTTACAATGGGCTTTATTGTTGCCATTCCATGTGTCTGTTTTGTGGGCCTTTTCTGTGGGAATGGCTGATGTGGGAGGAGCCCCTTCTGAAATATCCCAGGTTCTGAAAGTTTTGACACTGAGAACTGGTCCATGGCAGGGCTGGTAAATAAGGAAGGGAGCAGATCTGTGTCTAGAGGACAAATGAGGCACTCTGTGGAAAGTGATTAATGTGCACCAATGTGAACGATTAAGTAAGACTATACAGCCACTGTGAGAGCCCCTCAGATGGCTGCTCAGTTTGGGATTATGCAAACATTGACCCGCTGCTTCCTCGTGCCAGGCATTCACTTAATCTGTTTAAAATCTTCTGAGATATGCACTACCATTCTTTTCATTTTATAGTTGGGAAAACCAGGGTTCAAAATACTAAGCAACTGTCCCAAAGACAGAGCTAGAAGGACGGAGCAACTAAGATTCAAACTCAGGCCAACTCTCAAGAAGCAGTCTCAGCCCAGCTATGGTGATGTGGGGAGTGGTACCTTTTATCCCAGCTGTGGTGATGTGGAGGTGGTGCCTCTTGGCCGAGCTGCAGTGATGTGCTGGCGGGGCCTCAGCCCAGTTGTGGTGATTCAGTGGTGGTACCATGCTTTGCAGTGCTGGAGGATGTATGGATGATTTGGCCTCAATTTTTGATAGACTTGGAGTTCATGACCCTGGCTACCAGCAGGGATGATCACAGTGTGAGACTCTTGTTGAGGGTGCTTGTCTTTCTCTCTCAACTTAAGAAATTAGTGTCTTCCCTAGCTGTGGCAGTTGTGTTTTAGATCCTGATTGCTGAAGGCAGATTGCCTTACATTAACTCTGACTCTGTTGCTTATGAGCTGTGTGACCTAGGACAAGTTACTTTATCTCCCTGTGCTGCAGTTTCCTCATTTGCAAAGCGGTAATAACTTCTACCTCATTGTGAGGATGAATGATATAATGTGTGTAGAGTGTCAACAGTGGTGTCTGACACTCAGCAAGCGCCGCACAAGCGTTTGTTATTACATAGGACCACCTTTTCTACACACACAGCACCTACCTGGTCTATTTGTTATGTAGTTTTGCATTCATCTTCTTGATGGCCAGCGGGCTGACAACAGAGTCTGTTAGCATATTGCAATGTACTCTTCACCCACTGTCCCTTTCTCAGGCAGCCCTGAATTTCAGGGACACAGACTTACTGCATAATGCCCCAGCTTTAGCTTAATATTGGAGGCTTTGTTATTTTTCTTGTCCAGGATTACGCATCTCAGGGATTTTTCTTTTAGCATTGACTGAAGAGAGTGTTATTTATGCAGGGCCCTTGGTGACTGAACTGCTGTCGCACCCACTGCATTTATGTATAGTTTGTGAACTGGCAGATTGATCCATCAAGGGCTCCAAGAGCACAAGTGCATTGCATTCTGTTATTCTATGAAGACCTTGGCTACGCTGTCTGTTTGTTGTGTCAGAGGAAGGTTTGCTAAGGGCCCCAGTTTTCAGGACATCGATACTGAGGTTTCTGGAGAATGGATCTGGACAGTGATGTTGGCACGTGTCTGCAGGATGAGCAGCTGCTGCCTGCCCCGTGTTTTGTTATGAAAAAGGCAGCACATGATGCAGAATGTTCTGCAGCTGATGGGACACGATTCTGTCATCAAAAAACACCAGGGTCTGTCATATGGGCTAGTGGGAAAAGCCCTTCTACCCCAGTCCAATCATCTCATCTGCCTACTGCAGACTTCCCTTGGCTACTCATAAAGTACGGAATCAACTCCAAACCCCTCTGGACGGCATATAAGGTCTTTACATTTTTAAGTGCTCCAATGCTTGCTGTGTCTGAGGAGTCACCTCTTTCCCAACACAAGCACCTTATAATCACTTTCCACTCAGTTTCTTGTTGTTTTCCAGAATGTTTACGATTGCTTGTGACTTTCGCTTTTACATGTGTTCTTCCTTTTGTTTGGCATACTCTTCCTCTTTTTTTCTCTAATGGAAAACTCCTATGCATACTTCAAAAATCCTGACCTGATAGCACCTTTTGAGAAACCTTCTGCAAGGCCCTTAAGCAGCATACTCGCTCTATCCTGTTCTCTTCTGCCTCTATCTTATATGACAATGAGTCCACGTACGTTTTGTTATGTCTGCACACTAGATCATATTTCTTTGTAGCAGAGATCATTTATCTTTGAGCTTCTGGCATAATTTTAGCTCTGCATTTATTACAGGGATGAAAAATAAACTAGAAGTTCTGGCTTGCCATTTGGTGCCTGGAGAGCCATACCTACATGACGAGTCTTGGTAGTGATAATCTTGCCAAAGAAGTTAGCCACTTATCAGTTTAGCAGTAAACCTGGGTACCAATGGCTGGTACCTTGTCTTGGCTCCTGTACCCTGCTGGGACCTGAGGATAGAGATCAAACCTCAGGCTTCACTAAGCTATGATCATGCCCATGAGAGGAAACATGGTCCGGTGCCATGCTCAGTATAGTCTCAGATGCATACTCTCAATACATTCCCTTTTATCTGAAGTTCAAGCTCTTGCCCAAATGTTCTTCTGCTCTTTCCTCATTCCATTCTGCTCTTATGGTTGCAAGACTATCTCAACTCTAAAATATTTTCCTTTATATCATTCCTAGGTCTCTGCACATCTTGGAGGCTGACACATTCTTGCTGACAAATCATGTTTGATTATTGATAATTCTACTCATTCAATACATTTTATTTTTACCAACCAAGTATAACCAAAAAGCTTCCAAATATGCATGTCCTCATTACAAGGTGTGTGTTCCCCAGACATAACTAATACTTCCTGCTTAGTTGAATCCATGTATCTCTCAGTCAGTGCAATCTGGTACCATTTGTACTTCTTCCTCATGAACAGCACTAGGTGTCTGTGATGGTCCTCAGAGTGTGGGTGGGGATTCTCTGTTGACTCAGGAACATTCATCTTCCCATATTGGTGAGTGAACACACACTCCAGTGGATACAACTTAGCATTAACCTTTCCTATCCCCACTTCAGATATTTTGTTTAATCTGATCTGCTTTACTTGAAATCTGCCAATATCCTTCACACCTCCGTAACTTTGCCAGGATTCAGTAGTTACTCATTCATTCAGCAGATATTTACTGTGTCCCTTCTATATATCGGGGTCAGCTCTAGTCCTTGAGTAGACAAAGAACACACAAAAAAGTGTGTGTAGGTGTGTATAATACATACGTTAGGGACCAGCAATTAGCGTAATGACTATGTCGCTGAACTCCCATGTAGTCAACTACGGTTCACGTCCTGGACCCAGTGGCTTAAACTCACACTGAATGCGTGTATGTGCGTGCCCAAGATTCCAAGAGGAGAATGGAGGAGAAGTAATTGTGGCATGGCCATCCCCCCCGGGGCGGGGGGTGATTTCTCACTTTCTTTCTTTCTTTTTTTTTTTTTTTTGAGAGGTTTTTGCTATAGGGAGCATGCACTCACCAGAAAGACAGAGAGAGACAGAGAGACAGAAAGCGAGAAATCACCCCCCCTCCAGGGGGGATGGCCATGCCGCAATCCCTTCTCCTCCATTCTCCTTTTGGGATCTTAGGCATGCATGCACACGTGCCTGGTGTGAGTTTAACCAGGCGTTGAACGGTGGTTGACCATGTGGGAGTTCAGCGACATAGCTATTACACTAACTGCTGGTCCCGATTTCTTGCTTTCTGTCTCTCTTTCTCTCTCTGTCTCTCTGGTGAGCGCGTGTGCCCTGTAGCAAAAACCTCTAAAAAAATGCGTTATACATTGTTAATATGTAGGAAAATGGAGATGGAAGAATAAGCCTTGTAGCAATTTGGGGGAAGAACAGTTCATGGAAAAGAAAGAGCAAGTGCAAAAGCCCTGAGGTAGGAGAGTGCCTAAAGGGTTTAAGGAACATTAAGGAGGCAGAGCAAGTAGAGAATGAGAGTAAGGATTCTGGTTTCCATTTTGAATG
Organism: Tupaia belangeri chinensis; assembly: GCF_000334495.1. NCBI lineage: Eukaryota > Metazoa > Chordata > Mammalia > Scandentia > Tupaiidae > Tupaia > Tupaia belangeri. The sequence goes on along the minus strand of NW_006159707.1, from coordinate 790,463 downwards.
AAGAGGAAAGACATTGGAGGGTTTTACTGGAGGCGCATAACTAATTTCACGTTTAGCAGCATTTATTCTGATTGGTGTGTTAAGAACAGATTGAATGGGCTGAAGGTGGAAGCAGAGTCCAGTAAGAAGGCTGCTGAGTAATGGATGTGAGGGATTACGGAGAGTTGGGCAATGGTATTCTAAGTTCTTGAAGATACCTATTCTCTCTCTCATCACCAACTTATCTTACTCTATATCTTCTATAAGATCTAGTCCTCCTTTTCTAATCTTTAGGGTGTCCTAACTCTTTCCAGAGCCACGTGGTAACATTTCCCCACAGTGCTCTCATTATATTTTGTGTAGTGCTTTTGTGTACCAATTATCACCTTTTGGTAATCCTTGATTTTTTTTCTAGTACTTATTTTACGTGAAAGTCCTTGGAAGCTTGTGTATTTGTGAACTCCCAGGGGCTAGCACTGTGCCTGGTATATACTAGGCAAATTTGAGGGATAGGACACATATTGCAAATATATCTAATGAAAACATGGAAAATCATGCTCACCATTTCTCTATATTACAGAAGCTCAAATCTTTCTGTTTGATGTTTCCATTTTGCGTTCATAAATGTTAGCTAAGCAAATGCAAAAGAGCCCCTCAAAAGCATGTAAAGAATGTAGGAGGGAACTGATTTTAAATGAATAACACTGAGCTGAGAAATTTGTTTAGGCTTCTACATTTTTATCTTGATTCACCCTCATGAAACATAAATCACCTACATTTTACAGGTGAGGTAACTGAGAGTCCAAAGGGTTAAGATACCCAGATAAATGGCAGAACATGGAATCCAACCTAGGTCTGTGGACTTTGAAAGCTGAGGGCTTTCCCCAAAGATAGATTATGTCATTGAACTACTAGGAAACAACTAATTATTTCTGATCATCTTAATATAATTAAATCCATTAAAACATAATGCTCCCTTTATTCCTCTGTTTTGGTCAAACTGTCTACCTAGCATGTTCTTTCCATAATATAGGTGGATCTCATCCAATCAGTTGAAGGCCTTAAGTGCAAAGGAAGTTTCCAGAAGAAGAAGGACTTCTACCTTAAAATTGCAACATAGGAACCCTACCTGAGTTTTCAGCTTGTTGGCCTGTCCTTGAGATACTATTTACAATAGAGTAAAAAAACAGCATTGCCAGTTATATGTGACATTAACACACCTCATTGGGGGATACTTTCTCTCTCTCTTTGGTGAGTGTAAATCAAAAACAAAAATAAAATAACACTTTATTCCACAAAGATGTGCAACAATTAGGTATAAATCAGAAATTACACTCATTTAAAACAGGAATCCAAAATCTTGTGGTTTTGAACTCAAAATTACAATATCAGGTTTTATATAATCTCAGTTACTTCACAATCTTATAAGCCAAAATTCTTTATTTATTTATCTTTTAATTTTGTCAGAGTGCACATGTACTTTCCAGAGAGAGAGAGAGAAAGAGAGAGAGAGAGAGAAAGAGAGAGAAAGAGAGAGAGAGAGAAAGAGAGAGAGAGAGAGAGAGAGAAAGTGAGCAAGAAGTCTCCTAGGGTGATGGTCATGCTGCAATTTCTTCTCCATTTATCTCTCCTTTCAGGATTTTGGGCACCCATAAACATGCACCGGGCATGTTTTTCAAGTTGCCAGGTCTGAGACTTTAACCACACAGTTGATTATGTGGAATCCAGTACCTTAATCACCATGCCATTGGCTAGCCCTAAAGCTTTAAAATAAATCTCTGTCTCATTCTACACACAAACTTATACGTGTGTGTGCATACCCCCCCACACACACACCCCTGATTCCATTTCTTTTGAAGGACAGTTGCTAATACAGCAGGGATTTGCCTCGTTGAGGCAGTCACTTTGTCTGTAGGAAAGCAATGCAGGGTTGGCCTGGGCTAAAGTCACATGTTACTCCTGGGATTGTGGGTAGAGTTGGATTCAGCCAAATGTCATGATACTGAGAATGGAGAGGGGCAGGACACCCAACCCAAATCAGGGAGTTGTAGGAAGTAAAATAAATAAAGGCCAGAAGGAAATAAAACGTAAACATAAATTCATCACGGTCATTAATATTTTCCATTTTTACAAACAAGTAATGTGTCCATAGCAATCAAGTATCTTGACCAAAGTCACACAGGATGTTGGTGATTGAGCAAGATCCAGGACTAAGTGAGTCTGATCTCAAAGGCTACATTTTTGTCCCAATCATTTCATTCATTTATTTCTTTATTTCATTAGTTAACCAACCGACAAACATTTAGCTAATATTTACTACCTTCCCACTATTGCCAAGCAGGGAATGTGTTGACCCCTGAGGAATCCAAACCATAGAAATGTGTCTCTTGCAAGGAAAAACATTTCCTATGTTCATTTCAGATATTCTGAGCAAAATCCACTTTTCTTGAGCTTCTCAGAGCAGGCACATTCAAATCCTGAATGGTCTTTGGAGATGAATACAAATTCTTTTTTCCACCAAGCTAACTTGTTTTCAATTCACTCCATGAAGCCAGGCAGAGAAACAGGAGGGTGAAAACAATGCTAACAATACCCACTGCTGTTTACAGGAGGGGAGCATTCCTGATGGGTCAGAGGAAGACGTATAGCACCTGTGTGCCAGAGCGGGCTTGGCACCTTGGCGAGGTGCAGATTTATGGCTCTGGCATCACCAAAGGAGGAGTCCGTTTCCACTGATTTCATTCTGAGGTCCCCGGGTTGGTTATTGCTCCATTTCTTCTTAACGTGAGTGATGAGAGTGTCCTAGGAGGCAAGCAGGCGCACAAGTGCGAACGGTTGTTTCGTGGATTTATTGTTTATTCTCCACTTGATTCACTTCCTTAGCTGCCCCTGTGAATAAGTTCCTCTGTGAGAGCAATTCCTGGACTTGTAGCTCTAGGATGTGCCATGTTCAATGCTGCCTCTGGGCCCTCATTTTTGCCTTCACCTGATATGTTCTTCTCCTTGCTTTAGGTCAGTCCAACTAGTGCCCTTTCCATATGGTCAATCTGGAATAATAATATTATGATCTCATTTGACATTTGTAGTAGATTGTACTGATTAGGAGCACAGTCTTCAGAGCCAAGCTTCCTGGGTTTAAACCCCAGTTCAGCCTCTATGGGCTGGGTGCTTTTGGGCCACTGACACTCATTACTTCGGTTTCTGTATCAATGATGTTTGAATGATCCTAGAGGGCTCTTATAGAGAGTAAATCACAGGGTGACCCTAAGTAAATGATTAAGGTTATGTTTAGGGGGCAGAAGGTGATGTTGTAGTTAAGGCACTGGACTCTCATAGTCAACTGTGGTTCAAGTCCTGGACCTGGTGGCTTGAAACTCATGCCAGGAGCATGTGTGTGTGCCCAAAATCCTGAGAGGAGAATGGAGGAGAAGGGTTTGCAGCATGGCCATCCCTGCTGGTTGGTGATTGCTTCCTTTCTGTCTCTCTCTGTCCCCCTGGTGAGAGTATATGCCCCTAGGAAAAAAAAATCTCTCTCTCTCAAAAGAAAGATTATTTTTATTTTACTCTTAAGCCTTGCAAAATGAGAAGGATTTAGCACTGTGGCTTGACTTGGCATAGTGGCTTGAAACCCCAACTCTGTTACTAACTTGCAGGACCTTGATCAAATTATCAGTTTTTCTCATCTATAAAATGGGAATAATATCAGTGCCCACTGTATACAATTGCTGTAGTTAAATGAGACATTGCATGGGATGGTGGTAGTAATGCAAGGCTCTTGAGGCTGACCCATGTGGGAAGGTTGCATTTCATGTCAGGAGACCTTTTTGAGTATGCTAGGAGCACGTGTGTCCATGATGAGGCAGGATGAAGCACCCTCAGCTTGCTGAGACTGGGAGTAAACTTGGGTAGTGAGATTCTGTTGGGTGCCTCTCTCTCTCTCTCTCTCTCTCTCTCTCTCCCTTCAGAGATAGAAGAAGTGAACTTTAAAAAAATGAGATGTTCTATAGAAAGTGTTAAATGTAGTTTCTGGTACTCAGTAAATTTCCAGTGGATAATATATAGATATAGATATTTAATTTACTACAAGGCACGTATACTTGCTGGAGAGATTGACAGAGAGAGAGAGAAGAAGAGAAGAAGAGAAGAGAGAGGAGTATTCTCACATGAGAAAAGAGATAAGAGAAAAGAGAAGAAGAAGAAGGGAAATGAAGAGAGAAGAGAAGGGACCAGCAGTTAGTGTAATGGCTATGTCGCTGGACTCCCATGTAGTTGACTGCGGTTCGAGTCCCGGACCCGGTGGCTTAAACTCACACCGGCATGTGTGCATGTGTGCCCAAGATCCCAAGAGGAGAATGAAGGAGAAGGGATTGTGGCATGGCCATCCCCCCTGGGGGGTGATTTCTTGCTTTCTGTCTTTCTGTCTCTCTCTGTCTGTCTGATGAGTGCACGCGTCCTATAGCGAAAACCTCTCCAAAAAAAAAAAAAAAAAGAGAAGAGAAGAAAATGAAAAGAAAGGCATCTCCCAGGGGGAATGACAGCACCACAATTACTTCTTCATTTTTCCTCTTTGGATTTTAGGCACACACATGTACACATCTGACATATTTTTCAAGCTCTGGGTCCAGGACTGAAACCCTGAAATTGGACATGTGGATTCCAGCCTTCTTAATTGTTACAGCACTAGCTGGTCCTAGATATTATCATTTTAAACGACTATTATGACCATTAAAACATTTAATCACAATGTTAAATGAGCATAATTTGTGAGACATGATCCTAAAGTAAATTTATTTCTATCTTTTCTTGTCTCTAGATTTACTCAGGGGGGCTGGTTCTGGTGCTACCTCTGGGTGAAAATTCTGGGAGGTCCCACTGACTTTCTGGCTTATTCTGTAGTAGAAGGTACTGCAGAACTCAGTTACACATCATTAATTAAAATACTCAGTTCTGTGCAACTGCTAAAACCTTGGACTTAGTTTCTGGAGCTTGCTACTTATCAGGCAGCTAGTTGTCATGCAAAGGAGGTAGCTGGCTTCTCTATCTTCTCCCTCATATTAATGACCATAGTTTCTACTATTTCCAGGGTTGGAGGGGCCAATGAGGAGATGAAAGGAGAGCATGAAAATATTTCCTTGACTGGAAGTGTCATGAGCAAGCATCAGAACTTTCTGAAACTGGGAGATATTTAAAGAGGCTCCTTTGTTCTTGGTTGCTTTGGGGGTTTCTTTGGAGATTCCTGTATATATCAACACCCTTAATTGGTGGAGATCTCTTCCCAGCAGTTGTCTTGATGACAGTAACTGCATTCCTATTTCTGCATTGTCATTTATGATTTTTTCCTCAGCCTTTAGGAAAACAGGATTTCACTTTTATCCTCTTCCTATTGAGATTTCGTTTTCCTTCCAAATCATCCTCTTAGACATTATCTTCTGTGACTTATATCTGGTCCACAGAAACATGAGCTTTTCCACAAACTCATTTAATCCTCACCTGTCCTTCTGCAATGGGAACTATCACTACTGCATTTGACAGAGGCACAGTCTGAGCTTCCATGTTACTTATCCAAGATTACACAGTTAGCAAGTGATGAAACTGGGATCTTAATCCAGGTTGTCTGACCCACAGCCCAAAGTTCTTAGCCTCCCAGCTGGGACTGCAAGCACATGCTCCACCACACCCAGCTCTTTTTCAGGTGGGACCTCAGAATGTTGCTCAGCCCAGCCTCAGGCTTGTGATCTTCCTGCTCAACCTCCCCAAACTGCTGGTATTATAGTTGCACATACTATGCCCAGCCTGATTTACACCCCATAATCCAAAGTTTTGAGCACCCACACTGTACTTCTCCATGAAAGTTTAGCATTGTTGGTTTAAGGAGTGTATTTGATTAATCCAGCTGTTGCAGTATGTTCTAAGACACTCTATCCAAGCTGAGACCATCTGAAGGCAAGGGTTCAATTCCTTGTCCAATCTAGAAGCTAGGCATGGTATGTGCAACTATAATCCCAGCAGCTCAGGGGCTGGGCTTGAGGTTGGGCTGGGCAACATACTGAGATCCTGTTTAAAAAAGAGCTGAGTGTGGTGGAACTTGTGCTTGTAGTCCCAGCTGGGAGGCTGAAGAAGGAGAATTGTCCCTTGGTGAGAATCATTACAGAGGGAAAAATGAAAAAGTATAATTATCTTTCTGCTCTTTTGGGAGGTTGTTTGGGGCTGAAAGATTTCCGGTCATAATTATCTAATGTTTCTTTCCATCTTATTTCTCCACTCCCTCCAAATCTAATCATACAAAAAACAAAAACAAAAACAAACTAGACCACAAAATAGGAATGCCCTCTAGCTTTTGCTGGGGTCCATTGGCTTGACTTCATGGATCTCTGTGCCATGGTTTTGAGCACACAACTGCCTTCCTCTGAGTTGTCTCTTTGCCGCTTGCTTTTTCTATGTTTCACATTAATTCTCTCTAGCGCACACTTAGATTTTCTCCACTGTCACATCTTAACTGTGTAGTTCAGAATTCAATATATAGGAAAAATACATGACAGGTTCTGCTGTATACCTTCTGTATCGTTTTATCAATGTCTCTGGTGTCTCGGGATTATCCAAGAGCAAACCTGATTGATGCTTGATTAGTTCAAGTCAGATGTACCTCACAGCTTGTTGAAGAGCCTATTATCCTTTAATAAAAATATTGGCTAATCTGAAGGAAAGGATTCAAATACCAGCTTGTTTCTGTTAATTTTCTGACCTCATTTAAAATTAATGAGATTGTGTTAAATTCAAAGATCCAAATAAGTTAAAATGAAATTGATTCATCCACTTACGCAAACATGGGCATACGAAATCAAACTACAAGTTTTATTGGCTTAATAGTTTAAAAATACTTTCATAGATTTTAGTTTTCATGTGGTAATAGCTTGTCTGTTTCAATGGTATTGGGCCTTTTGTCAAAGGCTTTCATCATAATCAGCATTTTCTTTCCCCACTTAACACAAAGAAAACCTAATCCACCCCTCATTTTGTTGCTTTCTTTGGGAAAAAAGAAGAGGATTAGGAGCTATTTAGCCAATCTGCCTTGCTCCAGTTTCTCAAATCAGAGGAATCCTGTTCTCTCTCTGTTTTTTTATTCTCCTTTTTATTTTGTGAATTGCAAATGTGTCTGAAGATGTCATTGTTGTTGAAAAGATTCTTTTCAATTTCCCACCAATTTAGTGGTTTTTTTTCCACCAATCTAATGATCTCTTTAAATCATTGTTGCTTTTATTTATAGTTTATGACTCCTCTGAACCTTCTAATAGTCTTTCCAACATGTTTCAGTTTTTAAATCTATTGCTGATTGTCCGAATTTGTTGTTGTTGTTGTTGAAACCAGAGGAGTCTGGCTTCCCTGCCCTGTGTTTTAACATCAGTTCTGTCAATGTCAGTTATCACCGAAAATCACTTTTCTGCTTCCGATCACAGCTTTGGTAATCAAGGCAATTCTAGTTCTTTTTTGCTCATGGCATAATGACAGTTTCCTGCCTTTTAGACACTTGAGCCATTTCGAAGCTCCAGCTACTCTTGGAGAGAGATCTGTTATACTGAAGGATAAGACAAGGTGACAGTAAAAATATGATTAATATAGAATTTGTGGTTATTCAGGGACTGAGAGTTTTTATTTACACTCAGAAAAAAGATATTTATGAATTTACAATACACATAACATAAAATACTCCTTTTTAATCACTTATCCTTTTTTATATTTGTTAGAGGGCATGTGCAGATATTGAGAGAGAGAGAGAGAGAGAGAGAGAGAGAGAGAACTCCTTGGGAGGATGGTCATACCACAGTCCCTTCTCTTTTATTTCTCCTTTTGGGATTTTGAGCACATACACACACACGCACGGTATGTTCTCTCAGGCTCCCAGTCCAGGACTCAAATTGCATAGTTGACCATCTGGGATCCAGCTGCCTTAACCACCATGACCCTGGCTGGCCCCATTTTAACCATTTCTAAAGGTATAATTCACTGGCAATAACTACATTTGCAACGTGTGCAACCATCAGTATCTATTTCTAAAACAATATAGAATTTAGAGTAGAGATTTTGAACTACTTGAAAAATCACATTTGTTAAACACTTTATATCGATACAGTATTATTTTTTATTTGATCTTTAAGACACATCTCTCTTATGTTCATATGTTATCATTTATTTAATATTTATCTATTGAATGTCTATGTTAACCTAGATATAATTCTAGGCACGGGGGTCTAGAGTGATACCTAGAAAGACATAAAGCTTATAGTCTATTGAGTTGGCTAGAGTTACAGGTCTTATTTAACTATTCAGCACTTATTTATTGTACACATATGGATGCAGTCTTCTTTTTAGATGAATAGAATATACCTTATATAATTATTTTGGCAGATTACATTGCTAATTTCTACTCCAGTCTTCTTCCCAAACTCTACCCCATTTTTTATTTACAATATATCATTCCAGTATTCTATAGTACAGTTTCATGCGTGTTTAAACTTTGATAATTTTATGTTGTGTGTATTGCTGAGCAATTTTTAGTAATTTGTGTTTTAACTTAAGAATAATTCTTGAATATCAATCCATGTTGTTTTTATTCAAGTCTCCAACAAATGTTAGTTAAATCCTTATTATATAGCAGCAACTATGCATTAGATATTTTTACCTCTTTGCTCATTTATCTTTAACAACTCTGAGTAGTGAGGGAAATCCTCAATTTAGGTGTGAGAGAACTGAGGATCAGGGAGTTCAAGCATTTGTACAAGGACACACAACTAGAGTTGAGCATAAGTAGTGGTACGTAGAGTCAGAATCAAACTCAGGTCTTTGACCTCAAGGTATGTGCTATTACCGTTTTGTCACATGGTTTCTGCTTGTTTGTTAATTCTGAAATCTCAATCATTCCATTTTTCCCTTAATCCAAATAAGTCAGCCACTAATCATCTAGCCAAACATGTGAATTGTGGTATTGGGTCATCAGAAAGTCATGACACTGTCTTGAATAGAAAAACAGAAAAATACGTCATGACTTTTCTGATGACCTAATACTTCAAAGGAGAGGTTTTATGAAGGAGTTTGACCTGATTTAGACTACCCTGACTCAGCTTCCCTGAGATAATGGTAATGAACTGATATTTGGAAAGCATATAGGAATTTTAGCAGGTGAAAGGGAAAGGAAGAGAATTCCGAGAAGATGAAACAGCATGAGCAAAAGTTCTTATCAGAAGAAGCCTAGAACTTTTAAGGACTGAAAGTTGATATGTCTCAAGCAGAGAGAGGAAGAGGGCAGACAAGGTACATTCACTGAGAGCAAGAGGATATGTACCCCACTGGAAGGTGAAACTTGCATTATTTGAAGAAATGATGTTGACAAGGCTGGTGGTGGAGGAGATGTAGAGATATGAATGGATATAATTGCTGTTGAGGTAGAACTAGCAGGTGTTGGAGATGGGTTGAATTTGGGTAGGCAAAGAGGGAGAATATGAATTAACAATGTCTTTTGGATTTCTGGCTTGAGCAGCTAAATGGGAGATTGTGACATTTGCCAACCTGGAGAATGATCAGATTTGGAGGAAAGGTGAAGAAATGCAATATTACTGTGCTGGGTAGAAGATCTGGTAGTTGATTTCCAAAGGGCTCCATGACTTTATAGGGAATGAATAGCTGAGTGGTTAAGAACATGGTCCCTGGCACTGGACACGAACTGGAGTCCCTGCCCTGAAACTTACAGCATCTGACAGTCACTTCTCTGAACTTCAGTTTCCTCTCGATGAAAGGGGTATCACCAGCCTTAAGTTCTGAGGGGATTAAATTTAAAATGTGTGCCAGAAACACTTAGCTTAGTGTTCTGAAGACAGTAAGTACTCAGTCAGGTTACCTAGGTTATCATTATCACTATTGTTATTATTCTGAAATGATTTGTAACTAAAATTCTGAAGGACCTCTGGTGGCAGAGACGATAACTCAATACTTTTCACTACGTACCAATTAAACCTTCTTCTTGACTTAACAATGGACTCACCTTAACAATATAATCTTGTTCCTTGTAAAGGACATTTTATTACAAGTAAATCAGACAAACAATAGCCTTTGAATGCATGCTGTACAAGAGCTACAACACACTAATTGTAAAGGTCACTGGTGTCAATTTTTAAATTAATTTTTCCTTTTCTTTAATAGTTCAGATCAAATTCTTGATTACATTAAGTTATTTTAAAAAATAAAAACCCACCCTGTAATTTCAAGAGTGACAGCCACATGATTGTAGCTCTGAGAGGGGGATGTTCTCAGCAGCATGAATGGAAAAAATTACTTTTATGAACACCAGAGTCTCATGGGAGGATCCCAGATTCTGACATATATCAAGAAGTAGCTGCCAAATTATTCTCTTCTCCATACTTGCTAAATTAAAAGCAATTCAAATATTGCTGGCTGAGGTTGAAACTTCAAAGCTGTTAAAAATGTCACATAAAATGTGAGTGTATCTATTGGAAAAGGGTAATTTTCCTTCTAGAGATTGCATAGGTAAAGTCATCTGATTTTCAGAAAGTATAATATAGTTTCACTTAGTAAATATATGCTGAAACTTCTATGCCTTATCTCTATTTGAAAGAAATATCTCTTATAAGAAGAAAAATACCAGGTATTTGGAGAATGGATGTTAGCAATAGTGTAAGTATTGCTCATGTGTTAGATGGAAAACAGAAAAATGCATGTTCAAAATCAGAGGTGGAGAAGTGGTTGTGTCCAGACTTTCTTCATCTTGGATTCATGGGGATTAAAAACACTCTGGGCTGAATGGAGCTGAGTAGCAGCTGCCCACCTTGGACTGGGCTTGTGCTCACACTCTTTTGGACCCGGACCCTCTTATCTTACAGCTGATCCATTTCTTCTTACTTATCTGCCAGACCCCTGCAACAATTTGAGTTTGTTCTTTTAAACAGAGATATGATGCCCCTGGAATACAGGGTAGTATACAGGTAGCTTAGGTTACTTTAGAATAATATGGTGTATCTTCATGGTATATCAATTTAAAAATAATTTTTTAAGGTTTATTTCTTCTGGGAAAGAGAAAGGAAAAGAAAGAGAGAGTGAGACCCTGAGACCCCCAACAGGATCTTTATGCCACAACCCACTCCCGGTCTCAGCTGGCACAAACTATGAGCTCATATGCGGGCGTCTGGCACACTCAGGGAGGTCCTGAAACATGAACCTAGGACCTTTACCATATGGATCTAGTTGTGTTACCACTGCACTTTGGTGTATCAATTTTATGTGACAGTTCAGAAGAAACATTTTCATATTAAGACAAAATATTATAGAGTTGGTTAGAAAATTTAAATGATTTTCTGATTTTATAAGAAAATATATGAAAGTTTAAGTTAATGTCAAGCGTGCAGGTAGAGGGGCCCAACCCTTCTTCATTCTTTTTAGACCATGTGAAATGCTTAGTTGGAAAAGTCTGGAATGTATTGCTGAAGTCGTACAATATTAAAGCTGGAAGTGGCCCTGGAAGTTTTATGTCAGGGCTTTTGGTTACAAGTGGAGAAAAACCCATTTACTTATTGGTCCATGAAACGGAAAAGTCCAAGTTTACATGTGATTATACTTATATTTCCAAAAAATGTTATTGGGAGTTAATGCTACAGTGGTAAAATGTGCTGCTGCGCAAGGCAAATTCCTCATGGAAAGATTTCCAGGTTGAGTCCAGAGACTTCCCTGAGTATGCTGGGCATGCACTGGCCCATAATGTATGACTGACTGAAAGATGGGGTGGGGAGGTGGCACAAGAACCCATTGGAGGTGCTGTCTCTCTCTCTCTCTCTTTCTTTATCTCTCTCTGTATCTTTCACTCACTTGAGTATGAAAAGAATAAACTTAAAATGCCATTACAATTCAGTAAATCTCTGTAAATCATCTAGTTATTATCTATTTATAATCACCATCTCTGCTTTTCTCTATTTTTGCCTTGCACTCAGGTGGGGCCTCTCAATGTGATAACAATGCCAGGATTATGTTCACCAATTAGTTAATGTCAGTGGCAAGGTTTGCTGTTATTCTCAGATGATTCCATCAAAATGCTATCCTGAAATTCTCATACTGGCCCAGTTTGGGTTATAAACTCATTTCTAAATCAATCATGTATCCAGGATAGAATACATTGATTGGCCAGGTCTTGGTCATGTGGGGTTGGGAGTCAATTCCACCAGAACTTCTTGGTCTGAGAGTAAGTGGTGGGTATCTCCCACCAGAAGAAAATGAAATGACAGCTATAAAAGAAATTATCTAGTCTCAGATTCTTATTTTACTGACAAAAGAAACCAGGTCCAAGGGGATTCTTTTTCCTCATGAAAAAATAATGAGTAGAACTGGATTTTTCTAAAGTAATTTTTAAATGAAAATATGACATGTATAAGAAGAGTATAAATCCTATTTGATCAGCAACTCCTTCTCTTCCATTTCTCTGTCCTGGTTGGGACCTTGGGCGCATACACACGTGGCCAGTGCACCCCTCAAGTCACTGGGGCCACAGTGCAGTCAGCCATGTGAGATTCAGCTGCCTTACCATCAGACATCAGACCATGCAGCCAGTCCCATATTAAATTTTTACTTTCCCTGTTGTTTGTATCTGTCCTTTCTTATCTTTGTTACCACTTTAGTTTGTTAAGCTTTTTAAAAAATATTATTTTATTTCCCCCTGTATTAGTTTGTACATTTTAAAGGTTTTTTGTTTTTTGTTTTTTTGGGGGGGATTATGACAAAAATCTTTTAATTACTATAGCGTAATATTAACTAATTTATAAATAATGCTAGGAAAGCAGAACATTTTAACTTCTACCTCTTCTAGGCTCTGTGTTACATTGTCAGATGTTGTAACTCTGCATCTGTTTCATACACTACAGAACATTTTTTTGTAGAGTTAGCGAATATGATAATTTTCATTATTTAACCATTTCTTATTTCTTTCTGCATTTCTTATTTCTGTCTAGGATCATTTTCTTTCTTCCTAAAGGATTTCCCATAGTATTTCCTTAGCACAGGACTTCTGGCAATGAATTCTCTCAGGTTTTATCTATTTGGAAGTGTTTTCATTTCACTTTCACTAGTGAAGAATGTTTTCTCGAAGTAAAGAATTTTGGGTTAGTGGTTATTTTTCCTCCTCACATTAAAGGTGTTATTCCATTGTGCTTTAGTTTGCACTATCTTATTGAAAAGTTATATGTTAGTCTAATTTTTGTTCCTTTGAATGTTAGTCTCTCCTTCCCCCTGTCCGCAAATGCCTGGAACATTTCTTTCTATTTTTTTCACTTCCAGTAGTTTATCTACAAATTACTCAGCTGTAATTGCTCTGTATTTATTCCATTTTAGGGTTGGATCACTTCTTGAAGCCATTCCTTCATGCCCTTCACCAGCGTTAGTATATTCTTAGCTGTTATCTATTCAAATATTGATTTGGTCTCATTCTATTTCTTCTTCTCTTCTAGGTGCAAATTCTATAAATGGCAAACCTTCAACCAGGGAGATATATATCAGCATTGACTAAGCCCAGTCTTACGTAATTGCCTGTATCTCTGTTGGTTTCTATTTCATGTAACAATTGCTCCTTCTTATCCTCTCAGCCTCTTAACCTGTTCCAATAATTGACAATGTCCTGTGAAAAATATCAACATGCAGAAAATTGGGCTCATGTCAGTGATCTTCCCTTCTTTTTGGCATCTGGTTTTAAAATCCTGGCTGCTACAGAAAACCTCTGATGCTTTCAATAAGATAAAAGTTGATTTTATTGGCTCTTATTGGCTTTTATTATTGCTTTTGGTAGGGACATTCGTTCTCTACAAGATACTCTAGAAGAAACTGCATGCTCACATGCTCAGGGTGGATATCATGCTAAGCTTTCCTGTCTTCTGGTCTAATACTACTTGTCAATATCAGTTCATTGTTGCCACTGAGCAACTTATTACAACACTGGAAGAAGTTAATTATTATAAATAACACTTACTTAGCATTTTGAAGTTTAAAGTTGTTTCTGTCCACTACAACCTTCTGTCCACAGTGCAGCCCTATAAAATGGGAATCATTGGCTTCATTCTATCAAAGAGGTAAGAGGTCTCTTGGAAATGCTTATGTGCATTATTCAAGCTCACAGTCAAAAAGTGCCATTATTTGGACTCTAGCGAAAGCGGTGTAGATGGAAAGCTTCTTTTTTCTTTTTCTTTTTTCTTTTTTTGGTAACTATGAATTTTTATTATGTGGACATCTACTGTGGCATGCATCTGTACAAACCTTTCAGGCAGTGGTCCACAGCTGGGTAATGACTTTTTTTCTTTTTTTTGGAGAGGTTTTCGCTATAGGGCTTGTGCGCTCGCCAGACAGACAGAGACATAGAGACAGAAAATGAGAAATCACCCCCCGGGGAGATGGTCACGCCGCAATCCCTTCTCCTCCATTCTCCCCTTGGGATCCTGGGCATGCATGCACACGCGCATGGCGTGAGTTTAAGCCCCCGGGTCCGGGACGTGAACCATGGTCGACTATGTGGGAGTCCAGCGACATAGCCATTACGCCAACTGCTGGTTCCCTAGATAGAAAGCTTTTCAACTGGAACTATGTTACTTCTCTTGAAATAAGATCCAAGATATGGAAGAATTCTCAAATACATCCATCTTGGCACTATAGTATCATGATTAAGTGCTTGAGCTGTTGTTAAAATACTAGAATTCAAATTCAGAATAATCCCTTGAGTTATGATACAGTCCTTTGTAAGTAAATCTTTTATCTTCAAGACATAGAGAATAAATTATACCTTATTCTCAGGTTAGTTAGGAATAGCAGCAGAATTATGCTTATGAGGAGCTTGGAACACCCCATGCCATCTAGATAGGACTCACGGTAGCTCCTACACTTTGTAATAGTGTTACCATTATTGTTGTTGCTGACACCTCTTGACTATTTTCAGCACTCCTCCTATTTTTAAATTTTCTTCTGAGTCTTCTTCTGTAACAATCAAGTGATAGGCTTGGCTCTTTTTGACTGTGTGAACTTGAACAATGCATTTAACTATTTCTGAGGAGTCCAAAGGTATAGCTCGTAAACCATTTAGAAAGCAGGTGCTTAAATTTTATTGCTAGTGACGATTATGCCTTGTCATCATGGCTAGAACTATGGATAAGACCCTAAATTCTGGATTTTGGGAAAATGGTGTTACTCAAACTGTAGGTTTTTTAATGCAAGGCTTGGGGAATTAAGACCTTCGAAGATAACAAGAGGTTTTTGGTTTTGGTTTTGTTTTTTTTCCCTGTTTTGTGATATTTTTGGCTGTTAGCTGAAGGCCTACTTTATTTTTTTTTCCCCGTTAGTAAAGCTAGACATTGCTTCTAATGCCCTGGTATCATAGGAATAGCAGATTATGTATGACACTCTGGGAGAAAGGAGATTTTTGATGTAAGTAGGTAGTGACCATGGGGGTAGAAAGAAGGGTTGAAGAAATCATCCTGACACTTTACTCCAGACAGGACCATCTATACCATCTAGGTGATTTAGACCATCGCATTCAGAGGAAGTAAAAAAACTCCCTCAATTCCATAGAGGAAGATGCACCCCTGGCAAGATTTTCTGTCTTTGAAAATTCAGAGTGGTTCCAGATCTTCTAGGAAGAAGAGTATCCTGGTGTTACACTTTCGTACTGGGTCTCCAAATATAAAAGCAACTATACAGCAGTGTATCAGTCAGTTTATGCTAAGATGTGCTGTAGTAACAAATCATCCCTACATCTCCAGCTTACAATGACAAAGGTTTATTTCACACTCACATTTGATGTCCACTTTTGATGCCCACTTTGGGTCAGCTGTAATTATGCTACTTTACTTATTTATTCTGGGGCTTAGGCTAATGAGCCTATCCCCATCTGGGACATTAATGATTTTATGGCAGAGAGAAAAGAGAGCATAGCTAACCATCACAAACATACAACAAATTTTAATGCTTCTAGTTAGAAGTGTTTATGTGAAACACTCATTTAAATATTATTGTCTAAAGAAAATCAAATGAATGATCCTGATGTTACTGGGGTAAAGAAAAGTAATTCTTCCACTTGTAGAGGTAATGAATATCTATATATAAAATGAATAAAGCAATCTATCAAAAGAACAAGTTCATCCATAAAGAAAGGGGTTAGGATGCCCTAGGATGGCATAACTGGAGAAAATGTGAATTTTAAATGTTGACAGTGGGAGCATTTAAGCCATGTAGGGGTTTTATAGCACCCTGATTCTTTAGGTTTTCATCTCTAGTTGTCTCCTGGAGCCTGCAATACCATCACAAGTTGAATATCCCTTATCCCAAATCCTTGGGACCAGAATTGTCTTAGATTTGTTTTGAAGTTTCAAATTTTTGCATATACATAATGGGATTTTGGATTTTTTTGTATTAGGGATGCTTAACCTGTATAAAATGTTTTTACCTGGAGATCTTTACTCATTCAATGCCCACCTACATACTCTATCTTTTTTTGAAGTTTTATTCTGTTTATCTTCTAAAATTTTGGACATTGAACTGTGATTGTTGATAGAACAACACAGTATTACATATATGATCTCTATAATGAGCAAATAGAAGCTTCCTGGGAGACTCTAAGTATGGTCTTATCAGTGGTGTGTATGAAACCCCAATTGTTGAAGTCTCTTCAATAAGAAAAAGTTACATTTCATTTTCATGGAGAAGACTAGAAATGTGAGCTAACACTTCTCTGAGATTTATCTTTTTTTTCCTCATAACTGTAGTTTTGAAGTGGGATGATGGGCATATTACAAATGATTTTCATGCCACCCACACTCATTGTTACCTTGAAGACATGTTCTTTTCAAAACTCCATGCCTTTCAGTGATTTATTCTTTGCTGGTTGGATTTTGTAGGGCTTATCCTCCTAGTGAATGCTTCTTTATTCTTTTTTGTTAATAAACCAAAAAAAGTTTGTCCCCAATTAAATATTTATCATTTACTTAGCCTAAGTAATAAATAATCTTTAAAGACAAAAGAAATTATAAAGATAAACTAAGAAAAAATACAATTGAAATTACTCTTAATTCTATGACCTAGAGATAATTATTGTTAATGTTTCAGTGTTTCACCTTTTAGACTTTTTTTCTGTGAACCATCACCAGTAATTTAAATATCATATTGTGTCTACTGTTCACAGTATGGCTGTTACCAAGGTAGACTTTGGAGATAGAAACCCGAGATCACAAGCAGACCCACTAAATGTGATGGTCTCAGGCAAGTTATTGAAACTGTTCAAATATTTTTCTCTTCTATAAAATGATAATTTTAATTTTTTTATATATTGTTAGGATTGAGTAAATTATTTTTATGAAGTTCTTAGAATTCTAACTAACACATATTAAATGCTTCATAATGATAGCAATATTTTTTTCTTGATAACATACTAGATATAGGTTGAACCCTGTAGCCCAGTGGTTAAGAGAGCTGGATCCCACATGGCTAATGGTGGTTCAAATCTCTGTCCCAGCAGCTTGAAAAACATACTAGATGCATGTGCATATATTCTCCAAATCCCAACCTGATGGAGAAATGGGAAATGGATTATGATGTGACCACTCCTTATTGAGAGATACTGTCTCCCTCTCTCTGTGTGTCTCTCTCTCTCTCTCTGGTGAGCAAACGTGCCCCTGGCAATTAAAAAATATATACTAGATGTATTTCTGTATCAGTATATCTATATTGATAACTCATGCCATAGTTTTTAAATGGAAGAATTGCATTAGGATAATGTTTAACATATATCTTTTAACTGATTTCCTGTGGTAGAATATGTAGGATTCTTTTGATTTTTTTTTCTTTTATTGAAAGAAAAGAAGTGGTCAAATATTTACTTAGGAAAATGTCCTAGAATTTGAATTATTAGGTCAAATATGTGTCCAGTATTACCAATTTTGTTGCAGATTTCCAGTAGATTTTCTTTATTAATGCTTGCTGGAAATCTCTGAGGGTCCCCACCCCATTGACTCCAGTTGCTTCTATTTTTCTTAATGATATTCTTTTTGAAAGGTATAAGCATTTTGATTTATTTTTATTTTAAAATGAATTACTATTATTTAGATTCTATCATTGTACATTTCTATAGCACAGAGTATTGTTTTTCTATTGGCTAAAAACACACATCTCTCTCCCCTGCCCTACTCTCATACTTTCTATGATGGAAATATATCTACTTTTATTGTTATTTCTAATTTCAAATGCAATATGTGGCAGTTGCAATTCAGATTTTTACAAGGGAAGACATAAACTTTCCTCTGAAATTATACCCTTAGACTATTAACAATGTGGTGTCCGTTTTTCAAGGTTTGCCAAGTAGTTTTAAGTTAAGTGTGCAGTGGAATCTCTTGGAGTTTGCTGAATGAGTTCCTGCAAACTTCATCTGTTGAAACTCACACCCCAGTGTGAAAGTATAAGAGGAGATGATGAAGTTGTAAGACGTTGGTGACCTTATAAAGGAGGTGCTAGGGAACTGATCGCCCCTTCTACCATGCGAGGGTACTGCGAGACACACATCCGTGAAGCAGAGTGAGCCGTCACTAGACAGTGAGTCTGCTCCTGGGACTTTGGACTTGGAGCTTTTTGAATTGTGAGAAATAAATTTCCATTATCTATAAATTACACAGTAAGATATTTTGTTATTGTTATAGAAACCCACGTGGTCTAAGACAGAGAGCTTGTTAAAACACAGATGCTGGGGCCACTAGACTCCCACATGGCCAACTACAGTTCAAGTCCTGGATCCAGTGGCTTGAAACTCCCACCTGGTTCGTGTATGTGTATGCTTAAGACTCTGAGAGGAGAATGGAGGAGAAGGGATTGTGGTGTGGCCATCTCCCTTGGGAGGTGATTTCTCACTTTCCCTCTCACTGTCTCTCTCTTTGGCGAGTACACGCACCCTAAGACAAAAACTTCTTAAAATAAATTTTTAAAAAAAGAACAAAAAAACACCCCAGAGATGCCTGGGTCTCCTACTGAAAGTTTATAATTGAGTAGATTTGGGATGAAGTCTGAGAATTTCCATTTCTTTTTTTTTCTCTTTCATTTATTTATTTTTACATTTTTCCACAAACATTTACTTTACATAGCAAAAAATTTTAGCTCATACTCCATAATTCTGAACAGTTTACCAACAACTTTCAAAATTTCAAAATACTGAATTTTAAAGATAATGTTCAAGATATGCCTTACAATTTTGTATAATTTTATAACTTTATAACAACAGAAGCAGTATATATATATTTTTAGAGTGCAGACACTCGGTAGAGAATTTCCATTTCTGACAGATTCTCAGGCAATGTTGTTGCTGCTCTATTCTCGACTAGAGACTACACTTTGAGAACCATTGTTTTACACACACACACACACACACACACACACACACACACAGTATCCATTCTGCCCAGTAACTTGCTGCGTTTTGACTAATATTTTATGTGGTGCTGACCCAAACTGAGAGGCAATATAGTGTATATTACTTCATTGTGTTGACGTACCCTTAATTTATTTGGTATCACAGACATTTAAGTTACTTGTAGGTTTTTTTTTAATATTATTATTATGATATGATATTGATAGTAGTTGATTAAAAAATCCTTGTTACTCTGTGTCCATGTACTCCTTTTTTTTTTTTTTTTTTTTTTTTTAGGGGCTTTTTTTTTAGGGACCCTGCCCTCTTGCTATAGGGCACATGCGCTCACCAGAAAGACAGAGAGAGAGAGACAGAAAGCAAGAAATCACCCCCCAGGGGATATGGCCACGCCGCAGTCCCTTCTCCTCCATTTTCCTCTCGGGGTCTTGGGCACGCATGCACATGTGCCCAGCGTGAGTTTAAGGCACCAGGTCTGGGACTCGAACCACGGTAGACTGCATGGGAGTTCAACGACATTGCCATTAGGCTAACCGCTGGTCCCTGTGTCCATGTACTTGTACAGGCCGTTCTGTAAGACCATTTCTTTGAAGTGGAATGGGAATTACTGGTAAATGAGTACACATATATAAAATTTTGACACACTTCATTGCTCTCCAAAAAGATTGCCCTAAAATTATATCTGCTTCCTGGGAGTAACAGTTACTGTTTTTCTCATACCCTAGCCAAAGACAAAAGTATGATCAGACTTTGCCAATCAGTGAAGAAACTAATTATATTTTACTCTCATTTAATTTTAATTATTTTTGTTACCTGTGATGTTATACATTTTAAATATTTACTGACCATTGACATTTTTTCTTTTGGATATCATCTTGGTCTATTTTTCATTCTTACTATTTTATAAAGGCTAGTTGTTCAATCATAAATATTCAGCCTTTATAACATAGGTTGCAAATATTTTTACAATCTATGTATAATTTTTTTGTCTTTTTCCAAGGTAGAGAAAAATTTAATATGCCTTATAGTTTATCTTTTTTTTCCCATGGTATCCTTCCCTTTGCTTAACTAAACTTTTTCCAATGTGATTCATTCATTCATTCATTCATTCATTCATTCAACAGTTTTTTATTTTTTTGGTTTTGTTTTCTGAGCTGCTATGTACCAGAAGCTTTCCCAGACAATAGAAATAAACAAGTAAAAATGCTGTCCTCATGGAAATTTCATTCTAAAGTATGAGGATAGATAGTAAATAAAATATTAATGAATTTATATTTCAGTTTATATTTTAAAGCTTATTTATTTCTATTCTTCTGGGTGAGAGAGAGAATGAAAGAGAGAGAGGCCCCCTGGTAAGTTCCTCACAGCACTATTCACCCACAACCTCCGCCAGCCCAGATCATAGGCACACACATACACAGACACACACATCTGGCGTGTACAGGAAGGCCACAGGATAGGATTCTGGAACCTTTCCATGTGGGTCTCATTTTCCACTGTACCATTGTGGCAAATGAGTACCCCAATATAACATTTTAGAAGCTGATGAATGCTACCAAGATAAATGAAGTGATGAAGAAAAGGTATAGGGAGCCAGCAGTTAGTGTAATGGCTATGTCGCTGGACTCCCACGTAGTCGACCGCGGTTCATGTCCTGGACCCGGTGGCTTAAAACTCATGCCGGGCACGTGTGCGTGCATGCCCAAGATCCCGAGAGGAGAATGGAGGAGAAGGGATTGCGGCGTGACCATCCCCCCTGGGGGGTGATTTCTTGCTTTCTGTCTCTCTGTCTCTCTCTGTCTGGCGAGCGCACGCGCCCTATAGCGAAAATCTCTCCCCCCCCAAAAAAAAGAGAAGGTATGAATGTTTTATTTAATGTTTTTCCATTTACTTTTGTAATTTCAGCTTTCAATATCTCATTTATTTATATTTTGGTATAAGATCTGAGATGAGGTACAAAAAAAGAAACCTTTCTTTTATCTATATTTGTTTATTGGCTATGTTGTTCTTTTTCTATTTAGGGCCCTCTAAATATGTACTATACCTATTTGGGTCTATTTTCTTTCCCTTTTATTGTTTTACACTGATCTACCTGCATTGCAGCCTTAGATAAAACAGCAAATACTACAACAATTTTTCTATTGTTCCCTTATATTATTTTTTATTCTTTAATACTTCAACCGTCTCCCTCCTTATCATTCTTTTTCAATATTTTCTGTGCTACTTTGGTCTGCTTATACTTGCTGATGAATGTTAGAATCATGTTGTCAAGTTCCAAATAAAATCACTTCAGAATTTTATTTAATAATATTAAATTTGTAGATTAATGTTTAAGGACTTAAAATCAATACAGTATTGAGTTGTCCCATGTAGGGACATGGCTTGTATAACAATGTATTCCATTATTCCCCATCAAAATGTTGTAAAAATTTTTCATCTGGGTCATATGCATTTCTCTCTTAAGTTATTTCGAGATGTTTTACATTTTTGTTGCTATTGAGGATGTGATGATTGCACATTATGTTTTTTAACTGGAGATTATTGCCATATAAGGAAGGCATTGGTTTTTAAATTTCATAGAGAGAGGTCTTCAAAAAGAAAACGTGTATTGGAACAAAATTAAGCATATTTTTCAAAAATTTTTTGCACCAAAATAAACTGGTACCTTAATTCCATTTTCCACAATCTTTTTGAAATCCCCCATACACATGTATTGTGTGTATCATATCATATTATATATATAAAATAATATATATGTAAAAACTTATATGAAAACGTGTGTGTGTGTGTGTGTAGTGGCTGGGTTCTCTCCTGAACAATCATAGCAACTTTGCAAATCTCTTAGATTTCTAAATTCTATAATATAGTCAGGAAATAATGAGACAGTTATTTCTTCCTTCCCTATATTTATACAGTATTACTTCACCTTATATTTTCCATTGCTTACAGTTTCCAGAATGATAAAACTAAAGCCGTTCTCTTTTGTCCTTCTGGACTTTAATGACAGTTCTTCCATCATGTCATCATTAATAAACATGACAGCAGATGCTTCTCGAGCACTGATTCTTTTCCTAACTGTGCCTTGTACCATCTACTGGAACCAGGAGGATATAATGTTTAAGAGTTTTCAGTACTTGCCTCTCATCCTTTGGTCTTTTTGTGACATGCCTTCCCTGCAAATGTGGTTTATTACGATTACTTTAGAATTCATGCCTATTTTACTGAGTTTTTCTTAGAGATTTTTTTCTCCATGAAAGGTAAATGAGGATTTTATTTCTTTGGTCCTTTTCCGTCATGGAATTTCTTTTTGATACTTTCACAAAAGAGCTTCAACTTGCTGGAATATAAAATTCGCGGGTTATAACTGTTTTTCATCAGAGCTGCACGCTTTGTTTCATTGTTTCTGGCATCTGATGGAGATGGCGGAGGAGACGGTGACCAGTTCACTTTCGATTTCTTTGCATATCAGCAGGATCTCCAGCACTTGCATACAACTAAAAATATCAAGGTGGATCTAGATGTTGCTCTATATTCACTTTTTAAATTTTGGTAGCACATGTGCACTTGCTTTTGTATTTTTGTATTTTTTACATTCCTTCTTTCTCTCTGGTTTCCTTTCTCGCCCTTCCTTCCTCTTCTCCAAAGATGCTGACTAGATTCTGGGTGTGACTTTTACCTCTGCCCTACAGACTTAATAACACTGAACAAGTTACTAACTCCTCCAGACCTCGGTTTCCTGACTTGAAGAAGTAATATAAAATATCTACCTCACAGATATGAAGAGAGCATAATGTGATCATTCTGGTTGTGGTATAATTACATGACTATATTTTCTATTCCATTGAGTCTATGTTGTTCTTCAGGATTTCTAGTGACTGTCATCAACATATGAGACCACTATAAAAGCAATTTCTAATTAGTTTTATCTTTTCTTCATTTTTCTTTTGCAACCAGAAGGAGCTTCTTAAGCCTGTTTTGCTCAACAAAAGTGATGAAATTTCCTGTATTGTCAATTCAGCTCTTTATCATCTTTAATGTTTTAATTCCATAAATCATTCTTTCTTCCCTTGAATGAATTAATTCTGAACACTATCAGCTTTCTCTTTTCTCCATAGTAAATTGCCTTGTTATTTCCTCTTATTTTACAGAGTCTGTGTTTTCTATGATTTCCTTGAGAGTCAAAGCAGATGGTATCTAAAATTTCCTGAACAATGTTTCTTGAAAATGTGATCCTCCTCTGCTTGCTGTATGTTACATTTAAATCCTCCTCTAAAGTTAAAAGTTCTTTTCATAAGCCTGTGGTGGTAGTGGAGGTGGTGGTTTTCTCTTTTAAATTTATCCTGGAGTGTGGACAGCCATATTCCAGCTTTGTTGCCCCAAATCTGCTCTTGCTAAGGCTTTGTTCTGTTCACTTTTAGGGCATTAGGGTCCTTATTTATGATCTTGTAAGATTGTTGTACAATGAAGTGAGATAATGTGTTTAATGAGATTAATTTGTTGGCTTCATATTGGCACTTAATTATTGTTAGTTACTATTCCTGTGATCATAGTATTTTCTCAAACTGGAAAAGAAATTGACCTAGATTGACATCAGCAGGCCAAAGGCACCCCAAATTCAGGTGAGGTGTGAAGGGACTGGAGGCCAGGGTAGTTCTATCAGCTCCTTCTCCAAGTTTGCTGAAACTCTAGGGCTGTGTCTGTTCTGTTGATTGTTGGCATATGTGGCATGACTGAATCAGGCCCTTTTTTGTGTGTGCTATGGCGTGTTGAATTGGGGATGTTCCTAACTTCATTCTTATATTGTTGTTTCTCTAAGAAGATCCTTATAGGATTCTGTTACGATTTCCAGAAAGAAAGTTGTCCATGGTAGCTTATTTCCAGGCACAGATACTCTGACTTATGATGAGGTTATGTCCCATTAATCTTATCGAAAAATGAAAATATTGTAAGTTAAAACTACATTTAAGAAACTTAACCTATCGAACATAGCTTAGCCAAGCCATCCTTAAACATGCTCAGAACACTTACATTAGCTTACAGTTGAGGAAAATCATCTAACACAAAGCCTGTTTTCTAGTAAAGTGTGGAATATCTCATATCATTTATTATATGTTATACTGAAAGTGAAAAAGTTTGTATGATACTCGAAGTATGGTTTTAAATTTTTAAAAATAATTTATCATTATTATTATTTAATTTTGCTCCAGGGCATGCATATTCACCAAAGAGACAGAGAGGAGAGAGAGAGAGAGAGAGAGAGTGAGAAAACAAGCCACCAGGTCCAGGACAGAGAGAAGAGAGAGAGAGAGAGAGAGAGAGAGAGAGACAGAGAGACAGAGAGAGAGAGAGAGAGAGAGAGAGAGAGAGAGAAAAAGCAAGCCACCAGGTCCAGGGCTTGAACCTCAGTCATGTGGAAATCTAGCACCTCAACCACCATGCCACCTACTGGCCCTTTAATTTTTTTTAAAGTTTATTTCTTCTATGTGAAAGAAAGAGAGTGATAGAGAGGGAGGGAATCCTCAACATGGTCCCTATGTCACTGCTGAGCCCCAGCCTCAAGCCAGCCCAAGGTTGTGGGCACACACACGCCTGGTGTATTCAGGTTTCTGATGTGAACTGGGAACCTCACAGCATCAAATGTTAACCCTGTGTTACCATCTAGTCTCTTGAAATCCAGTTTTTACTTAGGCAGGGACCATTTATACTAACATTTGTAATGTATATTGCCCGTATCTCTCAAAGGATTAACAAATAGATGGCACCTTCATTGGACTCAGCTCTGGCACTAAGTTCCCCCGTTTTGGATTTCCTTTGGTCAGTTCATCTGTATACGTGAGTGCACACAGAGCAGGGCATTGGTTTAATCCCTATGCCTTCAATTTTCCCAAAAATTGTCTAGTAAAGTACCCACTTGGTTGCAGTTCCAGGGAGAGGTAGGGGTTTTCCTGTGTGAACTATATTCACTTGTACTATGATAGTTATCCCATCCAGTTTTATGGACTTACTTACGTATCTGTCTCCTCTAGGAGCTTCTATAGAGAGGAGACAGGTCGTACTCATTTCTTAAGATACTGAATTTTTATTTTGAGATAATTATGAAGTCCCACACAGTAATAAGATACAATACAGAGATAGCTTGGGTCTCTCATGCAGTTTTTCTCAATTGTGACCGTATATTGTAAAACTCCAGTGTTGTAGCGCACTGACATTGATAAAACCCACTGGTTTTATTTGGATGTACTCAGTATTACTGTATTCATTTATGTGTGTATGTATGCATACAGATGCATGCACATGCACATGCATGCATACTTAATTCTGTGCAGTTTCATATCATGTATAGGTTCAGAATCTGCCACCATAGTCAAGATGCAGAAAAGTTTTCATCACCACAAGGACGCCTCCTGTTGCTCTTTGATAGCAACATCCATTTCCTTCTGACATCCTCCTCCCTGTCTCTTGTGCCTGCCAACTACTTGTTTGTTCTCCATTTCTACAATTTTGTCATTTCAAGAATGTTATGTCAATGGAATAATAATGTGCATAACCTTTTGAGGATGACTGTTTTTTTTGCTCAGCTTAATTTTGTTCAGCTAGATTTGTTCAAGTTATTCTACTTATCAATAGACTTCCTTTTTATTGCTAAGTAGTATTTGGTGGTATGAATGTAGCCAAATTTGTTTCTCTGTTCATTTGTGGAAAGACTTCTGGGCCATTTCCAGCTTTATTAAACATAAGGCTTCTATGAACATTCATGTATAGGTTTTGTGTAAATGTAAATTTCCATTTCTCTCGGTTAAATGCCCACGAGTGCAGTTGCTGGGTCAAATGGTAATTGCATGTTTAGTTTTCTAAGAAATTGTCAAATTGTTTTTCATAGTGGAGGTACCATTTTACATTCTTACCAACAATATATGAGTGATCCAGGTTCTCAGCAAATTGTCCAGCACTGAAGTTATCATTATTTTTCATTTTAGTCATTCAGATAGGCATGTAGTAATATCTCGTTGTGGCTTTAATTAGCATTTCCCTAATGGCTAATGTTGTTGAATGTCTCTCCCTGTGCTTAATTATCATTTGTAAGTCTTCTTCAGTGTGTTTATGTCTTGTGCATATTTTCAATTTAAATAGTTTGATCTTTTAATGTTGAGTTTTGTGATTTCTTTGTTTAGATACTAGTTTATTATTTGGTGTGTGACTTGAGTATATTAATATTTTCTTCAACTGTGTAGCTTGTCTTTTATCCTCTTGACTGCTTTTTGCAGAGTAAAAATGTTTAGTTTTTTTTTTTTTAATTGCCAGAGGATGTGTGCACTTGCCAGAAAGGGACATGAGATGGAGAGAGAGCACTGCCAGTGGGGCGTTGTCACTCTACAGTTCTTTTTCCTCCATTTCTCCTTCCTCTTAGGATTTTGAGCATGTATACACATGGACCCAGGCATGTTTTTCAATACCCTGGGGCTGAGCAAGCCATGTGACTCCAGCTCCCTTAACCACTGCTCTAAGAGGCTGGCCCACAAAGTTTTTAATTTTGATGAGGTAAAGCTTATCAAATTTTTGTTAATGGATTATACTTTTTTTTTTTTTTGGAGAGGTTTTCGCTATAGGGCGCGTGCGCTCGCCAGACAGACAGAGAGAGACATAGAGACAGAAAGCGAGAAATCACCCCCCAGGGGGGATGGTCACGCCGCAATCCCTTCTCCTCCATTCTCCTCTCGGGATCTTGGGCACGCACGCACACGCGCCCGGCGTGAGATTCAAGCCACCGGGTCCGAGACGCGAACCACGGTCGACTACGTGGGAGTCCAGCGACATAGCCATTACGCTAACTGCTGGTTCCCAATGGATTATACTTTTGAAGTCAAGTCTAAGAATTCTTTGCTTAGCATAGATCCTGAAGATTTCTCTCCTATTTCTATTCTAAAAGTGATATAATTTTATGTTCTACTTTTAGGTCCATGATCCATTTTGAGTTAACATTTCCACAGGGATTGAGATTTAGGTATATGCTTATCTTTTTGTCTATGAAAATTATCCAATTGCCTCAGTGTCCTTTGTTGAAAAGGCTAAGCTTCCTGCTCTGCATTGCTTTCACAGTTTTGTCAAACATCAGTTAGACACGGTTGTATGGATTTATTTCTAGGTTTTGGGTCCTGTTCTATTTATTTATGCTTTTGTCTCTACAAATACCACACTGTCTTTATTAGTGTATCTATATTTTTAATAGTAAGCCTTAAAGTGAATGATTCCTCTCACTTTTTCTTTCTCAAAATTATTTTAGATATTCTAGGGTCTGTGCCTTGCTATATACATTTTAAAATATGTTTGTCTACTTCTACAAATACCTTGTGCAGATTTCAGTAGGAATACATTAAATCTGTAGATCAGTTCAGGGATACTTGGCATCTTTACTGTGTTGAGTCTTCCAATTCCTAAACATAGTATGTCTCTTCACTTAATTAGCTCTTGGCTATTTTTACTAGTATTTTGCAGTTTACAGCATACAACTGTTGTACAGGTCATGTTAAGTTCATTACTAAGTATTTTATTTTCTTTAGAGCAGTTGCAAATGTTACTAATTTTGGCTTGTATATGTTTGATGTTCATCTATTGACATGCAATTGAGTTTTGTGCAGATCTTCTGTCCTGTAACCTTGAGGGGCACACTCATTAGTTCTAAAATATTTGAGGGATTAAGGACTTTTTTTTGGGGGGGGGGCTTGACAAATATGTGTTGATAAGCATGCCATCTGCAAAGAAGGATAGTTTTGTTTCTTCTTTTCCAACCCATATAGCTTTTTTTAAAAAAATTATTTACTTACAGTTGTACTTCTTTATAGTATATAGTATGGTTTTTTTAAAGCATGCATGCAGTATGTGGTAATCAAATTAAGTATACTATGATACATGTCATTTTCAACACAGAACCTTACATTCTTATGTCTGTTAAAAACCTGTTTCCTGAGAACCTCACCAGCTACTCCCATTCTATATAGTCTCTGGCACCTACAGTTGTTCTACTTTTATGTCTTTGAATCTTTCCAATTTCTGCCATAGATTACAGATATTTGGTATATATTGAGCAAGAATATACATTATTGTCTTCATATTCTGGCTTATTTCACTTAGTATTAAATCTTCTAGATTTATCATGATATTTAATTCATATACCTTTTATTTCTATTCCTAGCCTTATTGCAGTGCTGGAACTTCTTTTTTTTTTTTGGAGAGGTTTTTGCTATAGGGTGCGTGCGCTCACCAGAAAGACAGAGAGACACAGAGACAGAAAGCGAGAAATCACCCCCAGGGGGGATGGCCACGCCGCAATCCCTTCTCCTCTATTCTCCTCTTGGGATCTTGGGCATGCACGCATACGCGCCTGGGTGTTTTAAGCCACCAGGTTTGGGACGCGAACCACGGTCGACTACATGGAAGTCCAGCGACATAGCCATTATGCTAACTGCTGGGTCCCCATTGCTTGAACTTCTTGTATTATACTAAGAATGTTGAGAGCGGATATCCTTGTCTTACTTGTAATGTGGGTGAGAAGGCATATAGTCTTTCACCATTAAGTACTATGTTATAGATTTTTGGTAAATGATATTTATCAGGTTGATTTGGTTACTCTATTTCTAACTTGCTAAGAGTTATTATCATGAATTGAGTTGTACTTTGTCAGATGGTTTTGATGCAGCAATTTTCCATTAGTCTTTTTTTTTTCTAATTTTTTTGAGAGTTTTTTGCTGTAGGGCACATGCGCTCACCAGAAAGACAGAGAGAGACAGAGAGATAGAAAGCGAGAAATGACCCTCTGGGGGGATGGCCATGCCGCAATTCCTTCTCCTCCATTCTCTTCTCAGAATCTTGGGCATGCACGCACACACATCCGGTGTGAGTTTAAGCCACCAGGGTTCAGGACTCGAACTGCGGTTGACAATGTGGAAGTCCAGAGACATAGCCATTACGCCAACTGCTGGTCCCCCATTAGTCTTTTAATATGCTAGATTGCGTTGACTGATTTTCTTTTTAAGTTTATTTCCTCCAAGAGCAAAAAGAGATGGGGGAAAGGGAGAAGACAAATACCCCCAACAAGGTCTTCATGCCATAATCCATTCCCAGCTTCAGCCAGCCCCAGATTATGGGTATACACATGTATGCTGTGTTCAAGTAGGAATCCAGATGTAAGGTTTTTTGTTCATTTGTTTGTTTTTGTAGAGGTTTTTGCTATTGAGTGCGTGTGCTCGCCAGAAAGACAGACAGAGACAGAGAGACAAAAAGCAATACATCACCCCCCAGAGGGGATGGCCACACCATAATCCTGTCTCCTTCATTCTCCTCTCGGGAGCTTGGGCACGCTTGCACACATGCCCAGTGTAAGTCTAAGACACTGAGTCTGGGACTTGAACTGTGGTAGAATACATGGGAGTCCAGTGACATAACCATTACGCCAACTGCTGGTCTCCAGATGTAAGTTTATAACTGTGCCATGTGAATCAGCCTTGCAGAGCATTAAGTTACCATTGTGTCACAGTTTGGCCCCTGCATTGGTTGATTTTTTTTTTTTTTTTTGAGAGAGAGTTTTTTGCTATAGGGTGCATGCGCTCGCCAGCCAGACAGAGATGCTAACTGCTGGGTCCCCATTGCTTGAACTTCTTGTATTATACTAAGAATGTTGAGAGCGGATATCCTTGTCTTACTTGTAATGTGGGTGAGAAGGCATATAGTCTTTCACCATTAAGTACTATGTTATAGATTTTTGGTAAATGATATTTATCAGGTTGATTTGGTTACTCTATTTCTAACTTGCTAAGAGTTATTATCATGAATTGAGTTGTACTTTGTCAGATGGTTTTGATGCAGCAATTTTCCATTAGTCTTTTTTTTTTCTAATTTTTTTGAGAGTTTTTTGCTGTAGGGCGCATGCGCTCACCAGAAAGACAGAGAGAGACAGAGAGATAGAAAGCGAGAAATGACCCTCTGGGGGGATGGCCATGCCGCAATTCCTTCTCCTCCATTCTCTTCTCAGAATCTTGGGCATGCACGCACACACATCCGGTGTGAGTTTAAGCCACCAGGGTTCAGGACTCGAACTGCGGTTGACAATGTGGAAGTCCAGAGACATAGCCATTACGCCAACTGCTGGTCCCCCATTAGTCTTTTAATATGCTAGATTGCGTTGACTGATTTTCTTTTTAAGTTTATTTCCTCCAAGAGCAAAAAGAGATGGGGGAAAGGGAGAAGACAAATACCCCCAACAAGGTCTTCATGCCATAATCCATTCCCAGCTTCAGCCAGCCCCAGATTATGGGTATACACATGTATGCTGTGTTCAAGTAGGAATCCAGATGTAAGGTTTTTTGTTCATTTGTTTGTTTTTGTAGAGGTTTTTGCTATTGAGTGCGTGTGCTCGCCAGAAAGACAGACAGAGACAGAGAGACAAAAAGCAATACATCACCCCCCAGAGGGGATGGCCACACCATAATCCTGTCTCCTTCATTCTCCTCTCGGGAGCTTGGGCACGCTTGCACACATGCCCAGTGTAAGTCTAAGACACTGAGTCTGGGACTTGAACTGTGGTAGAATACATGGGAGTCCAGTGACATAACCATTACGCCAACTGCTGGTCTCCAGATGTAAGTTTATAACTGTGCCATGTGAATCAGCCTTGCAGAGCATTAAGTTACCATTGTGTCACAGTTTGGCCCCTGCATTGGTTGATTTTTTTTTTTTTTTTTGAGAGAGAGTTTTTTGCTATAGGGTGCATGCGCTCGCCAGCCAGACAGAGAAGAGACAGAAAGCGAGAAATCACTCCCCGGGAGGGATGGCCACACTACAATCCCTTCTCCTCCGTTCTCCTCTTGTGATTTTGCACACGCACGCACACGTGCCCGGCGTGAGCTTTAAGCCACAGGGTCTCGGACACGAACTGCGGTCGACTACATGGGAGTCCAGTGACATAACCATTACACTAACTGCTGGTCCCCATTGGTTGATTTTTTGAATCAGTCTTGCATATCTGGAATAAATCCTCCTTGATCATGATGTATAATTCCTTTCTTTTTTTAGTTTATTTATTTATTTGAGAGAGAGAAAGAGAGAGACAGAAACAGGTACCCTTGACAGAGTCTTACTATGTTGCAGTCCCTCCTAGTCAGCTGGGATCACGGGCATGTCTTATGTGTTCAGGTTGACCCAGAATCTGGACCCCGACCTTCCATGTGGCTCTGGCATTCTGCATTGGCATCTTACTGCCTGTGCCAACATAGTTGTGCCCTGTAATTCTTTTTCTACATTAATATATTTGCTAATATTTTGTTAGGTATTTTTCCATCAATATTCATGTGTGATATTGGTTGATGTTTTCTTTCTTGTATTATTTCCATCTGCTTTTTGTATCAGGCTAGTATTAGCTTCATAAAATGATTTAAGAAGTGATTTCTCCATTTCTGTTTTTGGGAAAAGATTGTGTCCAATTGATGTGGGGTTTTTTTTGTTGTTGTTGAAATATTTGGTAGAAACCTCCAGTGAAAACATCTGGATGTGGAAGGTTTTTTTTTTTTTTTTTTTTTTTATAATGTTAAAATTATTCATTCAATTTCTTTATTGGATATAGGATTTTTCAAATTTTATGTTTCATATTTGAGTTTTGTTAGTTTGTAGTTTTTGATGGAATGGTTTATTTCTAAGTTGTTGAGTTTATGAGTGTAAAGTTGTTTCTGATATCCCTTTATTATCTTTTTAATAGCTCTAGGATCTGTAATGATATCCTCTATTTCACTCTTGATGTTAGTGACTTATATCGTCTTTCTTTTTATTTTTGTCAGTTTTGCTAGAATTTTATCAATTTTATTGATTATATTTTTCAAGCAACTAGCTTTTTTGTTTCATTGACTTTCTCTATTTCCTTCATTTTTAATTTCATTGATTTCTGTTATTATTTCTTCAGCTTACTTCGAGTATATTTGCTCTTTTCCTAGTTTCTTGAGGTAAAAACTTAGATTATTGATTTGAGACCTTTCCTCTTTTCTAAAGTAAGAATTCAGTGATGTAAATTTCCTCAGCACTATTTTAGCTACATCTCACAAATTGTGATACAGTGTAATTTCACCTTTATTTAGTTTTATATAAATTTTATATCATTTGAGACTTTCTCTTGGACTCATGAATTATTTAGAAATGTGATGTTTAACTTCCAAATATTTAGGAGTTTTTTTTTTCTATTGTCTTTTTTTTCCAAGTTTATTTATTTACTTCTTGCACAAGCAAGAAAGACAGACAGACACAGAGAGACAGCACACTCCACAGAGTGTCAAGTCTGCCATCCACGCCCAGCGTCAGTCAGACCTGGACCAAAGGCATACAAATGCCTGGTGCATTCAGGGAGATCTTTCGATTCAAATCCAGAGCCTTCCCATGAGGGTCTACAAGCCTGGCCTTGTAGAGCATCATGTATGGTCACTGTGCCATCATCTGTCTTTCTGTTGCTTTCAGTTAGGTTCTATTGTGATCGGAGAAGATAGTTTGTATAATTTTAATTCTTTTCCTGTTAAGGTGATCTATCTTGGTAAATGTTCTATGGTAAATGAAAAATACGTATGTGGAGGTTGGGTAGAATGTTCCATATATGTCAACTACTTCCTTTGGGCTAGTTGTGTTGTTCAGATCTTCTACTTCTTTGCTGATTTTTTGTCTATAATTCTGTCATTCGCCAAGAGTAGGGCATTGATGCTTCTAACTCCAAAGGTACACTTGTCTGTTTCCCCTTTCAGCATTGTAAGTTTTTGCTTCATTCTTTTCAGGTTCTATTGTTTGGTGAGTACACATTTAGAATCATTCTTTCCTTCATTTTTATATTTCTAAGACAGTGCCTAGCATATAATATAGACTTTCAGTAAATATTCCCTAAATGACTTAGCAAGTTAAAATTAAATAAGTACATAAATGAAAGATAGAAAATATTTCACTTTCTCAAACTGTGCTTTTCCCCATGGTCTATAAATTATGCATCATATAGTTTTCAATTAAATTCTCTTAGTTCCTCATTTATGTATTTTAGCATTGATTTGAACATTTTTAAGTTTGAGAAGGAACAAGAGTTTGGTAGTAAAAGCTGGGATTTTCTAGGTAGACAGGTTTAATTTTAAATAGCACTTGTGTAACCAAACACATAAATTAGCCTCTTTAATTTTCAGCTTCCAGGAAACTAAAAATCGTGACACTTTATTAATTATGAATCTGTTGGTGACAAATAACAGAACTGCTGGCTTAAACAACAACACAAATTGGTTTACTGAACAGAAAATTTTAGAAGTAACTAATTTCAGGTATGACTTGATTCAGTCTAGAGATTTATTTTATCATTGGAGAATCTTGGTGTATTTCTTTGTGAGTGTCTAATTTTGCTTTCCCCTTCATATGAATTTTATCCTCAGAGTGGCTTCCCCTTTAAAAGCAAAAATGACTTCCATAGCTCCAGACCTCACATGCTTTCACCTTCCCACAACTGTTTACATAGAAAGGGTGAACATCTGTTTGGGTAGCTTCTTCCCAGACTGTTCTGGCTTTCACTGAGTCACATGACCTTCCCTAAAACAAACACCTATATCTAGTAAGATGGAGCTAGGAGTGGTGTCAATTCCAGTCAAATTACTTAGCTAGGCTTATGGGTCTTTGTGACTCTAAAGAGAAAATAGTTTCAGAGAATTCCAACAACATATGTCTATTATAGTTATCAATACTTCAAGGTTGATATGGAAATTAGAAATAATATGTGCAGGGTACCTTGTTAGTGCCTGCCATTGTTAGTTACATGTCAGTAACCCTTAATATTAAAACAATGATGATTGTTTAGTATGGGAATATTGGTAAATGTCCCTAGAAAGTTCTTAAAAGGGCAACATTGTAGGCAGGCCTACAAATTAAAATGAGCTACGAAAGAGATTTTACCAAAAATGATACTGAGTTGACCCCGTAACCTAGTGGTTAAGGGAATTGGCTTCTACATGGCTGACTGTGGTTTGAATCCTCACTCATTGGTTTAAAAAGCATGCTGGATAAGTGTGCATGTGTGCTCCAAATCCCAGCAGGATGAAGAAATGAAGGAGAAGGGATTGCAGTGCAATCACGCCTTGTTGAGAGGAGCATTTTTGCTTTCTCTCTGTCTCTGACAAGTGCATGTGTCTTCTGGCAATTAAAAACTAAATGATACTTCTGAAGTTCAGGGAGATCTAACCTCAGTGTATTCTTTTTTTCTTGCTATGTCACAATCCTTCTGTCTCAGTCTCTCAAGTAGGGAGGATTATGAGTTGTACCTAGATATCTCAGGCAGGGTCTCAGTATGCTGTCAGTGCTTACTGTGACTTTACAATCCTCTTACTTGACCTTCTGAGAAGCTGGTACTATAGGTGAGAGCACCATCCCCAACTTTTAGGTTGTGCTGGGAATTGAACCCAAGCTTCTCATGTGACCTTGGCACGCCAAGTAGCAGTATCAGCCAGTGCACAACACTGAGGCTGGACCTTCAGTGTACTCTTAGCTGATCTGTTTGCTAGTGGTCTAGCCTCTCTTAGACCATTTTCTATATTCCTCCAGGGTAAATTCTTGATCTGTAAATCTTACCATATCATTCTCCTGCCCAAAAACCTCAGATGGCTTTCATTTTGTACAACATTGCTTTACAGACTTTATTTTCCATGTGAATCACATGGGGCATTGTTGAAATATAAATTTTTGTCTTGATCATTTCTAATGAGCTCTCAAGTGATGTCGAAGTTGTTTCCTTGAGGATCACACTTTGAGAAGCTATGTTTATAGGACAAGGGACAAATACTCTGTGTGGCAAAGATCCTCAACAACTGACCTCACCTATATCCTTAGTCTATTCTCCCATCATGTCCCAGCATACACCACACACTGCAGCCTTGCCTAAATGCCATAGGCATTTGAATCCCATTAAACCTTTTACAGACCTTTCTAAGGTCTAGAAACTTGCTCCCATCTACCGCCTCCCTTCAAGTCTTACTGTTGCCTAATAATCTTTTGGCCTTTTGTTAGAACATTTATTTGACATTTCTTTCAAGGTTCAATTAAGAGCTTTTTCTATAAATTCCCATAGCACCACATTCTTCTTGCCCCCTCCTGTGGAGATATTATTTCCTTGATAATAGAAAGCACTGTTTTTCTTTCTTTGTTTTGTTTTTCTATTAGTAACAACAACAAAAGACTAAATTATTATGTGCTGGATACTGTGTTAAAGACTTCCAGTGTATTACCTCATTTAATCTCCAATCTTCACTTCTACTGAGTGAGGTGGCTATTTCTTAATGTCTTAATCAGGATTCTCACTTGTAAGGGATGAAGCCCAGAGATTCAATTCAATTGACCTTTTAAAAAGAGAATTTTATTGGCTCATGTAACTGAGAACTCCTAGGGGTAGATATGGTTGCATATGTGGCTCAACCCACAGACTGAATAAACAGTATCCATAGTACATCTATCTGACAGGAGGATCATGTCCAGAATGTATAAAGAATGCCTATACATCTACATTACAAACACACAAGCACATTAACATGGGCAGAAGCTTTGAGCAAATACTTCATAAAAGAAGGTCTACTAGTGGGTGAAAAGTTGTTCAAAATCATTAGATATCAAGGAAATGTAACTTAGAACCACAATGAAAGAACTAACCCACCAACAAATAAAACTGGAAAAGCAAGTGTTAGGGTATGGAGCAACTGGCTGAACATTACATTCTGGTGGGGAGAAGTGTCAAATGGTAAGAACTGTCTGCTAATTTCTGATGAAGTTAAACATGCATTTATCCAATGATACAGGAATTCCTCTTGTAGATATTTACCC
This sequence comes from Tupaia belangeri chinensis, assembly GCF_000334495.1. NCBI lineage: Eukaryota > Metazoa > Chordata > Mammalia > Scandentia > Tupaiidae > Tupaia > Tupaia belangeri. Next base: position 754,192 of record NW_006159707.1, on the reverse strand, counting down.
GAGAGAAATGTAATCATGTATCTACAAAAAGATGTACACAAATGCTCACCTTTATTCACAGTAGCTAAAACCTGAAAATAGTCCAAATTTCTATAACCAGGTAAATGGCCAAATTAATTGTACTATATGTTCATTCAATAGACTACATAAATACGGTTCTTGTCACAGAAAGAGAGAGTGAGAGTGAGAGCAAGTGCGAGAGAGAGAGTCAGTGAGAAGGAAAGTGAGAAATCACCCCCCAGAGGGGATGGCTATGCTGCAATCCCTTGTTCTCTATTCTCCTCTCAGGACTTGGGCATGCATGTATATGCGCCCAGCATGATTTTCAAGTGATTAGGTCTGAAACTTGAACCATGGTCAATCATGTGGGAGTCCAGCACTTCGATCACTGCGCCTCCTGCTGGCCCCATCCAATAGACTATTAGCAACAACAATGGAAAGACAAGCAACTGGTATGTACAACAACATGGATATAACTAAAAAAATTAAAGCCATACACAAAAAGATGGGTATGTATGATAATATTTATGTATGGTAGTAGAAGTCAAAGGTGGTTGTTTCTAGGGGGGCAGAGTTTTGGTTTGAAAGGCACATAAATGGAATTTCTGGAGTAATGGAAAAGTTCTAATAGCTCGTTTTTAGTGGAGGTTACATGGAAGTACATGACTGTCAAAACTCATCAAACTGAACACTTATTTGTGTATTTTATTGTATGAAAACCATCCTTCAATGAAATAATTATGGAATAAAGTGGAAAATTAAACAAGAAAATGAGAGACTTGTGGGCAGACAGAAATAGAAAATGCTCACTGCTGTCATTGTTACCATTTTATAGAAGAGATAAGTTTGGAATCAGGTCAATGGCTTGCATACGTTCACATAACTAGGAAGTGGTAGAGCAAGAAGCGAACAGCTACACATTAACCACTGTGATTATCCCAGCTTTCTGGCATCTCTGGTGTATGTTAGGAATACAGTAAATGATTGTAGAGTGAATCAAAGCATTTGTGAGGAGTGCTGTTGTAGTTGTACCTTACTCAGACAATGGAGACACAAATTTTAAAAAGTAGAAGAAATATGGTGTAGCCTCAAGTTAGGGTTGGTGCACGGGTTGACCTTGGCACGTCTACCCTGGGAGTAATTCACTTGTTCTGTGAGTGAAATGTGCCTGGAGCAGTTAGACTTGCAGGACTCCCTGGACTGAACCTGGTAGTGAGTGGGCCATGATGACTATATGGTGACTTGTCTGTGTCCATGTGTGGACTGTGTAGAAAGCCAGTTGGAACTACATTGACTGCTTCCCTGCTGCAGAATGGAAAATGAGAAAAGAGAGAGTTTGACCTGAGAAAGGAGGAATTTCCAGTGATTTTTCTGCACAAAAGGCATTTTGTCACTTCTTCACTTAAACCATGAATTCCCTATCAATGAAGCATGAATTCCACCTACAAGGGCTAAACCCAGTGGAGCTCTCTGTATATAATTTTGGGAACCCTCTTTAGGAAGAAAAGAAGTAAAAATATTGTATTTAGGAAACAAATACATAGTCGCATGATATTCTATGGTCCCTCCTAGAACTTGCATGGACCCAAACACGAGAGGGGCTACTGAAGCTTCATTTCCATCAACCTTATGGTCAATTGCTCTCTCTGCCCTAGGATTTTCAGATAATCCTTTCCTGTATTCCTCAACTTGTCCTCTTATTGCTCATATCTGCAACCTTCCACCCAGAGTTTTCTACTTTCCATAGAGCTTTCCACTGCTCCCTGAATTTACTAAGCCAATGGTTTCAAAATCCATTTGGCCCAATGTCCCCTTTTTAATATCGAATTTTTTTTCAGGCCAACTGAAATGAAATTCATAGATAATATAACCAATCAGCATGTGTAATTAAAAATATAATGACCTAATTGTAATAAAAAGGAGAAATAAAATGAAAGGAATTTATTATAAAATTATACACCCCTAATATTAAATGCTTGGTCAGGACCACACCGAAAGGCCAAACATGTGCCCATGACTTGCAAACCTCCCTCTCCCTGCAGCCCCACAGGGCCTGGTCTTTTCAGTGTTGAGAAGCTGCCTGAGACCATTTGTGACTCCAGTTTTAGCATACTCTGTATATTCATTCCAGGCTGCATTTGTCCCCCCCGCCCCCACACACACTGTCCTGTCTTAAAATTCTCTAAAACCAAGGTTCAGATGGTGGCTCTCATCTCAGCATTTCCAAAAGTTTCCATTGACAGCAAGCTGTTCCAGAGGCTAGTGATACTTTTGTCACCTGTTCCTCTGACAGCTATTCAGACTCATGGTTTACCCCAGCTGCAGCACATTATTCTCTCTGATGTCCAGTCTAATTCATATGATTCATTACTTATGTCCAAGGGTAGAGGAAGTGGCAGAACTGCAGGACTTCAGGTCGAGATCACGCTAGCATTGTCTCTATTTATGATTTCAAGAGGCAAGAACAAAAAGGCATTCATAAGAAGCAAAATTCTGAATCTCTCATGTTGATTTCACAGGTTTTATAAGTGTTTTAGGTCCTTCCTTTACCAGTTTCATGACCTTGGGAAGATTAATCAGCTTTCTTATGCCTCAGTTTACTCAGCTGTTCAGGAGGGCTAATGACAGCACCGACTGCATAGGGCTGTTGAGAGAAAGAAATGAGAGATTCTTGCAAAGTGCTTGCACAGAGACTGGCACCTAGTAAGTGCTCAGTTAATCTAACTGTAGTTTCAGAACACCAGTATTCCCATATTCCTGGAGTGTAGAGCTTAGCAAATAGCTTTTGTAAAAAGCCAGAAAGAAAGGTCATACAATCTAGTCTCTGTTGTAGCTACCTAACTGTGCTATAGTGGTGTGAAAACATCAATAGATAATATGTAAATGAACAAGGATGTCTTTGTTCCAATAAAACTTTATTTATGAAGCTAGGTAGCACTCCACATTAGCTTGTGGGTTGTAGTTAACCTACTTCTTCATGAAAGGTTCAGTTAAGAGAATGGACTTTTACTCAGAAGAGAAGTATTTCATGGCATTTAAAAGCCTAAGCTATGTATATCTGCTTTTTATTTTTTCTTTTAATAAAAAATATGGGCATCTTTTACAATCTGTCCCATTATATATTTTCTTTTTATTTGTTAACATACAGAGGACATATTTTAGGTGAACAATTGCATTAAACAGTCTCCGTTTTATTACTTATACTGATAATTCATTATATGTGGATGAGCCATCATGTGTATAGCTGTGCCTCTGTTGCTAGAGATATAGATCCAGTTTTGCCTACTTTGGGCCTCAAGTACACATTTGTGATGTCACTTTCTTAGAACTTTCTTTTGCCAGATGATGCTATCCTTGAAGAATTAGTGTGTTAAGTACTTGCCTAGAACTAGGGTGTCATAAATCCCTTACGTTGATATTCATGGCCATCTTGGAGAAATCAGTCTAACTTTCAGAGCCACAGTTTCTTCACCAATCAGAGTGGATTCAGATAGAATAATCTAACACTTGTGACTAATGTTTGCACAAGACTTTGGAAACTGCAAGGCACATGCTCCATGCTGTGGATGGAATGTTTGCATTTCTTCTGCCCTGAACTCATCTGCTGAAACCAATCTCTCAATGTGATAGTGTCAGGAGGTGGCACTCTTAGGAGGTGATTAGATTATGACAGTAGAGCCCTCACAAGTGGGATGAGTGTCCTTTTGTGGAGCCGAAGACAACCATGTTGTTCATTTTCACTATGTGAGAACACAGCTAGATAGGTGCCATCTATAAACCGGGAAGCCAGGCTTTATTAGACATTAAATCCTCTGGCACCTTGATCTTGGACTTCCTAGCCTCCAGAACCATGAGAAATAGATTTCTGCTGTTTAAAAGCTACTCAGTTTATGGTATCTTGTTATAGCAGCCTGGATGGACTAAGACATTCTCCAAGGCTAAAGTATCACTATGGAAGAAAACATTTATTTTTGCTTAATAGTCATTTATTCTCTTGCTAGCCAAGAAGAGAATATGCTAATTTCTCATGAAAGATGTCAGTTCAAGAGACAGGAGTAACAAAAGTGAATAGTTTTGTCCAAAGTTCTTCAATAAAGGATTGGGAAACTTAGAGAATAGCAAGCAGGGAAAAAAAAAATCTTTGTGGGCTTCTGCGTTTAGGCACCATGTAATACTGTATAAGGTCTTTATGTCATGCCTGATTATTCAATTCAATCTTTATTTCTATTTTAATTCTCATTTTTTTCTTTTGCAGCCAGTGGACTTCCTAGCCTCCAGAACCATGAGAAATAGATTTCTGCTGTTTAAAAGCTACTCAGTTTATGGTATCTTGTTATAGCAGCCTGGATGGACTAAGACATTCTCCAAGGCTAAAGTATCACTATGGAAGAAAACATTTATTTTTGCTTAATAGTCATTTATTCTCTTGCTAGCCAAGAAGAGAATATGCTAATTTCTCATGAAAGATGTCAGTTCAAGAGACAGGAGTAACAAAAGTGAATAGTTTTGTCCAAAGTTCTTCAATAAAGGATTGGGAAACTTAGAGAATAGCAAGCAGGGAAAAAAAAAATCTTTGTGGGCTTCTGCGTTTAGGCACCATGTAATACTGTATAAGGTCTTTATGTCATGCCTGATTATTCAATTCAATCTTTATTTCTATTTTAATTCTCATTTTTTTCTTTTGCAGCCAGAGATGTTCTTGGTAGAGGTGGTACCTGAGGGGAGAGAGGATAGATTTAGAGAGGGATAGAGAAGATTGAGCTTGAACATTCAGTGAGAAGGCATATTTTAAAGAACTTTTCAAGGGTGAACCTGCCAGGTGTATTCCCTGAGATTTCATGTAGGACTCCAGACTCTACTGAGTCTCCATGGGGGACAAGGAAACTGAGACAGAGAAAAGGAACTCAGAAAGGATTGACTAAAGCTTACTCAATCCCCAGCTTTTGGCTGGACAGACAATTATCCATTTACTAGGAATGCTGGACTTGACAAAACATGGCAGGACTATTCATCAGTAGGAGCCTCAGAGTCTGCAACCTTAGAAGTGTGGGAAGAACCAGAAGATATCCACTCACATACATATATGGTATGTCATTGCACAATGATTTTTCTCTCGTTAACCCATTGCAGTCTGGGCCTTCATGCTCATACGATACTCAAATCAAGTTTCTCCAAGCATCTCAAAGCCCAAAGGGTCATGATTCTACCAGCGTCCTATGCAGTTAATGTTTGTGTATATTTGGTCTGCACAGAGGCACCTTTCCGTAGATGACATGCACTAAGAGATCACAGATTTCCCTCTGGAAGTTTTGCACTCATTCCTTCCTTCAGTCTTTTTTCTGTGGCAAAAATGTGTGGCCTCTCTGTTCAGCACTGGTGGTTCCAGGCTCATTAATCAACAGAACCCAGTAATCATTCACAGAGCTGTGGTCCTAGGTGAAATTTCAACACCACTAGACATGTACTCTTGGGGATACTCTGGAAGGAAGTGATTTGTCATTCATAAGACAAAGTCTCACTGCAATGGGAGGGATGTTTTTCAGACATGCCAAGGGTTGGCTGCTTACAGAAGGACAGATGGGCCAAGGGATTCGATATTCATTGTCATGTCTGATCCTGGCTTGGAGTCCTGAGAAATGCCCATTGAAAGGCAGATTTTAAATGAAGTATTTCTCTCCTTTTCCTGAATGTTTGGGTTCCTTGGAAATGTACCATTTTCCTATTATACCAGCTCATGATGATTCTCATGTCATGTACAGAAAAAGGGATCATTATGGCTCTGAGCTTGACTGACTGGCAATTGCTACTGACCAAGTATCATTCCTCACATATTGATTATTGATGGACCCATGTAGGGGCTCTGAAGAAGGACAATCCTAAGTTCAATCACTGTTTTGTTACTTAGCTGAAGAAACTCAGACAAATTAGGCCACCTCTTTGACCTTGTTTCTTGTTTTATACCATGGAATTCCTTTTATAGTTTTTATTTTCTTTCTTTTTAAAAAATTTTTTAAGTTCACTTGCCTGGCCAACAATTGATCCTCAAGACTGATTCAAATGAGTGGAACTTATGAATAAATGATTTACTCATTTTATGGACCAGCCTTATCACCTAGTGATTAAGGATCTGGGTTTTACAAAGGAGACCATGATTCAAACCCCAGTTCAAGGCACTTGAAAATCATTCTGGGTGCATGTGTATGGTGCCTACAATCCCCACAGGATGGAGAATGGCATGAGCACATGCCATTGGGGGTGTTTTCTCCCTCCCTCCCTCTCTCTGCTTCTCTAGTGATTGATTTATAGGAACTTTTCCCATAGTGATTAATACTTTTGGCTCTGCATATGTTTGATATATTGCAAATAGTTTATTCTCACTGCCATTTTCTTTTAAAAACAATTTATTAGCTTATAGATCTAAATTTTATTTTCTGTGATTAAATCTATCCATGCTGTCAATATGCTTTCTGTTTTAGCAACTGCTTTTAGAAAGACTTGCACTGTGTGGAAATCATAGCTGAGGAGCTTTGCATACTTGAGATTTTCTCTAGTTTGATGAATCTGTTGCCTCATAGACTGGCTTTCTAGAAGTGCCTTGTGTGTGTGTGTATGTGTGTCCTCCCTTGTATCTCCGACATATGATACTTTTAGGTGCAGACTCATACTTGGAGCTTCTGTAGGTCAGAAGGGACTGTTTGGTGGCCAGCAGATGCCACAGTGGTTATGTCACTGGACTCCCACATGGCTGACCATGGTTTGAGTCTTGAACCCGGTGGCTTGAAAAATCACATCAAGCATGTGTGTGTGCATGCCCAGGATCTCAGGAGGAGAATGAAAAGAGATTGTGGCATGGTCATTTCTCACTTTCTCTCTCACTGTCTTTGTCTCTCTTTGACAAGCACACACGCCCTATGGCAAAAACCTCTAAAAGAAACAGAAGGGACTCCTCTAGAGAAACCCAATGACTTAGTCCATCTGTGCTGCAGATACAAAATACCATCAACTGGGTAAGTTGTGAACAACAGAAATTTAGGTCTCATAGTTCCGGAGGGTGGAAGTGCAAGATTAAGATGCTGGCAGATTTGGTGTCTGTAAGGACCTGCTTCCTCACAGCTGGACCATCTCACTCTCACTTCCCAAGGTGGAAAGGGTGAGGGAATCTCTCCAGGCTATCTTTGGTAAGGACACTAATCCCGTTCATGAGGGATTTACCACCATGACCTAATCACCTCTCAAAGACTTTACCTCTTAAGAACATCACCTTGGGGATGAAGATTTAAGAATATTAATTTGAGGGAGTCATAGACATTTAGAACATCTGCTCTTAGGCTTTCTTTTGCAGAGATAGCCTTTTGGGCCTTTCTATGATAAAAAGGACTTACCAGTTACAACAACCAAACATTTCTCCAGACATTTCCAAGTGTCTCATGGGGTACAGAGTCACCCCTGCTATGAAATGCTAGGTTGGAAAGATCCCTCTTAGCTGCCTAGAGTGTGCCCCTTTCTCCAGGACTTATTTCTCCACATTGTGGCAGGGAGGGCAGAGCTGGTGGCATTCTCCCAGGATTACTTTTAATAACAGCATGCTGCTTTCTTAAGAAGGGACTTGCAATTCAGACCCCAGTTTCTTCTTTACCATTAGTTCTGTCCTTGCTATGTTTAGGAGAGATTCTTAGACATTTCTGCCAAGTGTCCATGTTTGTGCCATTCTAGGAAAAGTATTTCTTTAGCCCAGGGACTTCTTTCTATTCAGGGATGCTCTTAACACTTGTATATTTCTTGCCTCCTGATTTCCCTCAGGACTTAGGCTTGCTAAATAACAGGGTCTAAACTTTTCAAAGGCAAAAGCAGGAGAAAGACTCTTTGTTTCTTTCTCTTTATGCCATTCCTTTCCTAAGATAATATCTGTCTAAAAGAAGGGCTGTCCACAGGTAAAAGGAAATGCAAAGGTGCCCTGGGAAACTCTTCCCCAACTTTATTTTCCTCTAGTCATTTAGGATGATTTATTATTTATTAGATTTATAAGACTTTCAGGAAGTCTCCAAGGGCTACTCTTCTTTATATACTTGCCTTTTCAGCTTTAATTTAAATCAGAAAATAATCAGATTTGTACTGTGGATAGTCTTAAAAAAATGTAGAAAACTTGAGTAAAGTAATATGTAGTAGATTTGGGTTGGGGAACAGGAGTGTGCTGAGCTAGTTTTGTGCCCAGTGACTGTGGGATGCTTGGTGTTGTGGCAGCCTTGAAAGAAACGGAGCTGACTGTGGAGTACAAGTTATCGATTAACATTGAGAGAACCCTGGCTCGGTCACATGTTCCTGCAGAACGGGCACAAAAACGGAGGCCTGCTGATGATGTGGCCTGTCTCACACAGATTCAGGACACGTTCAGGGAGAACAAAGGCCTGGTCTGTATAGTCTGTGAGCAAAGCCAGTCCCTGCACGTGCTCTCCATGGCCCTGGAAAGAACTAGATGTGGACACTGCAAGCATAGTACCCTCCTAGTTGCTACATGAGGATCTTTTATGTGGATCATGCTGTTCATGCAGCAGGCCCTGAGGGCCAGTGGTACGACATGTTAAAGGCTTCGGTCTTTTCTGGCATGGAGACTTTCTGATCATACATGCCATCAAGTGGCTATTAGTTCTGTACCTGTTCCTGGTGTGTGATGTTTCATATGTTGATTGAGTGTTAAGGGCTGGAGTATGTCTCCCAAAAAGATATGTTGACATCTTAACTCCAAAAACCTGTGAATGTGGCTTTATTTGGAAGTAGTTATTTGCAGATGTAATCAAGTTAAGATGATGTCATGCTATATTAAGGTGGGTCTTGATTCAATGACTATTGTCTTTCTAAGAAGAGAGAAATCAGACATACACACAGAGAGGGTATTGCTGTGTGAAGGTACAGAGACAGGGAGAATGGAACAGGGATAATGCCATTTGATGGGGGAGGCAGAGACAGCAATGATGCATCAATAAGCCAAGGACCACCAAAGATGGCTACCAATCAGTAGAAGTTAAGAATAAGAAAGAATCCTTTTCATAGATTTCAGAGAGAGCACCGCCCTGCTGACACTTCACTTTGAACTTCTAGTCTCTGAAACAGTGAGAGAATAAGTTTCTGTTGTTGTAAGTCCCCAGACTGTGGTACCCTGTTATGAAAGCTCCAGGAAGCTAATACATCAATGCCCTTCTAGTTCCACAGACAATGTGATGGTTTATGATGGTGATGGAGTAGACATTGCTGCAGATGTGGAAGCAGTTAAGGATCTGGATGTCTGTATCTTGATTATCTGGTAGGGCCCATGTACATGTTACTGCAGGCTGCCTGTGATGCCATAGATCCTGTGTCCACTGCTTGAAGCTGCTTAACTCCTTCAGCTCCACATTGGTATTCATGATGTCTAGAACTTTTGGTCTCTGAGAAGCCACTTAAGAGCATGTTGTGTGCAGAGATCTGTGTGAAAATGAAACTATTCTTAGTGCAGACTGTGTTCACCTTTTTCAGGTTTTAGATATTCCATAATTTGGTTTCTGGATCCAGAGCTCCAACATGATGCAGCCATTGCCTTCTAGCACATTCTATCGCCTATAGATGGTAAATTAAATTCCACACCTGAATGTGTCAGAGCAGCCAGTGAAAAGCAGGCCACTCATAGATTGAACAGTGGTAACAGATGTGCCCTGGAATCCTACCAAGGATCTTTTGCCTTGGTGGGAAAAAGATACTAGGGTTTTAGGATCCTAAGATTCTTACTATGTAGGTAGATGTTAATGTGGTATACTTCATTATTTGACTTGGGCGCATCCTACCAGAACACCGTGAGGTCCTTGATGAACTTGGCTGGGATCTTACCCAGTGTAACGATCTTGAGATTGAAGTTGTTTTTCAGATGGCTTATCTTCTTCAAGAGCTTGCCCTATCTGGAGCTCCGGAGGGTGATTTCCTACTCTTTTTGGGCCCATGCCATGTTTTTCTTGTAGAAATGGCCTCTTTCTGCTGCAGAATCTCTTTCAGGACACGAGCTCCTTAAGATTTCAATGCAGCATAGCTTTGAGTAAGGGTCCAGGTGCCTCTTGTAGGATCCTAGTTTCTCATTAACTTACATCAATACTTGGGGTGAAGGCTATTAGAAAGCCTGTTTACCTTGAGATAGACTTCAAAACACACTTTAAGGAGTGTGGGAATGAGATGTTAATATGACAGAGCATGGACCTACCCAGTCAACTTTCCAGTCACTGAGCTAGATGGAGAAGGGACACTTACATGGGCCAACGTTCCACAACTGTGTCTACAGGGGATGGAGAGTTCCTCAAGAATCTGCTTGGCCATCATGATGTTCTGAATGTGTGCTGGTTCCCTTAGCTGTCATACAATGATGGCTGGGAGATTGAAGGGGCTGATAGCTGGGCTGAGGGACTAGTGGCTTCTTTCAGGAGTGGTAGTTACAATAGTTCTTTCTCGTGCCTGCACTCTAAGAGGCAGCCTCTTTCTCACATGGCTGTCCTGGAAGAGCATCTCCCTCCTCCCTGTGCTTACTCTATGTGCATAAAAGAACCTGTACTTTTGTTTTAACTGAAGAAACATTTTCTTTATACTGTCAACTTCTGCATGGAACTCATGAGAAGCAATGCCAGCAACCTCACCAGTTTTGTGCTAAACAACTCTTTCTGGCCTCTTCATGTGACACTGAACTTATACTATCCTCTAGAGGTCTCATCAAGCACAGTTCACAACAGAGAGTCAGAGTTCAGAGATAAAAACAATTTTTAAAAACTTCTTTAAATACCTACTGGGAAAAGAACTGTACTTATTTCTTCTATTTTATCTGTAAAATCTATGATGTACTCTTCTTTTATATATATATGTTAAAAAGTCCTTCTGTGGGATTAGGGGACGGCATCATGGTTAAGGTGCTGGACAGGGACCAGCAGTTAGTATAATGGCTATGTTGCTGGACTCCCATGTAGTTGACCGTGGTTCGAGTCCCGGACCTGGTGGCTTAAAACTCACGCCGGGCATGTGTGCGTGCGTGCCCAAGATCCCAAGAGGAGAACGGAGGAGAAGGGACTGCGGTGTGGCCATTCCCCTGGCAGGTGATTTCTCTCTTTCTGTCTCTGTCTCCGTCTGTCTGGCGAGCGCATGTGCCTTATGGCAAAAACCTCTCCCCCCAAAAAAAGGCCCTGGACACTCCCACATGGTCGACTACAGTTCCAGTCTCGGACCTGGTGGCTTGCTTTCTCACTTTCCCTTCCTCTGTGTGTGTGTGTCTCTCTCTAGTCAAATTAAAAAAAAAATTAATGAATAAATAAAAATTAAATAATTATATTTAAAAAGTCCTTCTGCTTGAAATTTAATCAGGATCATGCATGGTTGTGGTATTCCAGGCGTGTGCTAGGTACTTGCTGATAACATTTATTACAGGTGGCTTGGATTGCATTCATTTTATAGTAAGAAAAACTAAGATAATCTGGGAGAGAGTTAAGCACTTTTAAAATACTGTAGGGGCAAGCAGGTAATGTGGTGTTAAAGACCCTGGACTTCCACACGACAGACTGCAGTTTGAGTTTTGAACCTGGTGGCTTGATTTCTCACTTTCTCTCTCTCTCTCTCTCTTTCTCTCTGTCTCTCTAACTGGTGAGTGTGTGTGCCCTATAACAAATTGAAAAAAAAAATGAAATAAAATAAATCTTAAAAAAACATACTGATGTAATTAAGCTAGTTGAGATGGAGTGGTTGAAAGTAGGGGAAAGAAGATTCTAAGAAGCCAAGGAGCTAGTTGGAGGTGGACGGGATTGGAACCAGAGCATGAGAGAAGGAAGTAATGGAGAGAAAGACATACATGCAGGTAAGATTGTAGGTGTCAGGGTAGAAGGCTGGGATTTTTTTCCCAGTAGCTATGATTTGAGTATAAAGGAGATTTCAGATCATTTTTTGAGAGGGATAGGAAGTAGGGGAATATTTGTAGACATGAAAAGATTAGAACTAGACATTGAGGGGACCAGCAGATGGTGTAATTGTTATGTCACTAGACTCCCATGTAGTCAACTGTGAATTGAGTCCTGAACCCGGTGACTTAAAACTGATGCTAGGCTCATGTACATACGTGTCCAAAATCCCGACAAGAGACTGGAAGATAAGGGATTTCAGCGTGGCCATCCCTTGGGGGATGATTTCTCACTTTCTGTCTCTCTATCTGTCTCTATCTCTCTGGCAAGTGCACAAGCCCTATGTCAAAATGCTCTCTCTTTAAAAAAAAAAAAAAAGAGAGAAGAAAAGAAACTGAAGGACCAGCAGATGGTGTAATGGTTATGTCACTGGACTCCCATGTAGTTGACTGTGGCTTGAGTCCTGGACCTGGAGGCTTAAAATTCACACCAAGCATGTGTAAGTGCATGCCTAAAATCCCAAGAGGAGAATGGAGGAGAAGGGATTGTGGCATGGCCATCCCTCGGGGGATGATTTCTTGTTTTCTGTCTTTCTGGCAAGTGCATATGCCCTATAGCAAAAATCTCTGGAAAAAAATAAAAAAAGAGAACTAGTCGTTGAGGATAATAGAAATGCAAGTTTCCCAGAAAATTGTAACAGCATGCATAGGGAATGCCAGGTGTTTGCCTAGGGTTGTTGATTATAAGTGATAGTGAAACCATTTTTCCTGGTTGTGTAGGTTTTTCCAGCAGCTTTTAGATGCTCAGGTGAATTCACAATGCATTAGTTTCATAGAGCTTCTGAAATAAACTATTATAGACTGGGCAGCTTAGACAAGAGAATTTAATCTCTAACAGTTCTATATGCAAGAAGTTTATCGTTAAGGGGTCAGTAGAGTTGGTTTATTCTAAGACCAGCCTCTCCCTGGATCTTCATGTAGTGTTTCCTCTGTGCATATCTGTGTCCTAATCTCCTCTTCTTAAAAGGGCACCAGTCAAGGCTGGTAGGTGGCCTGGTGGTTTAGGCGTTGGAGTCCCACATGGGTTACTGTAGTTCAAGTCCTGAACCTGGTGGCTTGCTTTTTCACTTTCTCTCTCTCTCTGGTGAGCACACAAGCCCCGTAGCAAATTAATAGATTAGTAAATAAATAAAATTAAATGCATTTTTTTAAAAAAGGACACAAGTCATATTAGAGTCTATTCTATTGATCTTATTTTAAATTAGCTACTTCTGTAAAAACCCTGTATTCAAATACAATCCCATTCTGAGGTACCAGTGGTTAGGACTTCAGCATATGAATCAGGCAGACGTATAATTTAGCACCTGACACATGAGAAAGGGAGGCTGTGATTCATTCAGGGCTGAGGTTTCTTTTCTGGTGAGTGTAGCCACATAAAAAGGGGTAGGGAGACAAGGATATGACCAAGGAAATTGCAAAAATAAGGACCAGGGACTACAAGGGGGGGGGAGGACCAGCAGTTAACATAATGGCTATGTCACTGGACTCCCACGTAGTTGAACATGGTTTGCGTCCTGGACCCGGTGGCTTAAAACTCACGCCGGGCGTGTGTGCGTGTGTGCCCAAGATCCCGAGAGGAGAATGAAGGAGAAGGGATTGCAGCGTGGCCATCCCTGCTGGGGGGTGATTTCTTGCTTTCTGTCTATCTCTCTCTGTCTGTCTGGTGAGCGCACGTGCCCCATAGGCAAAACCTCTCCAAAAAAGAAAAGAAAAGAAAAGAAAAGAAAAGGACCATGGACTACATGCACCTAGAGAAGGAAATCAACATGGGTGAGCTGGGTGGGGGACCTAACATAAAAGGAAGAAGTATGGGAGTCAGTGATGAGTATGGGAGTCAGTCTTGGTGAGGGGCCAGACTGTGGTGCAGCATAGAACATGAAGCTCTGCTAGGCTGACTTGCATGGAAGGTTCCAGGTCCATATTAGAGACCTCCCTGAGTGTGCTGAGCATGTGTGTGTCCAAGATTCAGAGCTGGCTGAAGCTGGGGGTGGATTGTGGCATCAGAACCCTGTTGGGGATGCTATCTGTCTGTTTTTCTCTCTGTCTTTTTCACTCACAGAAGAAATAAGGAAATAAACTTTAAAAAATGAGCCCTTCAAAACTATGTCTTGGTGAAGTCAAAGAAGGGACTGGGTGAATAGGCAAATTGAATAGATAAGCTACAATAGAAGGCTGTGGCTGAAGAGTATGGTGATTTTATTAGTGAATTCAGAGGTGATTTTAATACTTTCCATGGTACATAATTTCCATGAGTGGGTTTATCTCTTTATAAAACATAGACATGCTTGCCCTTTTCAAGACTTCCAGAATGTGCCATATTCAAGACAGTGATGATCTGCAGTATTACCTCCAACCCCAGTGAAAACCTGCATTGTTGGAGTGCTTTTCTTTGCACGTCACAGAAGATCATTCAAACTAGGCTAAGAAAAAAAAAAGAGAGGTAACTTTATTATAAGGATTCAAAGATATAAAATGGAACTTTAATAAGTAATAGAGCCAGACTTCTCAAAAGGCTGGAGCCGGAAATTGGAAACTCAACAGGAACAAGGGACCGGAACCAATAATCAGAAAGCCACTGCACCAAGGTAGCTGCTCTCTCAGCCTCTTTATTAGAGCCACTTGGTCTTTCTGTGTATTAGCCACACAGAGAACCATAGTCCTACAAACTGACTTTCTTCTGCCAAAGTAAGAATGGGATATGCCTCATAGTAGTCTCAGAGCTTGCATGCCCTCTGTCCAAGCAATAAACAGTGTGTGTCTACCATCTGTGTCCTGATCCCACATCTACAAGTGTCTAGGACAGATACAGACATTGTCTAAGTGGAGCACAGGTGGCCATAGTGTTTTCTGAGAAGTCAGGGTAAACTGCATTTCCCCAAATCCCTTGGAAAATTTTGAAAATTCCTGTTGAGATAAGCAGTGGCATAGCAGAAAAATGCGATACTCTGTAAGGCTAACCCTCACAGAGGGGCAGATTCTGAGCTCACACCCAGAGACACCCTTAGATATGCCAGGCACATATGTGCTCATGATCTGAGACTAGCTGGAGTTGAGGGTGGATCATGGGTTCAAAATCTTGTTAAAGGGATCAGCAGATGGCATAATGATTACGTCGCTGGACTCCTATGTAGTTGACAATGGTTTGAGTCCCGGACCCGGTGGCTTAAACTCATACTGGATGCATGTGCATGCATGCCCAAAATCCCAAGAGGAGAAAGTAGGAGAAGGAATTGCAGTATGTGGCCATCCCCCATGGGGGATGATTTGTCAATTTCTATCTCTCTCTCTCTGTGGTGAACACACATGTCCTGTAGCAAAAATCTCTCAAGAACAAAACAAATACACATCTTGTTGGGGTGCTCTCTGTCTGTCTCTCTCATTCATGGAAAAAGGAGATGAATAAACTTACTGTTAATTTTTCAATGCAATAAACTTAAAAATGTGGTCCTTGCAAAAAAAACCAAGTCTTTTGTTTCTATCTTAGTGGAACTCAGTTACATCCGTTGGAATGTAAAGCCACAGAAAGAAGTGCTTACAGTAAAAATCACTGAAGATTCTATATTTAGCATACTCTGTTTTTCCCTTTATGTTAGATCATTTTAAAGTTTTAAATTAATCTGTAGGAATCTCTTTCAAGAGTAAATCTGGCCGACTATATGCCAGATTGATTTGTGAAAAAATTTTCTTTTTGAAAGGTTTTTACCTTAGGTCATCGCTTGAGGCCTGTGGTATTGGGGAATAGAGACAATGAGAGGGAAAGTGAGAAATCACTCCCCAGGGGGTATGACCATGCAAACCCTTCTCCTCCATTCTCTTCCTGGTATCTTGGGCATGCATGCACACAGGCCCAGTATGATTTTGCAGCCTCTGGATCTGGGACTCAAACCGCTGTCAGCCATGTGGGAATTCAGTGATGTAACTGCTATGCCACATGCTGGCCCCTAACTTGTGAATTTTACCTCATTTAATCTTTATAATATGCTTCTGGGCAGTTTTCCTCCATGGAACAGATAAGGAAACTTGTCATAAGCTATGGAGCTAGCAATCAGCAGAGCTGGCATTTAAACCAAGTTTTGGATTCAGAAGATACAGTTTCAGAATGTGGACAAGTCATTAATCTCATTGAACGTTACTTTTCTCACATTTAAGGTAGATGATATGGATAACAGTACAAGGTTAATGTGAAAATTTAATGCATTTGAAAGCATCTATTGGTCTCTTCAAAGAGGAGCAAGTGGGCAATAAATAACTTCCTTCTTTGTTTTGCTTGCATTCTGAATAAAGACCAAGGAGTGACAGATGGAGGCCATTGTGTCGTCTTTCCTACTGACCAAGGCTGAGAGGGGACAAATGGGTCTATTGGCTAAACCCCAACATCAGATAGTGTTCCCTTCTCAGGTATGGATAACACTTGGCTGGGAAAAGCCCTCCTTTATGAGGATTTGCCTGAGAGGACTTCACTGCATGAAGGAGCAGAGAAAACCTATATCCTCTGGGCAGCATGCTTTCTAAAGAGAAAGGACATTGTCTCTAATTGTCCCAGTCAGGAAAACCACTCTATTTCCCTAAGGGACAGTGTAAGCAAAGAGGTAGAGAATGGCCAGGGGTATATAACTTGTACAAAACCAAGCCTCTTTCACATGGAAGGAAGCTTAGTTGAGGAGATAAGGTATTCAGTCTTTATAGTGCCTCGGAGATCGTAGACAATAAATGTTAGCTGAAAACAGAACCAAAGTAGTTATAAATCTGAGATCAGTGTGTGTTTCACTATACCACAATTACATTGCTTTTCCTTTCTCACTTCATCCTCTTCTATCATCTTGGCTTGTGCAAATTTTGTCACCTCAATGAAGATTTCTTGTTTGAAGTACCATATAATTTAAGTAGCATAAGCTTCTGTCTTGCTGATGTTTTCTGTGAACAGCTTCTCTCTCTGTGGTGGAAGAATCCCCAGTTCTTCTTAAAATCCCAAATTTATATCTCTGATCCATATGACTTCTCTTCTGAGTTCATCCTTGAATATCTAATTATTAAGTTGACCTTTACACTTAGAGATGTCATCAGCATTGCAAAATAGACATCCTGATTTCCTTCAAATCTGATTCTCCTTCAGTAAATGGGACTCATTCTCTGGCCTGCTAACATCAAGACCATACGTGTGTTTTGATTTCTTCTTTGCATTCAATCTCCTCCTTTAATCCATCAGTCAGTTCTGTCTTTTCTAGCTTTCAACCGTATCCCATATTGGTGCATAGCTATATTTCTACCACTTATCTCTAATCCAACCTGCCTTCATCTTTTATCCCGAGTTCAATGGCAACTTGGCTCCCCTTTTTGCTTTATATTCCATTCTCTACGTAGTGATGTCTTAGGATGTGCCCATGTTTTGTGTAAGTGCTCATTGGCTTCCTATGCCACTTAAATTTATAAACTCCATACGATGGCCTCCTGGACTCTAGCCAGCCTGACCCCATATTTTGCTATGGTTTCTTTTCTTCCTTCTCTGCTTTAGCAATCTGGTCTCTCCCATCCTCATCCTTCCTTCAGGCCTTTGCCTTTCCTGTGCCTGACCATCCTTCCTAGAATTTATACATGCTTGGCTGCATTTTTTCATTTAAGTTTTGCCTCAAATATCACCTCTTCAAAGAGTGTTTTCTCACCATCCCATAAAGAGGACCTCTCCTCCAAACACTCCTCAGAAACTCACCTGTTAAGGTACATCACTCATCACTACCTCAAACAATCATGTTTACTTATTTTCATACTTATCTGAGCTCTATATTCATTGGTAGATTATAAATTTCGTAAAGGCATGAGCCTTGTCAATCATGCTCGTGGTCCCAGTGAGAGAATCATGTCTGGCACATAGTAGATGCTCAAAACTGTTTGTTGAATGAATAAATGCATGAGTATGTGAGTGAAGGTATGCTTAGGATGTTAGAGACTCTTCATAGTCATGTGCATCTTCTTTCTCTTAGCTTGTTTACTAGTTCTTCTAAGAACTGTATTCATTGGGAACCATCAGTTAGCGTAATGGCTATGTTGCTGGACTCCCCCGTAGTTGACCACGATTTACATCCCGGACCCGGTAGCTTAAAACTCATGCCGGGCACATGTGCGTGCGTGCCCAAGATCCCGAGAGGAGAATGGAGGAGAAGGGATTGTGGCGTGACCATACTCCCTGGGGGGTGGTTTCTCACTTTCTATCTCTCTGTCTGTCTGGTGAGTGCACGCGCCCTATAGTGAAAACCTCTCCAAAAAAAAAAAAAGATTTGTATTCACTGGGGGGCAGGAGGTGACGTGGTGGTTTAAGGTGTTGGACTTCCGCATGAGGACCCTCAGTTCAAGTCCTGGACCTGGTGTTTTGCTTTCTCTCTTTTTTTTTTCTGTGCCTCTCTCTGGTCAAATTAAAAAACACTAACAAAAATTAAACAAAATAATTCTTTAAAAAATAAGTCATTTAAAAAGAAGATCTTCATTAGGGTCCTGTTACATAGTAATCAAAGTTGATTCTCATATCTTCCAAAAATTATGGCTACATTATTAATCCATAGTAAAGAAGGTTTGTTCTTAAATGTGTCAGGCAGCAGCAAAGGCAAGACTAAATGGCATGAGCACAAAGATTCTTGGGCTGACTGAAAGACCAGGGGCTTTATGTCCAATGGAATGCCACCAGGGAGGGTGTCAGCTTATTTTGATGTAACTGGAAAGCACACAATGGCTGGGACTTTATATTTCCCTGTAATTTTGCTGACTTTGCCATTTTAGCAAAAAATAATTTATTCTAATGTGATTTGCATTGCATAAAATTATAATAAATGTTTTTAAGAACAAGGTGCTGTATATTTATGAAATCGTGTTTATGTGAGGAAGAGGTTTAAAATGTATTGGCATGTATTTTCTACAAACACTTATATGCAAAGCTATATACTATGCAGCCTTGGCATTAACATATATTATTTGCATAAACCATAAACAGTGGGCAATTTCTTTGTCAAACAAAAAGTACTGATTACCTTAGAAAGGATATTAATATCTTTCCTTTATCCATATTTTTAAATTTTGCTGACTGTATTTTGATGCTCATTCATCTTGTCTGGTAGCAAAATTTGCAGCAAAGACTCTCTATA
This sequence comes from Tupaia belangeri chinensis, assembly GCF_000334495.1. Taxonomy (NCBI): domain Eukaryota; kingdom Metazoa; phylum Chordata; class Mammalia; order Scandentia; family Tupaiidae; genus Tupaia; species Tupaia belangeri. The sequence continues at coordinate 735,112 of NW_006159707.1, read as the reverse complement.
TTTCCCAAACTGAAAAATACGATACTGGAAAAACAATGGTTTCTGAGCATGGTCTGTGGAGCAATAATCCTGACTGGTCATTAAAAGCCTTACTTCAGTTGAAGTTCACAACTGTTAGACCTGGACCTCTGCGAGGTGGAAAGCTGATTGACAGGGGAGTGTCAGTAAAAATATTTTCAAATTAAATTTCATGTTTATTTTCAATGCTCCTTAACAGCTTTCTGATTGGAGATTTTGTCCACTGAACCAAGCTGGTTTCCTCTGGAAGCAGGGAGTAGGGTGGGGGGAAGGTTATGCAAATAATTCTCTTGTGTGTTTCCCCTTAGTAGTTTGGGGTTGTTGGGACTAATTTCATCTGAACTGATGGAAACAATGCTTGGGGTTGCACCTCTGCTAACATTGGGATTCCATTTTATACATGGAAGAGTGATGTGACTGATATTGATCAATGATAAAAAAGAAAGAAGAAATGTTGATCTTGGGGTCAACCAGATCTGGGTTTCATTGACTGATGGTATAACTGGGATCAAGTTATCTAATGACTCTACACCTTTATTTCATCTATTAACTGACAGGGGTGATAGTATTCATACCATGGATTGTAATGAGGATTAAATGGGTTGATTCAGGTAAAAAAAAAAAAAAGCTTGGAACAGTGCCTAATTGACTAAGCGCTCAGTAACTTTAGCTGTTGTTATCATTATTATTAGCGTTATTATTATATGAATTGGAGGAAACGATACCTGCAACATAAAGTTTCATGAATATGAAATGAGATTAGGTGCCTGGCACATGGTAGAAACTCATACATATGGGTTTCCTATTACTCCTGCCAGACCCCCTGAGTGCTCTTGTCATTTGAAACCAAGGGACAGGTTAGACCAAATGATCATGAACTCCATTCTAGGTAAGAACAGAGTATTAGTGGAAGAAAAAAGAACTATATCCAAGGATATTGATGAGTAGAGTCACTAAGCATGTCCCACTCACAGAAGTTACCTCAAAGATTTGAATCTTTTCCATCCCCAAGGTAGGGATGCTATGAGGGACCCCAGAGAACTGACCAGCTATTTACACATTCACAACAAACTTCGAATGTGTGCTGTACTAAGTCTGACAGAACTATGAAAAGCTTTCTACCTAGTGGGGAAGATAATAAGTGGCATTAAAAAAACCTGCAAAGATGTTTTTTAATTATTATTAAAGTTGGGCGAGAAGGGCCAGCAGGTGGCATAGTGGTTAGTGGGTAAGAAATTGGAGGATGGGAATACCTGACATTGTCAATTCATCTGCTTTAGAAAGTGCTTTAGTGATACCCAGCAAAGCTGAAGGTGTTTACACTATGATCTACCACTTCCCTTCTCATGTATAGCCTAGAGAAATGGTCTCAAAGTGTGGCTCCTGGATCAGCAACTTCAGCATGATGTGTGGACTTTTTAAAGTATAGATTCAGGCCAGCCTCGTGGCCTGGTAGTTAAGGGAGCTGGGTACCACATGGCCAACTACAGAGTTTGAGTCCCAGACCCAGCAGCTTAAAAACATGCAGAGTGCATGTACATGTGTGCCACAAATCCTGACAGGAGTGGGATGGAGGACAGTGGATTGTGGTGTCACCATTCTCCATAGTGGGGTGCATTCCCCCTCCCTCTCTCTGTATTTCTCTGTTAAATACATTCATTCTCTAGCAAAAGAAAAAAATGTCAAAAACAGTGCAGATTCTTGGGGTTTATTTTCAGATTTACTGGAACTGAAGCTGGGGAAGAAGCCCAGCAATCTTTGTTTAAAAAAACTCTCCAGGTATTGCTGATGGACTCTCAGTTTGAGAGACTCTGGCATTGAGGCACAAAATAGATGATGAAAGAATGCTGGATGAGAAGTAATCTAAATGTCTACCACGAGTGAATTGTGGTGATGTATCCCTACAATATCGTACCATTCAGCACTGAACGTGGCTATACAATGCCATGGTTGTATCTCAAAAGCTCACCAAAGAGAGACAAAAGTGAGAAAGTAAGCTGCCAGGTTGGGGGCCAGTAGGTGACATGGTAATTAAGGTGCTGGATTCCCACATGGCCAACCACGGTTTGAGTCCCAGACCTGGTGGCTTGATTTCACACTTTCCTTCTCTCTTTGTCTCTCTCTGGTCACATTTTTAAAAAAGTAATAATAATAAAAAATAAAATTAAAGAAATAATTTTTTTTTTTTTAAAATGTAGCATACTTTAAGAGGAAAACAAAAGTTCTGTATAAATCCATGGTGTGGGGCCCAGCAAGTGGCATGGTGGTTAAAGCGCTAAACTCCAACTTAGCCAACTGTGGTTCAAGTCCTGGACCTAGCAACTTACTTTCTCACTTTTCTCTCTCTTTGGTAAGGACATGTGCCCTGAAGCAAATTTAAAAATAATTATAATAATAAATAAAATTAAATAAAAAATTCTTTTTTAAAATCCAAAGTGTGACACCATTTATATATAACCTAAAATATGTAAAATATTATTTTTATGTAGGTCTATAGTTAAATATTGTTAGGGTTAACACATGTGTAGAGAAATGGAGGGGAAGCAGGAAAATAATGTGATAAAAGAAATTACACAAAGGATTTTATCACCATTAGCAAGATTTTATTTCATCAAATTGAGTGATAGGATTGTTGTTTTCATTACTTCATGCCTTTTTGTATGTCTAAAATGAATCATCATCAATTAATTTAAGGAGAGACTTTTCTAAAACATGCCTCTTAGTCTCCAGGACAGGTTTCCTTCCCTCATCTTTGTTTGAGTGTCAAAACTCCCAACAACTTGCTAAATATCCCCTACCAGAGGAATTGCTGGGCAAACATTGCCTTGCTGTATGAGCCAGCTCAATTCTGTGCATGAGCCAGAGGGCAGCTTGTCTTATGTTTTCTGGTTTCATATTTGTCGACTCTTTATATATTTCAAAGTATTGTCTCACACATTTCATCCTAAAAATAACTCTGTGAGTGAGTGTGGATATTATTATTCCTCAGTTGACAGATGATGGGGGAAAAAATCAAGTTGGCTAACATTTATTGAGTGCTATAACATGCACCATTGAAAGAGAGAAGTGCTTGACATGCACTTCGCAGTGATCCCATCTGACAGATAGGAAGACCGAGGCAAAGAGAGGTTAAAGCACTTGCTCAAGTCTAGTAAGTGGCAAAATGTGAAGTCACAATCAGGTCTGCATGAAGCTAAGGACCTTGCATTAGTGGCTGCTCTGTGCTCTCTCTTTTTACTAAATAAAAGTGTGGTTCTGGCCCAGACTCAGTGGCGCAGGCAGTAAGCAGTAACGTGGGTTCAGATTCTCCCTCATCCAAGATCCTGACAAGCTGGAGGGCTGGGGAAAGGGAACTGTGACTTAGGAGACCCTGTCTAGAGTGACTTTCTCTCATACACATGCTCCCTGGTGATCTCTCTCATGACGGAAACAAAGTTTTACATTTCTGTTTTTAAAAAAAAAAAAAAAGAAATGGGGACCAGCAGTTGGCATAATGGCTATGTCGCTGGACTCCCATGTAGTCGACTGCAGTTTGAGTCCCAGACCCAGTGCCTTGAACTCATGCTGGGCGCATGTGCATACATGTCCAAGATCCCAAGAGGAGAATGGAGGAGAAGGGATTGCGGTGTGGCCATCCTCCCAGAGGGCAATTTCTCGCTTTCTGTCTCTCTCTCTCTCTGTCTTTCTGGTGAGTGCACACGCCCTATAGCAAAAACCTCTCGAACAAAACAAAACACACACACACATACAAAAGAAAAATGTGGTTTCATAACTTGCCTAAGGTTGACAGAGATTAGAAACAGCTCTACATCTCGCTATTATAAAAGGATGATCCACAGTTTTTTGCTTCTGTTTTGATTTAATTCTCTAAATGAATTTGGTTTGTTTATTGCAAGCAACAAAAATTGGTGCTGGCTCATCTAAGCAAAAAAGAATAGGAAAATATGAAGGGGTCACAGAGGACTAGAAAGAAGAGTAGCAGACCACCCTTGACAATGGAAGAAACCAAAGGCATGTTGGAGAACTGGACAGCAAAAACCATAGCCTTGTTCAGACCAAAAGGGTGAAGAGCTAGTCTCTTCCAGGCTGGGAAATAGTCATCCTGAATTACTTTTCTGCCAAATCTACAAAATGGAAGAGCTTTTCTCTACCCCTCCATCCCCCTAAATCAGACCGTTATTAGGAAGGGATTGTAAATAGGTGCTTCAAAGCCAAAAATATAACAAAATCAATTTACTCTGTGTCTTCTATCTTCTTTTGGACCTCAGCCTGTATGTAAGCGTCCAGATGGATACTGGAATCACATAAAGATGAATTAGGTGACCAGGAGTCCGTGTCATAGACATGTAGGCAGAAAGTTCATATCCCTAAGCAGGCAGTCACATTAAACGAGGGAAAAAAGAAAGAAATATATCTTTGCTGCTTGGCATCCCCCAATGGGTAATTAAAATGATGCCACTGCTGTTTTTACTACATTCAAAAGTGTTTTAATTTGTATTTAGCCAGAGGCTTTTTAGCAACAGGAACATTTTTACAAATCTAACAAATAATTATAAATAAATAAAGTCTCCACTTCTGCTATTTGGGGGAACATTTCCTTCAGGTAACACATTTATAAATCCACCTGTTTGACAATATGGAGCTAAAGTAACAGTAGAGCTTGAACTGGCTGCCTAAGTGACAGTTGAAATGGTGTGTTTGTCAGCATAGAAATGAAAAACAATATCATGCAGGGAGGTAATCTAGTCCCCGAGGCACCATGGACTATAAATGCTAAATTACAATAGACCCAGAATATAACCTTGCATAATTCTTGAATAAAGGATATGAGGAACAGAAAACCCTCGGTAGCAAGAACGCAGACTAAAAGGCAACCTACACAATTTACAGTTAAGGTGACTTCGAGACTATCGCTATTGTCTCTAGGTATCCCCCAAAATGCTTTTGACAGCTGCTCTTCATCGGTAACACTGGAAAGAAAAATGAGAAAGAGCACTTAAGGAGTTGTTGTTATGTGGTTTTGTGCCCCCTCCTGGGGCCCTTATTGTCTACAATTCTTCTTATGTCGGTATGAGTTGATGCCCGTCACGGTTGATTTTTCCAATCTCTAGTTTATGGATAATTTTGAATGGAATTTAGGTGAGTCAACATTTCTTTCTTGAGTGTAATAGCTGACTTGACTTCGAGAGCTAGGGCCAGCAAGGCTATTTCCATTATTGTATATTGTTCAGCCAAAAACCTCATGAGATGCCACCATTGAACTCATTTAAGTTCAGACAAGTTGTGTGTGGCTCCAAATAAGAATTATATACTCATATCCTGTATTCCTCTTATTCTGAAGGACCGAAACTCCAGATAGGCAAATTTGGGTTTTGGATGACCTTTAGAGTAAATAGTTTTTGCTGAATAAGGAATGCATGAAAAAATAAAAATGACAAGGACTACTTTCTAGACATTTTCAAGAAATCCTTAAAAAATAATAAAATCTTATTCTTAAAATATGGGCGAGAGGGGAGAGCAAAGAAAGAGAGAACTCTCTCATGCTAAATACTCTGAATTTATAAGAATCAGATATATTGGAGTAGGGAATGCTCTGTGTCTACCTCTGCTTCTCAAAAAGGATATGTGGATATTTCAACCAGGATTCCTTCTACAAATCAGAATCATGGAGCCATGTATATATGCCATATTTCCATTGTACTAATAGTTCTCACTCTTTTTAAAAAAAAAAATTGGGGGGGTATTTGCTATAGAGTGTATACACTTGCCAGAGAGAGACAGAAAGAGATGAAAAGTGAGAAATCACCTCTAAGGGAGATGGCCTCGCCACTATCCCTTTTCCTCCATTCTCTCTTGGGAATTTTGGCACTTACCCACACGTGCCACATGGGATCCAGCTTTTTAAACTGCCGTACAACTGGCTGGCCCAGTTCTTACTTTTAAAGAAGTACTATTGTAAATCACAATTCCTCTACAATTCCTCTTCTGAATTTATATACTGTAACAACTTTTTTTTTTTTGAGAGTTTTTTGCTACAGGGCGCGTGCGCTCGCCAGAAAGTCAGAGAGAGACAGAGAGACAGAAAGCGAGAAATCACCCCCCAGGGAGGATGGCCACGCTGTAATCCCTTCTCCTCCATTCTCCTCTCAGGATCTTGGGCACATACGCACATGTGCCCAGCGTGAGTTTAAGCAACCAGGTCCCGGACTCGACCCACAGTCGACTGCATGGGAGTCCAGTGACATAGCCATTATGCTAATTGCTGAAGAGAGGCAGCTCTCTTTTGCCATAGCTTGATGGTAAAACAGGAACACTGGAGTCAGGTTTCCTGAATTAGAATCTTGATTTTGTAGCCCTCTAGCTGTGTAAAGTGTACTTTGGTTCCCAGAACTACTAATAGAGGAGTACATTTGAATAGTGTATCATAATTATCAGTGGATATCAACTACTACTGTTATTTAACCACATCGAGTTTGCTCAAGGCTGTCTTTGCTTCACTGGAAGTTCTTGCAGGCTTCTTATCTTAGGTAGCCTTCCCAGAAGTACTTATCTAACCCAATTCTTTCTCTTTATTATTCCTCCCTCCCTTTCATTCAACATTCAGTGCGTACTTGCCATTTGTCAGACATATGTAGCTGCTTCTAACAAAAGGAAAAGATAATAGTTTCAGCTCTGAAGGAACTCACAGTGCAATGGCAGAAAACCAATGAGTGACTATATGACTATGATTCGTATTTGCAATTCACCCGTCTATCTCTCTATTACTGATAAAATTTCCGCAGTATGCCATTTACTTCAGAGTCTTTGGATAATCTCACAGTGTTTTCAGTTGGTAATTTAAGTTTTGGTGGCCCTACTTGCTTGCATTTTGTCTTTAATACTTTCTGTGTCTTTTCATAGACTTTGCAACCCATAAGCACTATGATTGGGTTTGCATCTTTCCAGAGAAGCTGAAATAGATTCAGCCCAATGAGTTGAACTTAACTATCAAGATAGTTATCACTGGATACCTTCAAAATAAAGCTAGTGCTCTGTCAGGAGAAGGGTTAAGCCCCTCCTGGGTCACTTTTTTCACTAATCTCAATGAAGTGTGGGAGGTCCCACTAGAGAATTCTCTTTTGTGATTTGCCTTCCCTGCCACTAGGTGTCACTGTTCTACATAAATAAACTGGAACCAAATTGGCCTTGGCATTGTGAAATTTGGCCTTTGATTAAGGGGGATCTGGCAAGTTTAGGTACCTCCTCATTTACCTCCTCATTTTAAAGTTGAAGGGAACCATCACTGCCACCTAAAGACTGGCTACAGTACAGGAACCAACCCTGTCTGGAAAGGCTCTGAAACAAAAGTATGTGATGTGTAAATCCAGTTCTCTGTATCTATCCTCCTTGGTATTGATCTTTTCAGCACAGATCTTTAAAGATTAACTTCTTGAAACCGAGATAATGTATTTATGGAATGTAAGGAGTGTATCACTTGATTATTTGTGTAGCTGTTTGGAAAGAAATATTTAGCTTTATCAAGACATCATAAAGAAAACAAAAGAAATTTCACCAAAAAAGACAATTTGCTCTTCTACTGGTGACCTTCTTCTCTTTGAAAGACAAAAGGAATCATAAATCACACTCAGATAAAACATGAAATTATCGACTTGATCTTCCCCCTATCTTTTAAAAAGTAATGTTTCCAGAATTTCTTTTACCTTTAGGACAATTAGTAGTGGCTTCTCTGCAATTACGAGGGGTTATCAGGGAAGTAAAAACATTCTCTCCACCTTCTTGCCCAGTTTTATCACTGAATCAGTGATCTCTGACACACAGGCAATTGCTCTTTGGGTTATTTACATGATCTCTCTCTCTCTCTCCCTCTCTCTTTTTTTCTGACAGTATTGTGTTATATTCTAGTGTTTATAAAAATACTGGGGCTTCATTATAGTCATCAGTAAACATCACTCTGTAGTTTTTTAGTTATTGACAAAATGTCAGAGTGAGATTTCAAGTCAACCATAAGAGGCTCTAGACAGGCTTGACCTGACTCTTGGAAGAATGTCTAATTTTCTTGGTAAAGTAATGATCACAAAAACCAATCAGCATTTTGAACTTTATGTGGCACTGGGCTTGGGCTCAACTTTAAGGCAGGCCCAATCCCTTTGCTGGCAAAAGGCTAGCACTAAAATTTTTAAAAAAATAATTATTTAATTTTATTTATTATTATTATTTTTTAATTTGACCAGGGAGAGAGAGAGAGAGAGAGATGGAAAGTGATAAAATAAGCCACCAGATCTGGGACTCAAACTGTGGTCGACCATACGGGAGTCCACCACCTTAATCACCATGCCACCTGCCAAACCCTAGCACTAAATGTTTTAAAGAAATAAAGTATATGTAGAGAGGAAACCATATATGAAATATTTTCATTATGAAATATTTGTCTAAGACAGTGGCTAAGTCCAGAATGATATGGTTGAGTTATTCTGCCCATGGCAGGTTGCTCAGTAGCATCTCAAATAGTATTTTTGACTGAACTCTTCTTAGAATAGCATAAGAAACGCTTCAATGTCTGTGCATTCCTGTTCCCTTTTTCCTGATAAAGCACTGGAGCATGATAGAGTATGATGGAGACAGTCCAGATAAAACTCTTGTCTATAGTTCCTTAAATCCCTTCAACATAAATGTCCTAAAAATGTCCCTGGGAATCCTTTTGGTACAAATAGCTGACAGAGAACTTTGCTTATTGCAGTAGTTATTTGAGATCAGGGTAGGATTCCTATGAGCCATTAAAAGAGGCAGTCTACTACAGTCCAGAAACTTCTCACATTCTATAGATCTGTGAAGTTAGTATGGCATCTTGATTATTCACTGGAGAATGTTTTAATGGGTTATGTTAAATAACCATCATATTCTCTTCCACTCTCCATATCACATAAATTGTTGGTCATCATGTAACTTCTAGCCCAGCTAGTGCTTCCATGTAAATAGTTCTTAGATGCTATCATATTATAATGGTAAAGATAATGTAATGTCAGTTTCCTGGAATAGAAAAGTGATTTTTTCCATAAAGGGCATTTTTAAATGGGTCATTAACTCATTTTATGAGTACCTTAGTGCTTTGAGCACTGTGAGGAAATAATGTACCTACTGGGGCCAAAATTGATTCAGAAAAGAATTTCATCACCTATGGAACATCATCTTATAAGCTATTCCACATCCTTACAGCGTGGGTCAAATAAACAATGTTGAGTTTTTACTGTGGCAGGCAGCATCCACTTAGTATATATGGGTAAACTTGTGGTGCCCATCCCTATCCATGGGCCATTTGTGATCAAGTAGGCTTTTTGTCTGAGATAACAGAGGCTTATAGTTGGCCAAATGACATTGGTGTCGAATTCTTCCAATATTTTATTCCTTCATATTTGATTCAAAATCAGGGTCAATTTTATGTAGCTCCTTGTGTTATTAGATTAGCCTTCCCAAGTGGGTCTAAACTGTCTTCTAGTCTTTGAGTTTCCAGTGAAGGTGATGTAATACAAATTAGGATTCGCCTCAGTAAGTGGTGTGCAGCATATGCATACAATTCATACAATACGTCTTGTCTCTCCCATTCTTACCACTAAAAGAATAGTCTTAAACCCAGAGCTGTAATGAAGAGGGTAGGATTATCCATAGATAAGTGTTCTAAAGACATTCTGATAGAGGCTTATAATCAGTACAAATTGTAACGGCTGTAGAAGGAATTGTTCTGCAGATGGCTTAATTCTTGAGTACTCAGTACCATCTGGCTGTTTGGGGCTGAGCCCAGCACCACCACTACAAGAAACCATATTTGTGAGGTACTGGCACAAACACACAAGTCAATGGCTTCTTGACATTTTGGACTGTTCATCAAATGGCAAGTCCAGCTGCAGAGCATGCCCTTTTCCAGTGGGCAGGGAAGGAGCTCAGATGAGATTGCCTTTTGTTGAAGGAAAGGTCATCTCAAGGAGTCTTGAAGATTTGGCTTAAATTTGGGAATTACACATGACGCTATGAACCACTTCTTTTAGTTAAGCGAAATGCTGGGAGTCTTATATAAAAATCTAAGGATTTCATGTGGAAATATCTGAATTTACGCTAAAATAAAATAATTGAAACACTCAAACAATGTAGACTTTCACTAATCTGCTCTTAAAACACTTCATCCAGATTTCAATTATTTTAGGTATCACTCTTTACTGTGAATTTTCTCTGTCCTGATTCCCTTCTATGGACTGTGATGTTTTTGAAGGCAAAAATGTCACCTTTTATTATCTTTTTCTTCTCAGGATCTTGAACTTGAACTGGCATGTTTTAGATAGCCAGTAAATTAATTGCATTAATCTTGAAAGCATTCTTTCTGTTGATACTTTATTAATCCTATTATTAGATGTTTCCAACATCAGTATCCTAGAAATAAAGATCTTGGGGAATAATAGCTATTTTTTCCCAAGAATTATTTCATTTAACTTTATTTATTTGTTTGTTTGTTTTGTTTTGTTTTGACTAGAGAGGGATAGAGTAAGAGAGATGGAGAAAGAGAGAGAAAGGGAGAAAGCAAGCCACTGGGTCTGGTACTCAAACTGTGGTAGGTCCATCACACTACCTGCTAGCCCCAACAATAGTTAGTTTTAACTCAAGGAGATCAATTCCTTCATATGGGTATTAATTTTATAGGCACTTTCATTATTTCCTGAGAGAGTAAGTGATTGAATGAGTGTACTGACTCCACTAGTTATGTGAACTTGAATAAGTTATTTTGACTCTTTAAACCTTAGTTTAACTTTAGTCAACCTTAGTCCTATAGCCAAATGGGTAAGGGAGCTGGATCCAACATGGCCAACTATAGTTTGAATCTTTGTCCTTGAGACTTGAGAAATATGCCACATGCACGTGTACTTGCGCATCCCCAGATTCCCAGAATCCCAGCAGGATTGATAAATGGAGGAGAAGAGATTGCAGAATGATCACATCTCATTGGTGAGTGCTTTCTTCCTTTTCTTTCTGTCTCTCTGTCTCACTCTGGCAAGTTGTATACATCCTCTGGCAATTAAAAAAAGTATTAAAACCTTGTTTTTTCACCTATAAAATGGGGCTAATAATATTATCTATCTCTGAGGTGATTTTATGAAATTTAGCATATGAAGAGTCGAGCAATAGAAGCAGTATATATAAGCTATTTACTGTCTTGCTGAGAAGAGTCAGTGCTTCTCCATAATTCTACAACAAAACATTCACTAATTCCTCCTATAGTGTCATTTTCTTCTTGGAAATTATTCTGCTTATCTATTCCTGCATGTGAAGGGCTCCCAAATTTAGTGGATTAAGTTAAAAATTTATTATCATTTCTCACAGTTCTGTGAATTGGTTAATTGGGTTCAGCTGGACAGTTCTCACTTGTCCTTAAAGCAGTTCTATCAATAGTAAGATGGTAACTTTTTTTTTCTTTCCCACAGAGGTTTTTGCTATAGGGTGCGTGTGCTTGCAACTTTTTTTTTCTTTCCTAGAGAGGTTTTTGCTATAGGGTGCGTGTGCTTGCCAGGAAGACAGAAAGAGAGAGACATCACCCCCACGGGAGATGGCCACGCCACAATCCCTTCTCCTCCTTTCTCCTCTTGGGATCTTGGGCATGCACGCACATGCGCCCGGCATGAGTTTAAGCCACCGGGTCCAGGACTCGAACTGTGGTCAACTCCCTGAGAGTCCAGTGACATAGCCATTATACCAACTGTTGGTCCCAAGATAGGGACTTCTGAAGATGTACCTGAACTTACTCTGCTGGCAGTTAATGCTGTCAACTGGGAGCTGTCCACTGAATCTTTTCCCTATGACTTCTATATATGGCCTGTTCCCACTGCTTGGAATTTTCACAGCATTGATGGTTTCAGGGACGTTACCCTTTCACAGGGCAGCTGCTTTCGAAGAGACAACATTTTGAAAGAACCAGTGAAAGCTTCAAGGCTTATTATACCTATTGTTAGACTGTGTCACTTCTGCAGTATTCCATTGGTCAAAAATAAATCCTAGGGTCAGTCCAGACTTGAGAGGAGGGAGGTAGATTAGGGCATGAATACTGACAGGCATTGTTCACTGGAGGGAAAAGGGATAGAAGGCTATCTTTGGAGACCAACTATCAGTGTGATCTTGGCTTCTTTGGCAAAGAGACTTTGGAAATAAACATGGTCGGGGATTTCTCTAATAATCATCATCTACATTTAACAACTGTAATCAGCTTCAATCTTTCAATCATGGCTATTAATGACTCCTGTTACATATATGGCAGCGGCCTGTGGCATTGCATGCAGGATTCTCTGATTATCATGCAAGTCATGGCCTACATTATTATTTGAAGAGCCTGAATTACTTGATGCCAGGTGATTGGCTTTGACACTGCTTGAACTTCATTTTAATGGATTTTGAATGGCCGCTCTCAGTCTCCTGAAGTTTGCATCCTGTATTCTTGAAACAAAAGACAGTATTTTGCTCCAATGTAAGTTTTATGTTAGTAGTCCAGAGTTTATCTGTGGATGAGTTAAAATACTAATTCTCAACTGCTAAACTAGCAAGACAAATTTTTTCACGTATTTTTTTTAAATGACACAAGTATATGTTTATCAAAAAACATAATGAAAATTGAAGCATAAAACCAGAAAACCTCATCTCATTCCCACCCCAGTTCATTATCATTCTGCCTAGATATGCCCATTTCTAACACATTGATGTCCATCCTCTAAGACTATTCTTCATGATTTTGAAAAGATGCAGTTTTCTCGCTTATTTAATAACATTGGAGTCATTCATTCATTTAATTAGAAGTACATTTTTACTCATTCAGAAATCATTTATTGAGGGCCGTGATGTCTGAAATTTTATTTTAAATCAATGTATCTTGGCCACTTATCTGTATCAGTGCATGTGGTTGCTCTTGTTCTTTATAACCGCTGCCCGTAGCCATGTGAGCTGTTCCTTAAATGCTGCTCCTATAAAGCCTTCCCACTTTTTCATTACAAACAACCCAATGATGATCATCCTTGCACATGTATCTTTGGGCACTCACACAACAGTTTTTAAATGTAAGGTACAATTTGAGGTGTGGAAACTTGGGGTAAAAGAAAAGACCCGTTTACAGTTTTGCTCAGTTGATGCTAATAAATGGGCTCAAAATGACTGTGAAGGAGTAGCAGCACACTGGATCACTGGGTTTTTCTCTCACTCTCACTTCTCTCTTCTTTCTTTTTTTTTCGATTTTTGCCAATCTGATGACTGAAAACTGCTATTTCACTGTTTTAATTTGTCCTTTCTGACATGTTTATTTTTATAAGTTGAATGCACCTTTGTTTATTTGCTCCTTTATTCCTCTAAATTACTTACTCTGACCTTTATTTCTTTAAAAAATTTAAAAAATTGTCTTTAAGAGATTCCTATTGTGTACTAATTTTATGTTGCTGTTAGTATTTGGAAGTGACCTCTGCAAGGAATAGAAACTGAATTAACAGTGATGTCAATCAGGACTTTATTTTTTTTTACACAGTGAGAAACCTAGGATAGTAGGCTGTTGGTTTTTGCTCTCTAGTTCAGTATTGTCAGCACCAGGGTCTCTAAGTCTCTTGGCTTTTCCTCTTGATTCATAAAATAGCAGCGCTGGTGGCATCTGTCCTTTATATCAGAAAGCTAAAGGTTTCCCAGAATTTACAGGGAAGTTTATAATGTCTGGAATAGAGGCTGGAAAGTCAAATGCAATTAGTAAGGAATTTTGAGTTGACTAATAGTGCCTGCCACTTTGGTATTAACAGCTTGTGTTATTTTTCATTTACGTTGTATTTTTTTCTTTCTGTTTGCTATCAGTGTTTTCATTAAGTTTATAGTGTCTTTCAGTTCACAGGTATTTAAATATTTACATTTCAAAGGTACTGAGCTCTGTTATTACGTTCGCTCATGATTTTAGTGTTCATTTTTTCTGTTATGGAAATTGAAATAATTGTTAATATGTTCATAGTTTTGGTTTTGCTGTTTGTAAAGTCAACCTAGAACTTAATTTTATTTACAGAATTTAATTTAATTTATTTATGTGGGAAAACACTTTTAATTCTTCCACCAGTAGATAGTGAGTTTCTCAGTACCAAAACCAAAATTTTCTTTGTGTGCATGCTGTTATCTATGCTAAAGATAATTTCTAGATGGTAAAGACTTACCTATTCCTCTCTCCCCTCCACACCAAGCCTTTTTTTCCCCACATATTTCCTCATAGTTGCTTCTCCAGATAAATTTTATAGATAGTTTATTAAATTTCATTAAAAGGTCATATTTACCAAGGCTTTTAGCATCTACCTAGGCAAACAATAAAGACTTTTTTCCTTTATTGTATAAAGGTGGTTGTCTTCACAAATCCTAGGGATGAACTGACACAGTATTCCTGAGAAAACTCAGTCCTGTTGTATTATTGGATTAAAACACTGCTAGATTAAACTCACTGACTTATTAGTTACAGTTTCAGTATTTAAATTTATGTATTAAATTAATCTGTTCTTCTAGGGGTCTTTATTTTCAGTAAAATACAGTTTAGTTTTTGTAACCATTTTATGTCTGTTTGTCTTTGAGAATTATTTGGAAAGCTTTTTATCTTTTCCAATGTTTTACAGTAGTCACAGTAAAGTACAGATTCTCTGTTGTAAGAATGTTGGTAGGACTCATCCATAAAACTATATGAGTCTGGTGATTTGGGAGGGTTAGATCTTTTACTAACTTCTTATTCTTTTATTTTTCTTTGCTTTTTCTAAACCCTTCTTGAGTTTACTTTGGTAATTTAAAAGTCCTTAATAACAATCCATTTAATCTAGATTTTCAGATTTATTGATACACATTTACAGGCAGTATAAAGCTTCCTCCACATTTGTAGTTATATCCTCTTTATCATTCTAAAAATTGTTATTTGTGGTCTCTTTATTCCTTGATCAGTCTTGCCAGAAGTTTGTTTACTTTATTGCTCTTTTTACAGAGCTAGCTTTTAGTTTTATTGCTGCAGTCTCCTATTTTTCTTTTGTTTTCTATTTCATCTATTTCTACTTTTATCTTTATTCATTCCTTCTTTCCACTTCCGTTAGTCTTTTTTTTTTTTTTAATTGCTGTTTTGTTGTTCTTTTCTAGCTCCCTGAGTGGAATATCTAGTTCATTTATTTTCATTGTTTTCTAATATAAACATTTAAAGCTATAAATTTTCCTCACAGTACTGCTACTTTCCATAATTGAGATATGTGTTGCTCTAGTTGTTCATCTCTAAACAGGTCATAATTTCAGTTTTGAATTTCTGTTTAACTAAAGAGTTATTTAGGAAATAGTTTTAAATCTCCAGTTGGTTTTGTGATGGTGGTGTTTACTTTTGCTTTTTGGCCATTTATTTTTTAATAATTTTTAAACTTACCACATTCATTTCCCTGTGTACCTTTTTAAATTTTGAATTTTTGTAATTGATTGGATTTTGTTTGTAGCATAATAAAAACATTGAAATTTTTGATACACCTATTTTTAAAAAAATGCATATATTCTGTGCACAAAATATAAATATATATATGCACATATGTATATTTACATATGCATAAATGTATATATGAACATATTTGTGTTCAACTAGACTTTTCAATTATCATTGAAAATCTTTCCATATTTTTCTTTTCATCTATAGATCTCTGAGTAAGAAACATGTAACTTTCTCCTTGAAATTCTAAATGGTTTTAGTATACTTATTTTGAAATTCTATTGTTTTGGTGTACTTTTTAAATGATTTTTAGAGATTCTAAATGGATCACATCTTTTATTGATAAAATATTCTCTTCTGTCTCTTATGGCTTTACTCCCTTTTATTTTTTTTTTTTTTTT
>NW_006159707.1:714551-718899 GCF_000334495.1 Tupaia belangeri chinensis | reverse complement strand
TGTGTTCAACTAGACTTTTCAATTATCATTGAAAATCTTTCCATATTTTTCTTTTCATCTATAGATCTCTGAGTAAGAAACATGTAACTTTCTCCTTGAAATTCTAAATGGTTTTAGTATACTTATTTTGAAATTCTATTGTTTTGGTGTACTTTTTAAATGATTTTTAGAGATTCTAAATGGATCACATCTTTTATTGATAAAATATTCTCTTCTGTCTCTTATGGCTTCTCTCACTTTAATTTTATTTATTTATTTATTTATTTTAATATCTACAATACTAACTCCACTCATTTCTTTTTTTCTCACTTGACTGATAATTTGCTCTTTCATTTTCATTACTTTTGGGTTACATTATTTTGCTTTATGTCTTATAATGAGTTTGTAGATGATTTCTTTTTAAGACATCCATTTATGGCATCGAAAATTTGATAATTCTAGAAATAAGTCCCACATTTTGATCACCATACCAAATTCAACTCAGCCTTTAAGAATAGTTCAGATATTCAGTTACCCCAATAGTGCAGTTGTTAAGAATTTTATGTTGGGAACCTAGCCCCAGATGGTTTACCAAGGTTCCTGTCCCTGTCCCAGTCCCAGCAGCTTGAAAAACATGCCAGGCAGAAGTGCAGGCATGTTCCAGATACTGATGTGATGGAGAAATGGAGTAAAAAATGTTGTGCATGACTACACCCCAATAGGGGATGCTTTTTCTATCTCCCTCTCTCTCTCTCTCTCTCTCTCGGGCAAGTGCATACTCCCTCTGGCAATAACAGAATAAAAATAATAATAATAATAATAATAATGCTAAAAGAACACATATCTTTTCCTATGTGAAACCCTTCGGTAAATTCCTACCCCCCCCCACACACACACACACGTCAGTGGATCCCTCCTCAGTATCTAAGTCACGCTTTTACACCTAGATTCTGGCTCTTAGCACATTGTATTGTAAGTATCTGCTCAACTCTTCGATTCATGATAAAGAAAACGAAATTTATATTTCTGTGCTTTTTATTCTCCCCACTTCCAATATTTCCTTGCAAAACTGCTCTTTTTGGTTCTGTAAACCCCTTCACAGACACTGAGTTCTCCTAGGTTATTCCTGCTTCTAGGTTATCCCTGCTGCATCTGGAAGGATTTCTATGTGAGAAAAGAGAAGGATTTTTTTGTTTTATTTTTGTTTGTTTGTTTGTTTGTTGTTTTATATAGAGACTCAAAGTTAGGAAATCAAGTTAGGAAGTCACTGCCCTTGTTTGGGACTTTACTAGGTCATGGTGCCTAAAACTATGCTGCATTAAGGGGGTGGGGGCGGTGAAGGGGTCACCAGGTGATATAGTGGTGAAGGCACTGATCTCCCAGACATGGCTGATCGTGGTTAGAGTCCTGGATCTAGCAGCTTGAAAATCACATTAGCATGTATGTGCATGTGCTGAAAATCCTGAGAGGAGAATGGAGGAGAAGGGATTGCAGTGTAACCATACCCCTAGGGAGTGATTTCTTACTTTCCCTCTCTATGACTTTTTCCCTCTCTGATGAGTGAATGCACACTATAGTAAAACCTAAAAATAAATGAATAAATAAATAAATAGAAAAGGAGGGAATGGGGAAGATTGTAGAAGGAGAGGAAAAAGGAATAGATTTTCATGTGGAAAGATTCTTTTCATGCAGAAGGAAATATGTTGCTTACTGTCACATAATAAAGTCTTTGGGATGAACTGGGACTTTTTACCTAGTAAAAGTTTTATTTCCTTACAGAGTTTAGCAGCTGACAATTCTAAATAGTTGGACACCTAAAGATAAAGCTTAAGTTGAAGAAATCACTCAAGGAAAAGTTTTCCAAGGGAATTGAGACATGGCCAGGACTGTGGCACAAATAAATATTGAAACATGTTCCCATTTTCTGTCCCATCCTGTATAAGAGGTTGGTTCTACTGCGAATAGACTGCATGCTTGCTTTTCCATGCAGATGTCTGGCAGCTTGGCCACCAGTTGTTTTATTTTGTGTTTATTATTTGCTTAGCATCCCTGATTCCAGCAAGGAGGGCATACTGCAGTGGCTTCATCATTGTTCCTAGGCCAAGGTAACTGGCAGCCTGGTCCTGGAGAGAAGAGACATGGGAGCGAGGCCCTAGTTAGCCACCCAACACATAATAGACATATTGTTGGAGCAAGAAATAAATCCTAGTTATTCTAGGTATTCATGATTATTATTATGTATTGGCACATTGTTGGGGACTCAGTAAATTTTGGTGAGTGAAGGATTGAAATTATTCATATTTCATAATAGAACCAATAGACCTGCATGAGAAGTGCACATTGCTTTGGACAGCACTCTCTACATATCTTCAGGCTGAAGATGTGGAGATCATATGCATATGACTCCTTCTGTGCTGAGTATTTTGCACTGTGAGCAACTGAATAACATGACCATGAGACAACCCTAACGACGAATTCATATAAGAATGGAAGGATCAGGTCATTTGAAATTTGTCTGTGGCAACAGAATCCACTCTGAGCTGCCCCGACCCAGGGGACAGTCGAACAGGTTACCTGGGGGAGGGAATGAGAGATGGGACAAACACACGCACACACAATACGAGATTCTGATCAAGTCGTCTTCTTCCGTCTACTTCTGTTTATTGAGGAGAAATGGCAAGTTATATACAGCTGGTGGGAACCAATTGGTTGCCCGAAATGCAAATGAGATAGAACAGCATGATCCAATCATTGATGTGGGTGGATATCTCCCATTGCCTAGAAACCCAACCACTTTTGGGAAGAAGGGTTGGTCACATGATTTCTGAGAGACGGTTTGCTCAGTGAGGAAGTGAAGCCTAATGGTTTCCAAGATGGTGGATAGCTCAAGATGGCAGATAGCTCAAGATGGCTTTCGTATGCAGTGCTCGCCACACCAAGCTGCATTAATTACATCAAAATTGTTCAATCTAACCATTCTCTCTCTTAAAAAAAGGAAATTCTGTTGTTTTATAAAATTAACTCTATAATCATCGATTTATGAGGTATATTATGAGTAAAAAATATTGCATTACAATTCTCAATAGGGGAAAATCTATCAAATCAAGGGCTATATGTGTAAAGCTGGGAATATGTCAGAATCATTTAGTTCTGCTCAAGACTGATTTTATGAGGCAGAAACAACCCAGGATATGATTTTAATCTAAATATTTGGATGGGCCTCAAGACTTTAATATTGAGTATAGTCTGAAGGTTTGAGAGCACTCTAGTTAGTGTTTCTTTTAATTTTATTTAACTATTTTACAGTATAACTCACTTTTTTAGTGTACAATTCTATCCATTTAAGCACACATTTAATGTGATTTCATAACCACAATCAGGCCATGAAACAATACAGTCATCCCCGCGAACTCTCCTCAGGGGTACTTCTTCTTGGTAGTCACATCCTCTCTAGCCCTTCTCATTAAGCTGCTACTGATTCATTCTCCGTCACTTATACATCAGTCTTTTTGAGAATGTCATATGAATGGAATCATATAATATGCAACTATTGAGACTGGTTTCTTTCCCACAATGTAAAGTCTTTGAGAATCATGCAAGTCTTTGTTCTCTGTGTGTATCAAGAATTCCTTTTTAGGTTTTTGCCATAGGTCACATGCACTTGGCAGAGAAAGACAGAGAGAGAGAGACAGAGAGAGAGAGAGAGAGAGAAAGAAAGGAAAAGTGAGAGAATCACCCCATGGGGGGATGGCCAAGCCGCAATCCCTTCTCCATTCTCCTCTAGGGATTTTGGGCATGCATACACACACATCCAAAGTGATTTTCAAGCTACTAAGTCCAGAACTTGAACCATGGGTGCCCACATGGGAATCCAGTGCCTTAACTACCCCACCACATGCTAGTCCAACAGTTCACTCTTTTTCTTAATTACTGATAGTGTTATGGATTAAATTATGTCCTTCTACCCAAATCTTTGTTGAAGTCCTATTCTCATTGCTTCAGAAAGTGCTCTTTTTTGGAAAGAAGTCATTATAATTAACAATTAATTAAGATGAGGTCATACTAGAGTAGGATGAGTCTTTAATCTCTTATGAATTGATAGGTTTATAAGAAGGGTAGAGAGATAGAGGAGAGTGCCATGTGAATTCACAGAAACACACAGAGAGAAGACCATCTGAAGACTAAGAAAGAGATTGAAGCTATGCTTTCATAAACCAAGGAATTTCTGGGGCCACCAGAAGGTTCTACTCAAGCTTCAAAGGCAGCATGGCCCTTTGACATTCATTTATTTGTAAAAATTTGTTACTATGCTTTCGTAATTGCCAGAGGGCACATGTGCTCTCCAGAGAGAGGAGACAGGGCAAGAGAG
>NW_006159707.1:680243-714520 GCF_000334495.1 Tupaia belangeri chinensis | reverse complement strand
GAGAGAAATGATCACACCTCAATCCCTTCTCCATTTCTCCATCCTGTGGGAATTTGGTGCACACACGTGCATTCTCTCTCTCTCTCTCCCTCTCTCTCTCTCTCCCCTTCTCTCCTCTCTCCTCTCTCCTCTCTCTTCTTTCTCCATCATGTTTCTCAAGCTACCTGGGCTGGAATTCAAACCATGGTTGGCCCGGTGGGATCTGCCTCCCTTATCCACTGCACTATAGGGCTGGACCCTGGTGACATCTTAATTTACGCTTCTAGCTCCCAAACTGTGAGATAATACACTTTTTGTTGTAAGTTACTCAGTTTGTGGTACTTTCTTACAGCAGTCCTAGGAAACTAATGCAAGTAATAAATGTGCATTTTGAACTATTGAAAATTCCTCAGAATTTTTATCAACCAGGGTAGTAAGTAACAGAAAATGATCCTAAAAATATAAGGACAAATGTAGTGGAAAGATGTAAAATAGTTCATGAAACTGAAGATAACACTGAATAAAATAGTGATAGGAAAAATGGGAATCTAGCAAGTCTGGGGGTCTAGGTACAAGGTCTAATTAGTCTCTTTTCTGTATTGTTGAAATGACTCAACTTCTATAGCTTTGAGATTTAAATCAATTTCCCTAATTACGAGTAAATTTGAGAATTTATTCAAATATTTGCCAGCTATCTATATTTACTTTTTCCTACATTTTGTATGCATTCTTTTCATTAACAAATGGGTAATATACTTTTTTTTTCTTTCTCTTTTGAAAATAAGTTGTAGGAATCATCCCTTAACCACTAGGCTACAGGGCTGGCACCAAGACCTTCTTCTCAATTTTTTTAGTTATATATTTGGCAGTCAATTTGCTGGATCATATGGTAGAATACTACTTATGATGACATGTATTTTAGACTTTTGATAGATCCTCATTTTTGAGCTGGGAGGTAGTTTTCCATAGGTTTTCAGGGAAAAATCAATAAGGGCCAAAAATTATAAAATGCTTTTCCAGTGTACATTTCAATCATCGACCATATTTTTCTGAATACGTAATATAGTAAATTATATCAATAGAATCCCTAAAAGTAATCAATTTTCATGCTCTTTGCCCTTTAATGTGCCTTGTATCTTTTGTTGAAGGTTGGACATGATGTATTGGACAATAAGAACTGGGGTAAATAGGTCTTCGGTGGGAAGTTTTATGTTAACCTGGTTATGGGCTGGTCTATGATTGATTTGCTAGAGCTGTAGGCTATATAGACCTCTACTATTTTCTCCCCCTTGTTGACTTTAGACTTCCCTAAATACTCGTCCTCTGAGAGAGACTGCATCTTACAGCTCCTTCAGTTGTAATCCACTATTATTATACTGGAGCTGTGTTGTGCAGGCAGGGTCTAAGAAAGGAAAAGTATTCTACTACCTTATGGTTTAATCTCAGTCTTTTAGTGGGCCCATGTCCCTGAGCTGTAGCCTTCACACTGTTTCTTAATTTCCCCCACTCCCTTAGGTAGAAGGCTAGAGGGGCCTGGTGTGATGAGGGCCTTTCCCCAAGGTGGAGTAAAGCTCTCATAAAGTCTTATCCACTGGAAAGAACGTTCTGGACACATCCAGGCATATTCCACAGTGGCTGATTCTTCTCTCCACCCTCTGCCACAAGGGATCTTCCTCTGTTCTTCGCAGGGAGAACCCAGTGGTGTTCCCGAATGTAAAACTAAAGTGTAGATGATGGGTCCAGACAGTAGTGACATGGTGAGATACAACACTGTGAGCCTGACAAACATATATGGGAAGGTTCTAAGTTCATGTATGGAGACCTCCCTGGGTTTGCACATGCCCCTGTTTTGGATATGGCCTAGGCTGAGGGTGGGTCATTGAAATCCTGTTGGGGGTGCTGTCTCTCTGTCTCTGTCTTATTCATATAAGACACATAAATAAAGTGTGGGGGATGTCCTGAGCTACAATAATATACAATAATAATAATAATAATAATAATAAACAATTTGGTATTTATTTCTGGTTTTTGGCACAGAGCTCCTTAAAGTCTGAGAATTTACTGTATACTAAGGAGATGAATTCTGACAGGGGATCACTAGGTAGATGCAGGATGGAGTTTGTCACCAGAAAGACCAAGTTATGTTTAGAGGGCTGACACTTTCAGCTCCTCTCTCCCAACCTCTGTGTAGAGGAGTTGGGCTGGGAGATTGGATTCAGTCACCAATGGGCAATGATTTACTTAATTATATCTACATAATGAAAGCTATACAAAAAATCTTCAGTGATAATGAGGTTTGGGAAAGTGCTGGTTTGGTGAACATATTGATGTACTGAGAAAGTGCCAGGCTCAGAGAGGGTACAGAAGCTCTGCACCGCTTCCTACCCCCATACCCTGTCTAGCTCTTCTACTTTGCTGTTGCTGAGTTGTATTCTTCAAAGTGAGCCTGTAAACATCAGTAAAATGTTCTCATGAATTTTGTGATAACAAGCCTGAAGGATGGTTGTGGGAGCTTCTGAATCGTAGTTGGCTTGGCAGAAGTAGCTACCATGGGCATCCCGTTTCTAACTGGCCTCTGAAGTGGATCAAAGTCTTGTTGGATTAAGCCCCTTCACCTGTGGAGTCAGTGCTCACTCTGTGTTGTTAGTGTCACAATTGAATTGAATTATTGGACATCCAGCTGATATCAGAGAAAATGAGGCCCCCTAAAACTGGGGCCCCCAAAAGTTTCTCACCCTCTTACTGGGGGTACATACTCAGCCTTTTGTCAAAATTACCATTGAAGTGTCCCTTACCCATATATGTATGACTCCAATAGCTTCTTCCTCAGAAAAGCACATCTTGACTGTAAGTCTCTAGATTCACCTGCCTCTTTAGATTACTAGTTGGGAGTTTGTCCTGTAACTTCAGTTCTCTGGTGGATCCAAAAATGGCAATTGATTTTCCGTTTGTTTGTTCTTTATTGTAAGGGTAGGAGTGATAACTTTCAAGCTCTTTTTATGCCGTAACTGAAACCATAGTCTCCTTCTATTGTTTGAATGGGTCCTATGTGGCTATTCTTTCATATAATTCTGGATAGGGTTGGCTCATGGTTTTGTTTCTGTGTTCATACGTGGTATTAGGCTGTGGTTTTGCATTGGTGCCAATAGTATGCTTGAACAGCTCTGCCATCAGGATTCAGAGAAAAAGCTGAGAAACTTTTCACCTTTTCAGTTTAGGAGTTCTCTATTGTGTTTTAAATGTTCGGCAGGACTATTTGTGAAAAGTCAGGACTATCTAGGTGTTTTATACTGACTGTTTTTTAACTTTTACCATTTGTTATTTGTACTCATGACAACATGTAAAATAAACACGTGTTGAGCTGGCTCTTTAGCTTTGTGATTAAGGCAGCTGAATCCCTCATGGCAAACCACATCATTTGGGTCCTGGACCCAGTGGCTTGAAAATATAACAGGAACATG
Source organism: Tupaia belangeri chinensis (assembly GCF_000334495.1). Taxonomy (NCBI): domain Eukaryota; kingdom Metazoa; phylum Chordata; class Mammalia; order Scandentia; family Tupaiidae; genus Tupaia; species Tupaia belangeri. Next base: position 711,080 of record NW_006159707.1, on the reverse strand, counting down.
AACATGTGTGCCCAGAATCTAGAAAGGAGGGAAGAGATGGAGGGGAAGAGGGTTGTGGTGTAACTATACCACAGGGACTATGTTTTTTTCTCTCCCTGTCTGTCTCTCTCTGGTAAGCACATGTGACCTTCAGTAAAAACAAAAACCATGTGCACATATAATACTCATCTATACACATACGTAATTCTGCATGCAAAGGAACGTAGTACATGAGCATTTTGTCATGAAATCCTTAATTTACATGAAATCTCTCTCTCTCTCTTTTATTGTTTTGCTAAACTTCTTTTATTTTCCTTCCCAACTCATTGTCTGACCCTCACTCTGTAATCCATGCTTTCCACAGCCTTCTCTACACTCATAAAATTATGCAAACACACATACGAATACATAATCACATTCACACTTAAAAAAAGGTTTATTTTGATTATTCTTTTGCAAAAGGTAGAATGTCCATGTATGAATTCTGCTGCATCTCAGTTATTTCACTATCATACATGCAAGAAACTTCTCTGAATCAAATGTAAAGACTTAACTCATTTTTTAGTGGCCATATAATTTACTGTGGTAGAACATTCACTTTTTCTTCTGCTTTTTTCTAATACAAATGACTTTACATTAACAACCTTAACACATATACTGTATACTAGTGCTTTTATTCTTGTCTGATAGACTCCCAGGAGTGGGATTTCTGAGCTCAAAGTATGTATGTTTTTAATTTTAATAGCTATTTCCAAATTGCTTTCACTGGTACCTCATTCTGAGTAGTTTTTTGACAGCATTTCCAATTTCTTCAATGGTTATTGGTCTACTCGAGTTTTCTACCTCTTCTTGAGTCAATTTCAGTAAATTACATTTTCCCAAGAAGTCATTTATTTTGCATGGATTTTCAAAATTGGTGGTATAAATTTTACATAGTGTTCTCTTATAATTTTTATAATGCTCGCTATATGTGTAGAGCTTTAAACATTGTATATGTGTCATCTCTTTGTTTTCTGGCTTCTCCAAATATAATGCTCTAATTTTCAAACTTGAGAATACTCCAGGGACCTGCAACTTTTGTATTGATTTTGGGTTTGAAATTTTTCAACATTGGGCTTTTATGAATTTATTCCTTAAAAATATGTTTCTTGCTATTTCTTTGAAGTTTGGAGGGAGAAAGCAGGCACTCTACAAATTGCTTATTAATTCAATCTTCTTTATGGTTCAGATATACTATCAGTTTTAACAAAAGTATGTTTGGCAAGACAGAAAGGTCAGATACAGTGAACTGGCAAATTTCTAAACAGGAGAGAGGCAAAGAAAACTTAAACGAGAGCATACTAATATCAGGCTGTTTTACATGCATTATCTTATTTAATTCTTAGAACTGTATCATAGCAATATAATCATGTTTTGTATTTGAGGCACAGAAAAGTGAAAAAGTTACCTTAGCAAGGACTCAAAAAATCAGTATAAGTCAGTTTTTTGATGTGTTCTACCAATCACTTCTCTCTAAAGAGCTAAATTCTCTAATAATATTTCCTCAACCTGAAAAATAACAAGGCTAAATTACGTGTGTTTATTGTGAATATTTACCCTCAAGGCTTCCCATAAGTTTTTGAGGATCATATTTTGATAATAGTTCATGGTGTAAATTTTACCTTCTCCAAAAACAAAATGAATAAGCAACAACAAAAAAACAATACAAAGCCAAATATTTTAACATACACCCCTACCCCCCCGCCAAATACAGAAGGCAAATAAACATGTGAAAATTTGCTCCACATCATATGTCATCAGGGAAATGCAGAATAAAACAATGAGATACCACTACAGATCTGTTAAATGACAAAAATTTAGAACACTAACAACACCTAATGCTAACAAGTTTCTACAGATCCTCACCAACACTGGTTATCTTTTGTCATTTTAGTAATAGCCATTCTGAACGGTGTGAGGTGGCATTTCATTGTGGTTTTGATTTTCATTTGCCTGATAATTAGTGATATTCAGCATTTTTTCTTATAGTGTTGGCCATTGGTATGTCTTCTTTTAAGAAATGTCTATCTGGGTCCTTTGCCCATTTTCAATCAGGTTATTTGTATTTTTGTTTTGTTTTGTTTTGTTTTGCTATTGAGTTGTTAGAACAAAGCTGGTGGCATCATACTTCCTGGTTTAAGAATAAACCACAAGGCACAGCAGTGGCATGGTAGTTGGGGTTCTAGACTCTCACAAGGCTGATCATGGTTTCAGTCCCAGACCCAGTGGCTTGGGATTCACAATGGGCACATATGCATGTGTTCCCAAAGTCCTGAGAGGAGAATGAAGGAGAAGAAATTGTGGCATGACCATTTCTCCTGTGGGGTAATTTCTCACTGTCCCTCTCTCTCTCAGGTGAGTGCACACACTCTCTGGCAAAAAAATCTAAAATAAATCAATCAATCATAAAGCTATAGTAGTCCAAACAGAATGATACTGGTGTAAAAACAGAATTTTTTTTTTTATAAACTAATGGTATAGAATAAATAACTCAGAAATATATCTGGGCATTTTTTGGTCAATTGGTCTTTGACAAATGTGCCAAGAAAGAACTTGTAATAAGGAAAATATATGTTTTTCAATAAGGGTACTGAGAAACATAATATCCATAGCAGAAGAATACAGTTATACCCTTATCTCATACCATATACAAAACTCAACTCAAAATGGAGTAAAGACTTAAATGTAAGACCTGAAACTCTAAAATGACTAAGAACAGGGAAGAGTTTTTTGATATTGGTCTTGACAGTGATAAACAAAACAAAACAAAACAAAACAAACAAACAAACAAAAAACCCAACAACAACAACAAACTGATTGACTAAAGGATATAGAAACAGAGTAAATGGATGTAAATACCAGATATAGTGTGTGTGTGAAAGAGCAGGGTCTGAGGAACAACATTTAGAAGAAAAATAGAGAGGCAAAGCATTAATGGAACAAAGAAATGTGGTGTTATCTGTTGAAGACATTTTATAGTTTTATCAACTAGACTAGGGAGAAATGTTCACCTGTTGAAAAATTCACATTGTAAGATAAATAATGTGATTGAATGTATAAAATAAAATAAAATAAATAAAAATTAAAAATTACGAACTTAATTACACAAAAAACAAAGCAAAAGTCGACAAATGGGATTGCATCAAGCTAAAAAACTTCTGAACAACTAAGAAAACAATAGCAGAATAGACACCCTATGGAGTAGGGAGAAAATATTTTTAAACCCTACATCTAATAAGAAGTTAATATACAAAATAAATAAAAAAATTTAATTACTTCTTCAAAGGCTCTATCTCCAAGTACAATCACAGTTTGAGGTACCCGTGTTAAGTCTTCAGCATATGTATTTTGAGGGACACAATGTAGTTCATAATGGTCATTAGTGATCCAGACTTAATATGTATCATATATCGGTAAAGATTTACTGTGCTTATACGTAATACTCTACAGATCTGACTGAAGATTAGAGACACACCTTGTGCTTACAGGACTTATTCTTCTATATTTAAACTAGCATTTATTACTGAGGAGACAGTAAGGTTTATGTTTCCACATACTGGGATTTTGCAGAGCAAAATATAATAGTCAGAATATCTATTTCATTGGTCTCTCTGAGTCTTGTCTTAATCACTTCATGAGTAGTTAGGGAATCATGAAAAGCTCACCCATCCATTCACATAAAGGAGGGATGGGACTGAATTTATCAAATCACAGAAAATATATCCAACTGAGGCCATTTTTTCTTTTAGAGAATTAAAACAAAATTTTATAATAAAATATATTTTTAAAATTTTACCATCCATTGAGTTTAAAGAAGACCTGTCAAACAGTAAATCTTATGTCCACCTTGTAGTTTAGGCATGGCTTACAAAGCAGTGGCACTCTCTTTAGGGAATTCCCCAAAGGCTTAAGCAGGGTTCACAGAGGATAAACTCAAGAGAGGAGTTGGACAGAGGAGAGTAATGAGGAAGTTAACAACCTCACTGATAGGAGCAGCAAATGCAGTCATTTCTCCTGTATTGTTGGACTGGAAGGGGAGAAAGTAGGTCAACACCTAAGTTTAAAGTTCACTCCTCTTAAGAGGAGGATCTGTTGCCCCAATAGTGAGTAGGAGTGGCTTTAGGATCCTATACTGGTAAGATTGACTTCCTTTATCAAATACATGCTGTAGTGAAATCTCTCTTCTTTTAATTTGCACATCTTCTGTCTTTATCTTCAATAAGTAATCACACACAAATATGCACACTCACACACACATACACACACACACACACACACAAATGTCTCAATGCATACAGCTACTAAAATATTTTCTGTGGGGGTTTTAACCCCTGGGGCTGGCACCACTCTTTTCACTAGTTGAAGCATGGTACATAGTAGATGCTCAATAAAGTAGACTGAATGAATGTAAAAGTTGTTTATAATCACAATTAAGAATGACAAAGAATTACAGAGGATCCTGATTAAGAATATTAAAAGTGAAATTATGAGTGCTGAGTTATTTTCTAGTCACCCATAGTGCAAGCAAGTTGTTAAACATCACAGAGTCTGACAAGTAGTAGGAGCTTTGTAAGTGTTGAACCTCAGTTTACTCCATTGAAAAATACACATACAGACAGATAGGTTGATAGGTAGGTAAATTTAGATATTTATATATCTCCCTCAGAGTCTTCTTTTGAGATAGTAGGAAAATAAGGCAATAAAGATCCTTGGATGGGGGCCAAGCAGTGACCTGGTGGTAATACAACTGGAGCCATATGAAAAATATTCTCGATCTCTGTACTAGTACTTCCCCTGAGCATGCTGGGGCATATGCACCAATTTATGCCCATGATGCAAGCTGGCTGAAACTGGGGTGAATTGGGGTGCGAAGACTGTTTTGTAAGAGCCTGTTTTCTATCTCTGTCTCTGTCACTCTTTTGGAGGAAATAAATACATAAGCTTAAAAGAGACCTAAAGATTGTTCATATCAGATGCACGTGTGTCTGCTAAATCAGAATCTATACCCACCTTACTTGTCTTGTTCTTCCCACTGTTTCTACCTCTGCATACCTCCTGCCTGAAGACAGAGAGGGGCTGCCAGGATGGGAAAGCCAAGACTAAGTCACCATCTTTGGAATCCTGTGAAAGGAATGGAACAGACTCAGAACTTCGGTGACTGCAACAACTTTTGTGCCAAGAAGCTGCTTTAAAAAAAAAATTGAAGATTCATTGTAAGATACTAAATCTGGAATGAACAGCAGGCATCACAACCTGCTTCTCCTCCTCCTTCCCCCTTCCCTCTGTAGGAGTCCAAGGCCTTGCAACAGATGTCCCTTCTACCAGCCTGCAGCAGGCACCCAGGAGCACCTTGACACAGAGCAACAGCCTGCTAGATTTCAGGGTCGTTTTAAAAGAAAAAGAAATGCAACCACTGTTTAAGTTGGAGATGAAAATATTTCATAAACAGAGACCATTTGGCGGGACCTCACTTTGAAAATGTTCACAATTCAAACAAACAGAAGAGAAACCATTTGCTCCAGAGGCTAAACTCTTTGTGAGTAATTTCTTTGGGAGCAAATGTTGTAATTCAGATTATCAACTTTAAAAACTGGTTAAGAATCAATAGAAATAGAAATTGCCCTTGTCAAGTTTAGTCATTGCTTATCCCCTGTCACATTCCTCACAGGAAAAGTGGGGTTGAGATGGTTAACAGACATTGCATCTATCTATAAGAGAAAACCATATTGAAAAAATTTCTTTGTAGACAGATTCACTATTAGGATGATGCTCCCAGAGTTTCTATGATCTTACAGCCTCTAAAACTTCCTGTGGTGTGTGTGTATGTGTTATGCACATGCATGTGTGCATATGTGTGTTTACTTTCTCTGCTGTACCTTTGGAATCCTGATTTTATTAATTCTAATTTAATATGAGAATGACAGCAGTAATTACTGAAAGATCCTGGGATCCCAGGAAGGAGATAAGTGAAAGATGGTTTCAGAGGCAACCATCTGCTGCTAGGGAGCAAGAGAGGCTGGCATCCGAGTCACAGCCCAAGGGACCAGGCTGGCAATTTGCTCTCTGTGGAGAAACAGCACTGGTTGTACAGGTTCACAGTTTCCCTTGAGCAGGGGAAGGTCTGGACTGTGAAATGATATCACTCTCTTAACAAGTAGAAAGGATGGGTTGTGACAGTTTCTACCATACAAGGGGATAGACATGGTTGTACTGGCCTCATAGGACTGGAAAGTTGATGGATGTTGAAAGCAGCATCCTCTCCCTCTCCTATTCAAATCCTAGTTTGTTACATAAAGCTTTGGGCAGGTTATTTGACCTCTTTTAGACTCCCCCCATTCCAAATGGAAAATAGGTATAAGTATACATTTCATAAGTAGTTACAGGGAGGGCTCAGGAGTTCAACTGCTTACCCCAGTCTAGCTGTGGGACCTTGGAGACATATCCAATGTCTGCAAAACTCATTTTTCAACAACAGTGGGAGAGGCAGCACTGGCAGCATTTACTGAGTCATTATCTGTTCCAAGCCCAGTATCAACTCATATGCTCTTCCCAAAAACTCTATCAGTAGGTGGTGTTATTAACCAGATGGGGAAACTAAGACATAGAATAATATATCCCTGGAATAATTAGCGTTTATTAAATTCCATTAAATTACATATGTTTAACTCTTGAACCACCTTTGGTGCTTCCTAATATAAACATATTTTTTATCTTATTTTTAGAAATGAAGAAAATAAGGCTCAGAGAGATTAAGTAACTTGGCCAAGACTACACAGGGCTAGGATTCAAATTTTGTCTCTCTCTAAAGCTTCAGGTCTTCCTGGAGTGTTCATCTCAATATTTATGATATTCACAGAAGTCACAGACCACTCAGCCTACATTGTCTCATTCAGTAAAGGGCCTGAAGGATGAATTTGATTAAATTAGAGCAGGATCTTTCCTGAGTAAATCCATGGGGTCAGTTCCCCTAAATATAAGTTATATCTTTACTAATGTCAGTTTTTTTCTCCTTAGTGAGCCTCATAGCATTTCCAGCACCTGGTCAACTATTTTTCCTTCTCCTCTCTCTCTCTCTACCCACCCAGTCATCCCTCCATCCATCCATCATTCATCCATCCATTTACCCATTTATTCATTTCTTATGTGCCAGATATGACTCTAGGTACTGCAGGTACAATTGTGAAACAAAACTGGCTAAATTATGTACTGTCATAGAACTTAACATTTTATTAGGGAGAGAGACAATACAGGAAAATAAAATAAGAACAGTTTGTGAGGACTTCAAAAGTTCATGGAACATGGAATTAAAGGACAATTATTTTGGTGCAAAAAATTTAAATCTATGCATAGTTTTTTCATAATACACACTTTCCATACTTTCTCTTTTTTTTTTGGAGAGGTTTTTGCTATAGGGCACGTGCGCTCGCAAGACAGACAGAGAGAAACAGAGACGGAAAGTGAGAAATCACCCCCCAGGGTGGATGGCCACACTGCAGTCCCTTCTCCTCCATTCTCCTCTTGGGATCTTGGGCACGCACGCACACACGCCCGGCGTGAGTTTTAAGCCACCGGGTCCAGGACGTGAACCGCGGTCGACTACGTGGGAGTCCAGCGACATAGCCATTACGCTAACTGCTGGTCCCTCCATACACTTTTTGAAGATCCATTGTAAACTATGTTACATAGTCATGAGTGTTATAAAAACCAACTAACAAATTAAAGGTAAAACTAAACTTGAATAGTAAAGAAAAAAATTAAAATTTCAGGTAGAAAGACCAGTGAGAGACTTACTAAAAAAGTGATGTTTGAGTAAAGATTTAAGAAGTCAGAGGCCAGCAGGTGGTGTGGTGGTTAAGATGCTGGACTCCCACATGGTCAACCGTGGTTAAAGTTCCAGACTTGGTGGCTTGCCTTCTCACTTTCTCTCTCTCTGTCTCTCTCTGGCCAAGCTGAAGAATAATGATAAATAAATAAAATAATTTTAAGAGAAGATTTAAGAAGTCAAAGACTTAATCAAATGGTTGTCTTTAGGAAGACAAGTGGGAAGTTCTGGAGGCAGGAAGTTTCAGAAAAGAAAAGAAGCCAGCGTAGACATGGTGGGATGCATGAGTGCAAGGTAGGAACAGTCTTTTAAACCATGGGGAGAACTTTGGTCTTTTGTCTGAATGAGATACAAATCTATTTGAAGACATTAAGCAGAGGTGTTACATAAACTGAGTTAGCTTTAATATAATCACTTAGTTTTTTGTTGTTGTTGTTGTTTTTGTTGTTTTTCTTTTAAGAGAGATTTTTGCTATAAGGCCTGTGTGCACAGCAGAGAGAGACAAAGAGAAAGAAATAGAGAAATAACTCCTAGGGATTATGGCCAGGCCATAATCCCTTCTCCTTCATTCTGCTCTTAGAATTTTGAGCACGTACACACATATACCCCCAACGTGTTTCAAGTTGCTGGTCTAGTACTCAAACTACAGTATTAAGATGCTGGACTCCCACATGGTCAACCGTGGTTAAAGTTCCAGACTTGGTGGCTTGCCTTCTCACTTTCTCTCTCTCTGTCTCTCTCTGGCCAAGCTGAAGAATAATGATAAATAAATAAAATAATTTTAAGAGAAGATTTAAGAAGTCAAAGACTTAATCAAATGGTTGTCTTTAGGAAGACAAGTGGGAAGTTCTGGAGGCAGGAAGTTTCAGAAAAGAAAAGAAGCCAGCGTAGACATGGTGGGATGCATGAGTGCAAGGTAGGAACAGTCTTTTAAACCATGGGGAGAACTTTGGTCTTTTGTCTGAATGAGATACAAATCTATTTGAAGACATTAAGCAGAGGTGTTACATAAACTGAGTTAGCTTTAATATAATCACTTAGTTTTTTGTTGTTGTTGTTGTTTTTGTTGTTTTTCTTTTAAGAGAGATTTTTGCTATAAGGCCTGTGTGCACAGCAGAGAGAGACAAAGAGAAAGAAATAGAGAAATAACTCCTAGGGATTATGGCCAGGCCATAATCCCTTCTCCTTCATTCTGCTCTTAGAATTTTGAGCACGTACACACATATACCCCCAACGTGTTTCAAGTTGCTGGTCTAGTACTCAAACTACAGTAGTCTAGCCTGTAGTAGTCAAGCAAAGTAACTATAACTCCATCTGCTGGTCCCAGGATCACTTAGTTTTAACAGAGCAAATCGAAGATGGGCTAGTACAGAAACAGGGAGATCAGCTAGAAAAATATTGCAATTATTTATACAAGAGAGGTTTCTGTCCTGTACCAAGACAGTAGCAGTAGAGACAGGGAAAAGTGGTCAGATTCCAGATGTATTTTAAGGTGGAGGCAACAGGATGTAGGGTGCATGAGAGAGATGATGCTTCTTCCTATTCCAGTTTGTCTTGATCCATTGACAAGGGAGACAGATGCTCTAGGTCTTCAACTCTAGTTGTTTGGGAGGATATTACCAGGGGTAGCAATAGCAGAGAAAATCAAAGAATATAGGTAGAATACAGGGTCCAAGAATGTATTAGTTTGGGTCTTCTAAGAAACAGAAGCAGATGTCAGTACAGGATGAGACATATAATAGTTTTTGGAGGAATGCCTGTGAGGAAAAAGAAAAAGAAAAAAGATAAAGAAAAATGGAAAAGGACAGAGATGACAGGGAGAGTCTTTGGTTTGCATTGCAAGTTTGACACCTGCAAAGGGATGGAGGTTGGGTAGACACAGTCCTAAAAATGTCTGGTCAGGCCAGTGGAGAGTCATGCATTATCCATCAGCTATGCTCCCTTCAGCAGCAAATCTGAAAGATATACTTTTGGTTGCCACCAAAGGGATGCCCAAGGTCTAAATTAGGAAAGGTGCAGAAAAGTCAGAGTTGCATGTCAGGAGCTTGATAGAGGCAAGAGAGAGAGAGAGTAGGATAATAGGAACAAGGAATAAGGATAATGAGAAAATAATGACACATATGAGGAGTCTTAAACAAGTTTATGGAAATTACATATTATGAAAAAAAGCTGCATAGTTTAAAATGTTTTTGGACCAAATTAAATTTGTACTTTTTAAATTTGCCAAAGGGCACATGTACTCCCCAGAGAGAGGAAGGAGTTGTTCTCCAATAGGGCATGGTCACAGTGCAGTCTTCTCCATTTCTTCATCCTGTCTGGATTTCGGGCACACATGCACACATACCAGGAATGTTTTTCAAGCCTCTAGAGCCAGATTGGAACCACAGTCAGCCATGCAGAATCTTACTCCCTTAATCACTAGTCCACAAGACTGGCCCTAAATTTGTACTTTAATTCCATTTTTCCACACACTTGTTGAAGTACTCTTATACTTAGTGCTTCCTATAGTGAGCAAGGTGCTTGTATCTACACATATTATCTTATTTAATCCATACAACAACCCTATGAATTAGCAACTGTGATTTGTCTTGCTTTTCAAATAAGAAAACTGAAGTACAGAGAGACTAGTTAACACAAATGTTTAGTAAGTCCTGGATTCAGACTCAGACACCGGAACCTCAGAGTTGTTAAGAGCTTAGATAGCTGTAGTTCCTTCTTACTCTGTACTGTCAAGTAGTGTGTGAGGATGTTTGGCTAAAGGCCCAGGATCAGGTTAGATAATTATTATAATGTCCCTTCCTGCTCAAACACTCCAGTGGTAGCATTGATAGAACATGATGTATTGTGTGAGAATGGCTTATAAGGCTGGGTATCTTTGAGGGGCTCAACGTGTTATGGTGATGGAGTATGGTGGTTGAATGTAGGTCTCCAATCTGATATGATCTTTAGTTGTGGAGGAATAAGCTCTATCTATCTCACCATCCACTGTATTTGCAGAACATAATCCATAATCAATGTTTGTTGAATAAATTATTTTAAAAGTGGTTGAATATGAGACCAGCAGATGGTGTAATTGTTATGTTGCTGGACTCCCACGTAGTTGGTCATGGTTTTAGACCTGGCGACTTCAAACACACCAGGTTCATTTCTGTATGTGCCTAAAAATACTGAGAGGAGAATGGAGGAGAAGGAACTGTGGTGTGACTATCTGCCTTGGGAGGTGATTTCTCGTTTTCTATCTCTTTGTCTCTTTGGTGAACACACGCTCCCTATAGCAAAAATCTCTCTAAATAAAGGAGGGGGTGGGGGGGACTGAGTGAATATTTGCATGTAAAGCATCTCTCACATTTCAGAAAGTGGTCAGCTCATGTGCTTGTATTCATGAAAAAGGTTTTGATGAAAATATCCCTCTGCCTCCAGGACTGTCAACAGTAAAGAATGCCTTCATCTCCATTAGCATATTTTCTTAGTCTGCTGGAGTGACCACAGTTACTCATGATTTCTTATTTTTCAGTGAGTTTTCAGAGCTTAACACAGCACCCCAAGCTTTGCTGGTTTAAAGTGATAACTGTTCTATTATTTCTCATCATTCTGTGGCTGGTTGGGTAGATTTTCTGGTTATGGACTGGCTCAGCCGATCTCGGCAGTCAGCAGGCATCTTGGCAGGGACTCTCTGTTCTAGGATGGTCCCATTCATGTCTGGCAGTTGGCCCAGTGTCAGCAAGACATAGGCATGACTCAGCCGTGTGTGTTAATTGTCTAGCAGGCTTAGTTAGCCTGGAAGTTCATATAACTGGTTGTAATGTTTCTGCATCAGTGAACGAGCAAACCCCCAGGTGCAAGCACTTTTCAGCCTCTACTGATACCCTGTTTGTTAATATCCCATTAAGCAAAGTAAGTCACATGGGCAAAGCCAGATTCAAAAAGTAGATAAATAAATTTCATTTCTTGATGGAAAGAATTGCAAAGTCATTGCAAAGGGATTCATCTAAGAGGGGCAAGAGACAATTGTATACATTTTTTCCTATATACCATATTTGTTTCCCTGGTCTAGCTATTCTAAGAATTCTTTTCGTTAGCAGCATCTCATATAGCTGAGCACAATTTCTCATTCTCCTCATGGCATCTCAGTTGATGTTTCTGACTTTTCCCAGTTATTTCTATCCCATGCAGTTCTTATATTTTTGAACATTGATTCACATGGACTGCATATGCCCCTGAACTTGGCTTTTATGAAGTCCAGACATTTCCTACATATGCCATTGCTTCAGCTTCCTTCGATTTGCCTGCCCATCCAAAAATCAATCTATACTTTTTTTTTTGTGTTTCCTACATTCCTCCCTCTCTCCCTTCTTTTCCTTTCTCCCTTACTGTTCTTTGCTTCTGCTCTCCTCCCTTCTATCCATCTGTTCATCCATCCATCCTATTCTGTATCTTTTTGGTACAATTGGTTCCTTTCTGAGTATCGTGGACACTTCTAAGAGCCATGTTTGACAAGGGCAACAAATCCAAGAATAACACATCCAAGTGGAGTGGTACGGTAAAGTCAAGGAAGAAAGGCTACCCTCGTCAAACACTTCCATAGCATTACACATTTCCCTCCTCTCAATACTTAACTGTACATGCTTGTTTTGTTCCCTTTTTTCATTGCTTAACTAATATTTGACTACAAGGACTGTATTTGTCTAATTTACTCTTGTATCCTTAACCCCAGCACAAAGTCTACATAAAGGACATATTTCATGAATATTTGTTGAAAATGAATTGAAATAAAAGCTGCAAAATAATGACATCTGAACTGGACTCTAAACAATAGAAAATAACATTTTATCCACAGCAATTGCGTGAGTAGCTGGGGTTATTCTCATTTTACAAGTGTTGAAACAAGTCCAGGAAGGTTGTCATGTTTTACAAATTACACAAATGGTAAAGGGGTGAAACCTGGCTTCTAATCCTAAAGCCTGCATGTATTCCTCTGACAAATTACCATCAAATGCAGGAAAAACCTGAGGAAGACCAGTCACCTCTCCTGTTGATGACTCACCCATGATAGTCAGGGCCCTTTCTACATATCTGCATCTTGCCTTGCTGATTACTCATCCATCAATTCATCTAGTCAGGCATCACTCCATCTTATATTCATACATCCATCCCTTCATTCTTACATTCATTCATTCACCCATATATCTGCTCATCCTTCCAGAAGATGTTTAATGACTTCCTGGTGTTTTTATTCATAGCTGATTCTCCAGCACTTAGAAATGTGATATATAGTAGTTAGTAAATGTCTCGGGCAATTGGAATGTGGCATAATGTAGTGACAATGAGGGCATGAACTCTGGGGTCATATAGTTTTGAATTTACAACTTGGCTCCACCATATGCTAGATGTGTGGGCCTGGGCATGCTAATCACCCTCTACCTTAGTTTACTCATCTGTACATGGAGTTAATTATAGTGCCTACCTCACAGAATTATTGAAAGGATGAAAACACACACACACTTAGGAAATTGCTTGAATGCAGTATTGATCCAGAAAGACTACGTCATTGGTGTCATAGAACATACATCTTAGAAGATTAGACAGAAATTAACAGACGACCAGATAACTAAGACAAGTCCACGTAAACAAACTTTTCTACCGTTTTAGCTTTAACTGAAATCGTCCCTTGATCCTGCTAGTTAGATACCTAGGTGTGAGCTAAGTGGTCGAGGAGCCTTGTTATTCTTTTATTCAGTACTATTTGAGAAGAAAGATGATGATACTCTTCCTGGGTGGCATTGGTCATTCATAGCTTTGATGAGAATGCCAAGTAGTCAGTTAATGTTTCTGTTCCCAGTCCAGTCTGCATGGCCATGCTGACTCTTTGGACCTGATCTCCTCCCAAGACACAGGCAAATGCACCCATGCAGAGGGGACAGAATGAATCTTTGGCAATCCCTTGGCCCTGTACATAATAGCTGTTGAGTCCAGTATGAGGCTTGAGGACTATATGCACATAAAACTCATCTTCAGGCTACATTTCTGTTTCCTACTCTTGTGAATAATCTGAAGCCCAGGAGTGGACAGTTTTGGCTGCCCTAAGTCTGGCTGATTTACTTGATATGGAGGCTTAACCATGAGTTGTGCAGTCAATGAAGGTTATTGCCAGGTCTATGATCAGCACACTCCTGAAGCCTAGGGCACTACTTCTTACCCCTGACTATCTGAACCCAGCAGATGAATGCCCAACAGAGTCTGAGGCCATACAGACTCAGGTAAACTGCTATTCTTAAGATAAAAATCTTTTTCTTGCAACGATTTCTGGAACACAGTCACAAAACCAAATAATTTCAGAATCAGATGGGATATATAACCTCTACAAAGAAACGCAAGCCCAATTGGACCTAAAGTCCCTTCCAATGAGACCTCCACCAATCTCTTTGCATATTTCTCACTTGCCAGCCACACTGAATTCTTGACACCTTTCAGAATGTATCCTGGCCATTTCATCTCTGGGACTTCTGACATGCCATTCGGGGTTTTTATAATTTGGCCTGCTATTTTGATGAAGAGTCATTTCATTGTAATTGCCAGAAAGTTCAATTCACACTGATTTAAGTACAATAAAATATAATCATTTACTCACAAAATGAAGGTCCATGGATAGGCTTGGCTTCAGGTAAGGCTTGATTCAGGACATAAATAATACTAGCAAGATCCAGCCTCTGGCATGCTTCCTGTGAATGGCTCCATTCCCAGGATTTGCTGTTGTTCTTGGCAACTTTAAAGTTCTCCTTCTAGGGTTGCAAGATGGTTTTAGCGCTGCAAGCCTCACATTCTCACAGCACCAAACCCAGCAGAATCCATACCTCTCTGTCCTACAACCTCAGAAACTGTCCTTATTGGCTCTAGGTAGTGTAAAAAATGGAATACGTTGACTGACCCAAACACCCTAGAGCTGAGGTTATTCCACTAAATTTACAGTTCCAAGGGTCAACTCAGTAGCCCAGTGGCTAAAGTAGTCATATTTCATGTGGTTGACCATGGTTTGAATCCCAGCCTCCTCAGCTTGAAAAACATGCAATCATGTGTGCATGCATGCCCCAAATCCTGATAGGATAGAGAAATGGAGGAGAAGAGATTATAGTGTGATCATACCTGATTAAGGGGTGTATTCTCCCTCTGTCTTTTTTCTTGTCTCTCTCTGTCTCTCTCTTTCTCTAGTGAGGGAATATGCCCTCTGGTAATTAAAAAATATAATGCGGATAATGGAAGAGTGATCTCACAGGGCAATTTTTGTTCTTATTAGAAAAAGAAAGGATTGAATCTGGGCTGGACACAACATATTTTTGCCATACTTTTTCTTGCCTGAATAAATCCACTCATCACTGACTTCAGTTATTCTACCCTGCCTCTTCTCCAGGCTCAGTTAATTCATTTAATCTCTGTGCTTCTATGACGCCTCGGAATGAACATCCTTCTAGCATATTTTGGTTGATCTCACCAGGCCCTGAGACGCAACAAAGGGAAAATCATGTTTTGCCCATGTTGAAAAATTTTAACTGTGTGGCATTGTATATAGTAAGCATTATTAAATGCTTACTGAATGAAAGGATGGTATCCTAAATCAGCCTTTAGTTTTATTGCCTGAGTCCTCGCTATTAAATTATAAAACCCTTGCCTGACCATTCTTAGGGTTGAGCCATGACCTACGTTTTAACATGGCCCATCCTATTCAGTGATTGCATTGGGTTAAATGGAGTCTCCTCAAATTTCGTTAACCAAGGGACCAGCAGGTGGCATAGTGGTTAGGATGCTAGATTCCCACATGGCTGACCATGGTTCAAGTCTCAGACTCGGTGACTTGAAACTCATGCTGAGCATGTGTGTATGCCTTCCCAAAATCCTGAGAGGAGAATGGAGAAGAGATTGTGGCATGGCTGGGGGGTGATTTCTCACTTTCTCTGTTTCTCTATCTGTCTCTCCATCAAGTTCATGTGCCCCATAGCAAAAAAAGTCTCATATATATATATATACACACACACACACACATACATACCTACACACACATACACACATATATATACATTCACATGTATATGTTTATTCAAAATCTTTGCAGATAGAATCTCATTAAAATGAAGTCATAATGACTGAGGGTGTCTTCTAAATTCAATGACTGGCATACTTAAAAGGAGACAAAGATTTGGAGACATGGAGGAGGCCATGTGACGTTGAGGCAGAGATTGTAGTGATGCTGGGCAAGCCAAGGAATGCAGAAGCTAGATGAGGCAACGGATTTCTGCCTAGAACGTTCAGGGGAATGACACCTTGATTTAGAAGTCTAGTCCGCAGTGCTATGGGAGAATAAATGACTTTCTCAAAATTAATTAATTAATTATTTTTCTGAAACCTTTTTAAAAATTAATTTACAGGGAACCAGCAGTTAGTGTAATGGCTATGTCGCTGGACTCCCACGTAGTCGACCGCGGTTCGTGTCCCGGACCCGGTGGCTTAAAACTCATGCTGGGCGTGTGTGTGTGCGTGCCCAAGATCCCGAGAGGAGAATGGAGGAGAAGGGATTGCGGCGTGACCATCCCCCCTGGGGGGTGATTTCTCGCTTTCTGTCTCTATGTCTCTCTGTCTGTCTGGCGAGCGCACGCGCCCTACAGTGAAAATCTCTCCCCCCCCAAAAAAAAAATTAATTTATATTCATTCCCTAAGCATCGTCACAGCATACAGAATGTGATTTCATATCCAGAATATACTGCACAGTAGCTTAATCATGCATGTTATCATCAATAATTTTCCATTTCTAGTTTCATATGTATATAATGTGTATATATAAATATATTTTACCCCTATTTCTGACCCTCTGCCCTTTCTAGCCCTTTTCCCACACTATCTCTGGTGTCTACAGTTGTCTTCTATTCCTTTTCCCCCCACATTTTATTTGATTACACAATTTCTTAAATAATCTAACTACTTTCAATAGCAAGTTCAGCTGGTAATTTCAAGAAAAGCAGTTTTAACTTTAAGAAATCAATTAAATGCTAAGGAACTTTGCTTAAAACTTAAAGCCAGGAAACAGGTTAGGATTCTGTTCAAATAGTAGGTACATGAACCTATCGGCAGCTTAAGACAGGACATAGATCCTTAAAACCAGAAAACAAAGCCTAGAAGAAAATCAGCAATGTTTTAGTCAAAAGTCATAACATGCTATTTCACCAGTTCAGTCTCATGTGCTTAATCTATTTTCTGTTGTGGTTCTATCTTCCTGATTACATTTTGGGATATAATATTATGCCCTCTCCTCCTCCCACCCAGGAGAGCCAAGGGACAGACCTTCAGAAAAAGATTCCTCCATGGCTCCTGAGAACTAATGTCTGTTGTTTTAAGCCATCCAGTTTGTTGTTTTAAACCAACCCTAACCAAGTATCCTAGGATACTTTGTTAAATATTCTAGGAAATGGATACTATGATGAGTCTTACCATGGAGAACTTTTCTTTGTGTGAGACCACAGCTTGTCCTTCATTAATTCACTCATTTCTTCAGCACGTGCTCATTAGATATTTACTGTGTGCTTGATGCTGGAGGTGCAATGAGTGCTAAGGCAGCGTTCCTACTTCTCAGGAGCATCTAGTAGGAAAGCAGACAAGCATGCAAGCATTTTATTCATTTGCCTCAATTTATGATTGTCCCATGGAGGAAGCCTGTCTCCCATGTAGCATATAGGCCATGGTAAAAGTGCTGAATCTGGAGTCAGAGAGACCTAAACTCCTGTCCTTGATCTCCCATTCACCAACTCTCCGATTGCTGGCAAATGCTTGTTTAACCTGCCCTTTTTAGTTTCTTCATTTTAAATTGGAGATAACAATGGAGTTGTATGATGAGAACTGAATGAATTGTTATTGGCAGTGAATGGGCAGCCCATTGCCTCGCCCAAAGAAGCTGCTATTTTTATAACTTCTTAAGAATCTAGGAGTTATCATGTAGCTGCAAGTCTTTCCCTCTCTCTGTTAGTCATTCCTAGTTTCTTCACTTAGAAAGGGTATGATTTTAAATTCCCATCACTTCTCTAGTTAGAGTTACTTTGTGATGTTCAAGGTTACTAATGTTTATCAGAACTGTACCTAAACCTGTAATTAAAGGCAAAGCAGAACAGAAATGTTACCTCCTTTGCTCTGGATCTCTATTTCAAATAATGCAACCCCAACTAGTCTTTGAAAGTCATACCACACTATTGACTAGTACTGAGTTTGTAGGTGATGAAAACTAGCCAGGTGCATTCACACCTGCTTCCCCGTTAAGGACCTGTTCAGATGGTTGTTGGGCCCCAAGGGCAGGACCTTGTGTTTATCTCTGTTAAATTTCATGTTGTGTAATTCAGTCTTCCACACCAGCTGGTACAGGTCTTCTGGGATCCTGATTCCATTATGTAACATACTGCCTACAAGATAAAGGCCCAAATTTGTATCACACAAATTTTTATCAGACTTTATTCAAGTCCTTGATAAAAATATTGAATTATCAGGCCAAGGGTTTAGACTGCCTTTCTTCCTGGCTAACATGATGAACAATATCTTAAGGCCCCTGGGGTCAGGCTATCGAAAGGGCTATAGGAAGCCCTTCCTTCTGCCCACTTCAGGAAAAAGCAGCTCCCAGTGCCTGTCTTTCCCAGGCAATATTCTTAGAAAACTCCAAGGCAACAAGACTTGGGTGTTTAAGCCAAATTTCCTGGGATTCAGCCTACATGTAACTACATTTAACAGACCTTAGAGGTCTATTTTATCTTGAATGATTCCAGAACTTATAGGTTTAACTCATGTATGTGAGGAGATCACGTCAAATGTTTATTATAAAAATACTGTGCGTGGATTTCCAAAAATCTTTTTCACCACAATAAACTCATTCTTTAATTTCATTTGCCTGCAAACTTTTTAAAGCCCTCCCCTGAGATCTTTGGTGAACAGTGAACTATTTAGGAATCTTTTAAATAATGATAATCATAGCTATAATTATACAACTTTTTTAGGAATATACTTTGGGGCAGACATGATTCTCTAAATTAACCCTTTAATAAAAATTTTTATATGGGCCATATTTGGTAGACGAGAAAACTGAGGCTAAGAAAAGTTAAGAAGGTTGTCTAGAGGCAGATAGGTAATCATTTGTAGTGCAATTAGTCAAACCCAAGCCTGTCTTTCCTGAGACTCAGAATTACCCGGGGCTTATCTCTTAACACCAAGCAATTTTTCTTTGTATTATCAGCAGGTTGTTTGTGTGATTAATGAATGTATAAGCTATGTTTGATTCATGTCTATTTTATCCTTGAGAATCTAAGTTCCTTTTGCCTAAGCACTGTATGTTTATTTATCTCATCTTTGTTTTTCCCAGAGCTAGCTCAGTGCTTGGCACATGGTTAGCACCCAGTAAATACTTGTCAAATGAACTAACCGTCCCAGAGGACATTGCACTTTCAACTACTTCTATAGAGTATATAGTGAATTTGATTCAAGGTATTTTTATTTTGACATGCAGCCATCTCTGTGCAGTAGTTCTCAGAGTCCCAAATGGGAGTAAATACTTTCCTCCCAGAGCAGTGAGAATTAATTAAGGTTTGTGACACCCTTTAAAATTCCTTATAATATATAGCCTCTTTCATCTGGCTAAGTGCAAGGCAGCATTATGAGGCCATTACTAGGCCTGGTGCTAATGGGCATTTGTCACCCTCCTCCCCTCCCTGCCCCCGCCACAGTGTGTTAGACCTGTGCCTCCCCTCATAATTGCTAAATAACTCATGGAGTGCTTGGGTTGCTAAATTAAGAAATGAAATAATAGAGTGAAAATAGGAACAGGCATGTGGAATGAATAGAGACATCCTATTATGTAGGTTTTTTTCCTCCCCACTGCTTGTATGTCTTTTAAACAAGGAGTATGATTCTAGTTAGGATTGCAAGAATGGGTTTTTATAGATTTTGGGATAGTCTAGTAGTTTGATAGGAGGATGCAGTGGTTGTCCTTGACAAGTGGCCTCCTTTATTTCTGCTTGAGATCCTAAAATAAAGAAGGTTAGTTTTCTCACCCTTATTTGAGTACAGATGGCTCACCCAACAAAGAATTTAGTGAGAAGACCCAGCTGGCTTCTTGTGCAGGAGTAAAACAGTGTTAGATAATGCCTTTTCCATGACCATTTAAACATAGGCTTTAGGCCAGCCACATGGCCCAGTGGTTAAGAGAGCCGGAGCCACATGGCCTACCATGGTTCGAATCCTGGCTGTTACCTTGAAAAACAGATTAAGAATGTGTGTGTGTGTATATGCCTAATTCTGACAAAATGGAGAAAGGGAGAAGGGATTGCTACAGGATCATGCCCCACTGAGGAGTGCTTACTTCCACTTTCTCTCTTTCTGGCAAGTATGCACACCTTCTAGCAATAAAAGAAAAAAGAGAGAAAGAAAGAAAGAAGGAAGGAAGGAAGAAATAAAGGAGCTGGAAATTCACTGAGGGGCTGATCTAGTGGGAAAGATGAATAAATAAGAATGGTTGAAACCAGGGGGCAAAGATGAATATCTCTTATGGGCAAATTTGTATAAACTACTTTCTTTAATAACTAAGACATCCATCTCCACTTGAATGTTTTCACATCCTTTTTTTCTGTTAATAAAAATTAAAATAAATTTTGAAAAAAGGAGCTTAACTGAAACTTTAGAGATTCGAAGTTTTTTAAGAAAGGTAAACACAGAAAGAATTCTCTAAGGATACAAACATTACTTGAGATTTGTGTTTATTAGACATGGAAAATGAAGATGATATTATCTTTAGACAAGTTCTTTAAAACAATCCTTAGGAGGCCAGCAGATGGTATAATGGTTACATTGCTGGATTCCCACACAGTCGACCGCAGTTCGAGTCCTGGACCCAGTGGCTTAAAATTCATGCTGGGCAACTGTGCGTGCATGTCCAAAATTCCAAGAGGAGAATGGAGGAGAAAGGATTGCCCTGGGGGCTGATTTCTCATTTTCTGTCTCTCTGTCTCTCTGGCAAGTACACACACCCTATAACAAAAAAAAAATCTGTCAAAATGAAACAATCATTAGATGTCAGAAACTTCCAATAAAGGACACCTAGGTTCATGGATGGATGCTTAAAAGGGAATTGAATTCTGAGGACTGAACTTGCCCAGGTGAAAAGGTTATTTGGTGAAATGGATTGTGAGCTGTTTCTTAGTGCCCAGCATGCAGACAGAAAATTGCAGGGGTTTCTGGGTGGAGGTTCTCAGAAATACTTGTTGAATGCCTACCTGGCTTCCTAGGTGGTCATCAAGTTAATGTAGGACTGTTCAGAAAGGAAAGGACAGGAATCAGAGAATGGTGATCCTTAGATGGCAGGATGGGATGGAGATGGAGGCTACTGTTAGAAAACTCTGACCCACAGGAGTTGGTCTTATTGAGTATAAATCATGTTGACTATGTACTTCATTTTGTTAAAAATAAAAAGACTTCAGATTTATAGTCTGGACTTTACTCTTCTTTTGGGATAGTCTTGGTGGAATGTTCTTTCTGAGCAAAAGCAGTCAATTAACCTTTTGATTCAAATCATTTTGCTTCTGGTATGTTTGGATTATTTTGATTTCAGAGACCTAAGGAGTGAGCCCCACTGGGGAAAGTGAGGTAGTTACTTTCTGTCCCTCTCTCTTGTAGATCAGTTGTAAATCCAGTCAAGCTAGTGATGAGTGGCTTATGTTTCATTTACTAGAGAGCCTGATGGGCAGTGTAGGACCAAAACACAGCTCCTGAACTGAGTACTTTTGAGAAACTTCCTCCCTCTCCTCCTTGTCAAGGTAGTGAGAGCTCCTGCATAAGATTTCTGGAGTGTAGAGTCCAGAAAGTGAAAGGGATGATCTCAGGAGACTTTGGGGCATAATGTGTCTGACTAGTTCTGCATTGCAGAAGTTTATGTTCCTGAAATTTCATTTCAGTTCTAGAGAAGGTGAATTGGGGGTGGAGGGTGGTAGTGAAGAACAGAGGCCTATGCCAGTTTCCTGCCAGGCAGTTTTTGAATGCTGTTTTCTCTGGACAATTACCTTGTTGATGGTGGATTGTCTTCCCAGCAAATCTCTTTTGATTGCCAGTGTATATAATGAAGGTAAGTTTTAGTGTCCTTTTAGCCCTAGGAAGAACTTAAGCAGGTTCCTTTTGGTTTCACTGACATATCAATATTGAGGCATATTTACTTAGAATTTTTAGAGCCACTGTTGCATCTTGAGTAAGCACTTAAGATGACCTATGACTACTTTGAGTCATTGAAAAGGAGATTGTCCATGTGAGGCAGTTCAGATTGTGCTAGGCAAAGTCTTAAAACAGGTTTGTCTTTGTTGAGCCATGCACAAGAGACATACTGGTTACTGTCCTTGAAACCGAGCAAGAACCTCCTAATGTATTTTCAAGGATTCCTGAAATATAAAGCCCATTTGCATTGTAATGGCCCGAAGTAAGGAGTAAGTCTTCAGACTTTGGTTATGATAATGACCAACATGGACCATGAGTGAGGGCCATTTGACCTCTAAAACTCTCACTTAAAGGAAAGAAGATTTTCATTTCAATGTGTAAGATGTTTTGTAGACTGGAAACTGCTGGTTGTGAGCTCAGAGACTCCAGGCTGAATGGTTCCAGACACCTGAAGAGGAATTTGATTATCTAAGGCCTCACCAATCAATAATGTCCACGAGATGATCACACCTTCTTGTACCAATCACTGAACTGATCATGCGCCTGGGACCTCTGCCCCTAATTTTGCCCTTGAAAACACATGTGGGGAACATCTCTGGGAGACCAGGTCTTTTCAGCATGAGCTGCCCGCTCTCCTTGCTTTGCGCTTTGCAATAAAGCTGAACTTTCCTTCATCACACCATGTGCCTATGGCTTGGTTTTATAGCGCTTTGGCAAGCGATCCTGATTTGAGTTGGGTAACATTCTTACCAGGTGCCCAGGAGAAGAGCAAGTAGTGGGCTACTGCATGGTGTTCAGGTGCGTGTTGGGAGGCAGCACTGACTTCTACCTTTATCCTCAACACACCTCCAGATCAGGACCCCTGTCTCTCTCTCCCTAATCACTCCAGATTGTTATGGCTAGTCTACAGATCTGATTCTTGGGAGGATATTAAAGAACTCATGGATCTTGGTCACATTCTTAATCCCCACTTAGGAAAAGAGAAGAGTGTCTCCATGCCCTCATTGTCTGTACTTTTATTCTTTACTCATATGTTCCACTAGTGTGGCTTTACCAGGTGCCCTCACCATAGTCTAATCCTCATATTTCTCCACTGCAACTTCCTCCTGGCCTGTGGGATTTTTTTTTTTGTGGAAGGCAAAAACTTCATTCTCACAGATCAATGAGCATATTCGTCTATGCCTATTATTTAGCCCAGGATTTTGGTCTTTTGAAACTCAAAAGATACAGCCTCTTGAAACTCAAAAAGCCTTTTTGCTCAAGACTGTAGTCCCTGCCTTGAGTTTCAAAGACCTGTTTTGAACCTCAAAGGCCAAGCATTGAGTCTTTCTCTCTTTGGATCCCTGCTGGAAAAAAAAAAAAAAAAAAAAAAACACCTATGCTGAAGACGGTGGGCATAGAATTCTCTAGCTATTGAAAAAGTAGCAGGAAATACCTGATTACCTGAAACCAAAAAAAAAAAAAAAAAAAAAATTACGTCAGTTTCTGTTTCACAGTATTAACCCACAAATTCATTCAAACATAAAAGGTCATAGAATTGAAATTCAGCTCAACTTTTACATGGGATTAGGTGTTCGTTAGCTCATATGAACCTAAGTGTCTTCTGGAGTTTGTCCAGTAATATTTGCATGAGAAGTAACAATTGTTGAGTGTTTACCCAGGGATAAGGTGAGCATCTTATATGTATCATCTTATTTCACGGCAACTCTGTCAAATAAGTGTTATTATTCTTGTTACCATTTTACAGATGGGAACACTGAGACTGAAGAAAATTAGTTATGTATAATTTAGTGATGGGATTAGAAGTCACATTCAACTCAGAGCCACATTACTAAGTTGTATAATATACCAGCAAAATGTTTAATAGACACAAAAAAATGAAAAGTTATCTGTTTATAATGTACATGGTAATGTCTGACTACTATGTACTGTATTCATGCTGAGAAAAACCATGTTTATACTGTAAAGACATACAGTGATGAAATGTAAATTTAAAAAAAAAGTAGAGCAATCAGAGAAGGGTTGGTATTTGAGGAAGGTACATAAAAAGGAGGTAGAGTGAAGGAGTCCATCATATGACTTTTTTGTGCTGTTCCCTTTACCAGGAATGTCTTCCCCTCAGATTTTGTAGGGCTGCTTTCATTATTCAGGTCTCAGATCAACATATTGGGTCATCAGGAAAGTCATGATGTATTTTTCTATGGAAAAAATGTGTTGTGACTTTTCCAAGGACCCAATATTATAGAGCTCATCCCTGACACTTCTGGCTACCCACACACACGTGCACATTGCTCACTTCCACCCCCACCCCACCCCTACACACACCTACAGAGAACTTTGACAAATCCTGTTTTATTTTTAAAATGACATCATATTTTCTGTAGTTATCGTCTCATCTGTGATGCTTACTTTTTTAGGTATTTACTGTCCATTTTCCTTTTATGGCATCTTTAAAACATTGATGTTTAAAGTCATGTACATGTAGATTCTGGCCTCTTGCTTATCCCTGGTGTTTACAATAGTGCCTGCTTCATAAAATTTTGCATGATTAATACAAGGAGTCTTCAAAGAGTTCATGGAAAGTACCTGTTATGAAAAAAAAAAGAAACTATGCATGGATTTCAAATAGTTTGCACTAAAGTAAACCAATATGTTCATTCGATTTCTCTGAATTTTTGAAGTGTTCCCTCTTATATTTGAATGAATTTGGTAGACTTAGAAGGAAATCCACAGAAAGGTGTGTGTGGGGGGAGTGAGGGGGAGCTCTACCCTTGCCTATCTGTAAGTCACATTTCAGAATGTGAGTCACAAGTTTAACTAGTCATTGCTTTTTAACCTTGCCAGGGGAGGTCTGACTGGTTTGCTTTGGTGCTGTTGCCTTAAATGAGGATCAGAGGGTACCTTTAATGTTTAGCTTCATTTGTTTATCAAAGACAGAAAAGCCTTTATCATACATCACAGCTAGGATTAGGCAAAATAGTAACTTCCTCTGTCTTTTACTTGAGAGGAGTCAACTATAGCTAAAACAGTGGGTTTTCAACTCTGAAATGTCCAGACTAGAAATCCAGGAGGGAAAGCAGGAGAAAAGTTCAAATTGTTACTTGGTTTCTAAAACTCTCAGTGAACCTAGAGGTCAGCTCAAGTTTCTCAGGATCTGCATCTGCAGAGCTTTTGGAAGGAGGTCTCATTTGGACACCATCCACCACCGGCCAAATAGTTCCCACGCTGATTGGGTGTCAAGGAAGGAAGGAATCTTAAAGCTCAGCTGCTCTAGCCCATTGGTTCTAGGGTTTTTGCCCTGCAAACTTGCTTTATTTGACTGTTAACTTCATAAATGTTTGCCATATCTAAACATTACCCGTGCTTAATATATATGTAAGGTCTTTGAAAAGTTCATGAAAAATGCATATTGTGAAAAAACTACATGTGAGTTTCAAAAATTGTTTTTCCACCAGATAAACTTATACTTTGATTCCATTTTTCTGTAAACTTTTTGAAATCTTCAAATATATGCATGTGTGTGTTTAAACACTTACTTAGCATTTATTT
Source organism: Tupaia belangeri chinensis (assembly GCF_000334495.1). Classification (NCBI taxonomy): domain Eukaryota; kingdom Metazoa; phylum Chordata; class Mammalia; order Scandentia; family Tupaiidae; genus Tupaia; species Tupaia belangeri. The sequence continues at coordinate 685,477 of NW_006159707.1, read as the reverse complement.
TACCTCTGTACGTAAATGAAAATTTTGCATCATTGACGTAAATGGAAAAGAAACAAAAGGCATCCCTTTCTGTAAGTAAAAGGGAATTATAACCATAATACAATGAGAAGAAAATAGTATTATTAATACTATTTTTTTGCTTGCTAAACATGAGAGATTAACAGATGTTCAGCATTAAAGACAGAGGAATAGCAGAAGTTAGATATGTAGTCAAAAATAATGAAAAAAAATTGAAGTGAGGAAAGCTTTTGTGATTTTTAAAAAAATTTTTTTTGCTATAGGTCACATGTGCTTGCCAGAGACAGAGAGGGGAAAAGTAAGAAATCATCCCCAGAGGACTAGCCATTCCTCCCTCAATCCCTTCTCCATTCTCTTCTTAGGATTTTGGGCATGTGCGCACACACACGCATGCGTACACACACACACACGCTCAGTGTGATTTCCAAGTCGCTGGTTCCAGGACTTGAACCGCAGTTGACCATGTGGGAATCCAGCACCTTAACCACCATGCCACCTGCTGGCACCCAATTTCTGTGTATTTTAATATTATCTATTGCTGTGTTTGTGTACTAACTTCCATCTTCTAGCAGAATACCTAAAACAATGATTGGACCTGTCCCAATTGGGGAACTGCTTTGTTCTATGAATCTGTAATCCTGTCTACAGCATCTGGCCACATTATCATCATGCCAGGCTTGATCATCTGGTCTGAGAGAAGGAAGCTCAGTCTGTCCTTTACAATGAGAAAGTGTTGGAACACACGAGTTAGGGTCAGAAAGATAAAAGTTTATTAAGAACCTCTGAGCAGAAAAGATACTTCAGACAGTTGGAACAGCATTTAAAAAGGCAGAAAGAGAGAGACAGCATGGCCTATTTGAGAGGAGCTCCAAGGAGCTCCTTCAGTGTGGCTGGATGTGTATAAAATGCCAAGAAGTGAGACAGAGGTGAGAGATGAAGCTGGCAGGATCCAGACCCTGGAGAACCCAGCAGACCATACTCCTGACTTTTGAGTTCATCTTTAACCCCAGCATAGAGCTTGCTGCCTGTCCTTTGCTCTGGTATTTATAAGGAAATCATATTTGGGTGGCAACAGCATTTCCTTCTGGAAGAAATCTATTTTTGCTGCATGAATATATTGATAAGTTTTTGGAGTGGGTGAAAAGGATGTGCGAACTTCTAGGATTCTGTTTTGCTTCATGGGATGTGCAGGCTTATGGGGAGAAATGAATTTCTTTCTTTCTTTCTTTTTTTTTTTTTGGAGGTTTTTGCTATAGGGTACATGTGCTGGCCAGAAAGATAGAGAGAGACAGAGAGAGATAGAAAGTGAGAAATCACCCCTCAGGGGGTATGGCCACACCACAATCCCTTCTCCTACATTCTCCTCTCGGGATCTTGGGCACGCAAGCACACACGCCCAGTGTGAGTTTAAGTCACTGGGTCCGGGACTATAACCGTGGTCACTACATGGGAGTTCAGCGACATAGCCATTTCTCTAACTGCTGGTCCTGGGAGAAATGAATTTCTAAGGACCATAAAGATTTGTCAGGGATGAAAGGTGACGGGCAACAGTGAAACACTTTGGACACTCTGGGCGGCTGACTTTCATGGAAAGGTTCTGAATTTGTATCCAGGAAACTCTCTTGAGTATGCCAGGCAAGTATGTGTCCATGATCCTGGACTGGTTGAGGATGGATCATGGCATCAAGACCCTGTTGAGAGTGCTGTCTCTCTGTCTCTTATTCTGTCTCTCTCACTCATGTAAGAAATAAATACAGAAACTTAAAAGAATTGATAAAAGGTGATTTATAAAGTGTTGGATGACTTTAGAAAAACTGTGTTTCCATTAGGGAAATAATAGGGATGTGTGATGGGAAATTGGATGAAGTTTCTGTTCTCTAGACAGTAGCAGACACGGAGACAAAGACTGAGCATATGCAGTTTATTTAGGAGGTGCGTCTACACCATCAAGGAAGTAGTGAAGTGACACAGGGAAGGGAAGGCAGTTGATTAGGGGTGCATTAGTAAACTAGCTATAACAGTGAGTACCTGAAACTTAATCCTGTTACTAAAAATATACCTGAGAAAAATCTTCACTGAAGGGCTGAGATAGTGGGATAGTTAATCCCTGCTCTCTTAGTTAATTGTAAAAGGCTGCTCACAGGAAGATACTAACTTCCAAGCACGACTGACCTGTCAGGAGCTCAGACAATAGAGGATTCAGTTACCCAAGGGCAGCCTTCCCATAAAGATTCTGATTAATGGAACCCAGAACCGTGAGCATGGACATAGTAAGGGATTGAGAATTGATATTAAAAGACAAAATTATAGCAAATTTACTGTAAATTCAGTTTAAAGATCGTAATTGGCTTTATTTGCAGTTCTGGAATCGGGTAACACTTTATTTCATAAAATTGAAATAGGCATTCTGATGAGCTCAGCAGAAGAGGCTGGTTTTATAGGCAGAGAAGGGCAAAAGATAGCAGCCACAGAGACCAAAAAGCAGATTGGTCACTTCCAAGTTACTTTCCTTATAAGACAGGGAGACAGAAGAATAGAAAAATAATTTGATGGGTTACCATTGAGTTTACCACTGGTTTCCATTGGGTTTTACTATTTTTGTGTGTAAGGATTCAACGAGAGGGAACTTAATTATCATGCTGATTGGAACTGGCCTGTTGGGGAAATTAGGCTGTTACCTCCCTCTCCTTAATTTTGGAAAGTCAGATAACAACTTAGTTTCAGTTTGGCAATATGAAACTTTAGTAAGAGTGACTCCATTTTGATTCTTTGTCTCGACTGTGAGGGCTTAGTGCAGGAGCTTAGTCCAAATGAATGGGCTCCCATCAGTTTTATTTAATGTGGGCCTGGGTGAAGCATTACTAGCACCTGCTGCTGGTTTGGGATGTGTATCCACTTTCCTATTAATCATGTGACATCTTCAATAAAATTCCCATATGTTGTTCATGCACTGGAAAATTAAATTTGATTAGAAGATGTGACTAATTGCTGTGTGTGGCCTTAAATTTGGCTCCACAAAGTACTGGTGCTATCCTAGCAGGCCTGCCTTATTCAGACTATACAGCTACATCTTTCCTAATTTGAATGACCAAAATCCAACCCCAGTTGGCCTAAACCAAGAAAAAAGAAATGTCTTGGATCTTGGAACTGAAAAGTCTAGAGTATGATCTTCAGGTAAAGTTTGATCTAGTAGCTCAATGATCTTATCAGATTTTAGATGATCTTTCTTCATCTCCTATCTCTGTTTTTTCCTTGAGATGAATCCATTCTTCCCTTCTTGTGATAAGATAGTTTCCAGAAGCTTCAGGCTCACCACTTTTCTTTCTAGCTATGCCGATAGAAAGATGGTTTCCTTCAACAAAAAAAGTTACAATATATTCTGAGACTGGATAACTTTGTCTCCCACTACCTTTCTCTGAGTCATGTGCATACACCTGAAACTTTCACTGAGACCAGAATGCTGAGCTTCTCTGACTGATTAAGCTGAACTCATATGCCTACCTACTTTTGGATTTGGAGGTGGGTTAAATTCCATGAAAATCTCATAGAATAAGAGAGAGACGCGGGGGTCAGCCAGTGGCATGACTGTTAAGGTGACTGGATCTCACGCAATCCTATGTGGTTTGAATCCTGGGCCCAGTGGCTTTTGTGTGCCTAAAATCCAGAGAGCAGAATGGAGGAAAAGGGATTGCAGTGTGGCCCTTCCTCCTGGGTAGGGCTTTCTCACTTTCTCTGTCTCTGTCTCTCTCTGGCAAGTGCACACACTCTATAGTAAATTTTAAAATAAATAAATAAATTAAAAAGAAATAGAAGAGGAGATATTCCCTGAGATGAAGTAGGTATTGATGGGGCAGTGGGAGGGGGAAGGGGGAAGACTGAATGGGTGTCAGACAAGTCCAAACAAGTGAAATTCACTATTAAAAACAAACAAAGAAACAAACAAACAAAACAAACCCCACAAAACAAAAAGCAAAACCCATCGATGTTCTCTGAGGCGTAGAAACTCAGGCCAATTTCAAGGACCTATTATGAAACCAGAACATCCAGTTACTGAGGCTCCAAATATCGAATCTTGATAACCAACCCCCTTTCAGAGCCAGACCTACCTCTTCCTTTCAGTGCTGCTGACACCAGCTGATGGATGAGGGTGTCAGGGTTTCTAAGACACTGGATTTCCATTGACTGCTATAACCTTGAGCTCCAGGCTTTATTGGCAGTATTTAACACAAATCTGTTTTCCATCCTTGTCAGATTCCACTTCAATATGCTCCACAGGAGAAGAAGTCGAATGCTAAATTGATTTCTTTATTGGGGAGTGCTCTGCAGCAGATAGCAACCCTTCTGGAGATGTGTTAGTTGGATTACAATGGAATCTTTTCTTTCTTGCTTTTATGGAGTCTCCTTCTTGCCATAGGATGGGACTCCCAGCTCATCATTTCCCTAACTGATTTTTAGGGTAGAAACCAAGAAAGTCCACATTATCACCTCTAGTCCATAAGTTTGAAGCAGAGTCTTCTTTCCAATCACCAGACTTGCCAGAGAAGATTGAAATTTAGGAAATAGCATCTTATGATTGGCGAGAATGATTAGTGTCTCTATGTCTCTTAGCAACTTGGGAACGATAAGTGACTGACATCATGTACATGAATACTTACTTGAGAATCTGAGGGATGAAATCTCTAAGGGTTGAGATATTAGAAGTTGTTTATTCTGAAGTCTGAGATAATTTGGTGGATTTTTAAGAATCTAATGAAATTTCTTCTGTTTGGTAAGGATCCATTTTGTTTTCATGTATAGCAGTATTAATAATGTTATTAATTTTTTCCTGCTTTTATTATATGCTAGATTCTGTGTTATTGCACTCCTAACAACCTCATGAGGTGACCCCATTGTTTCCTCGCTATGTTGATGAGTGCATAGAGATACATGGAGGTGACATGATTCTTTCCAAGTTATACAACTAATATGGTGAGTGGCAGGGCCTGCGCTATACCTTTGTCTGACTCCAAAGGTAGTTCTCTTAGCCATCACTATATATTTTTTCCATGACCAGGCATCACACACTCATCAAAGATGTATTTGTCACTGTCTCCTAGGATAAAGACTCAGACCTTACTGTGGTAGATCTGGAATATGACACAGAGAAAGAAATAAAATTTGGAGGCCTCTACCAATGCATATCTTCTTAACCATACCTACTGTACCAACTTGTAGGG
>NW_006159707.1:620849-680164 GCF_000334495.1 Tupaia belangeri chinensis | reverse complement strand
AAGACCATCTTTATTTCCTAGATGTGTTGATAACATGAGATGTGTTTTCCAGGAAGAGGACTTCTGGACCAGGGCTTTTATCTTGTTGGGATATCCTGGAGACTTTCTGTCTAGGGAAAACCCATTGTTGAAAAAATCTTTGATTCTATAGTCTATCTCATCTTAAGACTCCTAGGACCTTACCTCTATGGAGCATCAAGGCAGTCAAGCACAACTCATGACTAAAAAAATGGTTTACTCTCTCTGGAGCCATAGGTTATTTATCTGTATTATGAAGTCAACAATATCATTAAAAACACAGGTTAACTTGTGAGGGTTAAATGTATTATGGATTCAAGAGATGTCAGTTGCTACTGTTTTGCTTTATTTTGCTGAGCCTCTACTTTTGCATCTTTCAAATGAAGGAGGAAGGTCAACTCCATTTTGTAACCATTACTGAGTTGCTTGGGAATGGATGAAACTGGAAGATAGAGTAACAGGTAGGAAACTGAGATCTATGGATAAGCTCTGAGGGCTCAGAAACAACTTTAGGAAGTGAAGCAAGTTCAGTCCAGTTGGTAACACTTGGTGTCATGAGGCTCTGGCTGCAGACAAGAAGTGGTAATTGAGGTTGGCTGCTGGCACTCAGGAAGTCCAACAAGAAACGATGGGGTGACGTATCAGGCTAGCAGACTATGATGAACCTGTCATTGGGCATTAGGGACTGAACCAGATACTGTCCAGAGGCAGAGCTCTGTAGTCTGGATGTTTACAAGGTTGTGGACAGAAGGCAATATTCCAGGTTCTCTCTTGCTGTGTAGCAAGCTGCTGAAAAACCTGATGGTTTAACACAGCCATTTTATTAGGCTCACATGTTATGTGGGACAAAAATCTAGGAGAGCTTTCTGTTGTCTGGGACCTCACCTTGAAACACTGGAAGGCTGGGACTGAATCAATAACTGGAAGCAGAAATATTCTAGAGATATTGCTATTCACTTCTAGCCCATTCTGTTGCTAAAAGCAGAATTACCTGTGTCTCAGTAATTTATAAAAATACAAGTTTATTCAACTCTTAGTTTGGGAGTCTAAGCCCCACAGGCCGCATCTGGTGAGGGTCTTTTTCTCATGAACAACATGGTGGAGGGTAGAAGTTTGAGTAGAGCTATTTCTATCTGTCTCATTCCCTCTCCTTTTAAAACCCACCAGGAATCAATCATGGTGGTCCCATCCTGATGCCTAATCATTTCTCCAAGGTCCTAATTTTCAACATCAGATTCCTATTTTCTCTACTTCATATCTTTAATATGTTAATACAATCAAATTTCAACATACGGATTTTGGGAAGATGCATTGTAGCCATAATACATGACTGGTGGTTATACCAGCTGTTGACTGGACCCTCAGTTGATTTTCCAGGCAGAGCACTTATATGGACAAGTCTGGGCTTCCCCACAGCATGGTGGTAGCTATTGAGATTAAGTGTCCCATAAGAACAACACAGAAGTTGATACATTTTTATTATTGAGCCTCAGGGTCGCATAGCATCACAGACTGGAGGTTCAAGGGGAGAGGACCTAAGCTCTCCCCCTCAGTGAGAGGGATGTCAAAGTAAAGTTATAAAAAAAAGAAAAAAAAAAAAGCATGTGAGATGCAGATACTGTTGCATCCATCTTGAGGAAATTTAATTTTCTATCGAACTTTAAACTTTTTATAAAAGTTTATTTACTTTTTCTATTAATGAGAGCAAGAGAGAGAGATGGTAACCCAGAACCTTCTCATGGGAGTCAACTTTGTGGTGTTTGTTTTACCTTTGTACCACCGTTCAGCTGTCTTACACTATTACAGTGTGATTTTTTTTTAAATTCATTTCTTTTATACATTCAATTTCTATACATTACTTAGCTTGTAAAGTGAATTTTCCAATATGAATACATTTCACACCAGTCAAGCTGGTCATACTGTACACATAATCATCAATAGGTTATGGTGTGATTATTACCAGCACAGGCTCTGGAGTCAGGCTACCTGGCTTCACATCTTGACTCTACTACTTACGTATGATGTGGGGAAAGCCATTTAAGTTCTCTGTGCCTCTGCTTCCTCATCTACGTATGGTAATGCTAGTGCCACCCCTCTTATTGAAGCATTGTGAAGATTAAATGAACTAATAACATGATGAGTACTCAGAACAGCACCTGGCACATGCTAAACACCAAGTTCAAGACAAATGTTTACTATTATTATCATCTCTAAGAAGGTTTCTAAGGCAGAAACTCAGGCTTAGGGAACAATCAAGGAACCCAGTAACAGAAAGTAAGGAACAACATTCAGGGCAACTTGTTAGAAAATCTGACTGATGCTATTAGGTAGAATGTGAAACTGGAACTGATTAATTACTAATCTTTTGAATCAGAACTGATTTCAGAGGCAGGGTTTCTGTTTTAGGGTCAGGCGGGGGACAGGGCCCCTGAAGGAGTGAGAAGGTCCCTCAGTACAAGACAAATAAAGGACCTGATTTTATCACCTCGAAAACATTCAGACTCTTGCTGCACTTGCTTTCTCTTTTCTCAATGTAAACCCTTTGGTGTCTCATTGAGCCTCATCGTACTTGTCAGGTAAAAGGTCTAGAACGAAGCCATTGTTAAGTCAACAGCAAGTAACAGAGTAAGGGGCCTAACTCTTGTGACAAAGGCTTGTTCAAATATGTTTGGAGAACATAGCATACAAGTTAAATCGGAGGAGAGCAATTTTGTGGTTGGACTCTATTGCTGCATCTATGAACCCCTGGCATAAATAGTTTTTTTTTTGTTGTTGTTGTAGGTGACAGAAACTCAGTTCAAACCAACTTGAACTAAAAGGAGAATTTGTTTTCCCACTTAACTGAAAAGTCCAGGGAGAAACAGTTTCAGCTGAGTCTATATGCTCTAATGGTGTTGTTAGGAATCCTATCTTTATCTTTCAGAGCCGCTTTCCTTTATGTTATGTTATTATTATTTTTTCTGCTCTAGTCTCAGGATAAATCGATTCATTCATTAATTCATCCATCAAATATTTATTAAGGGCTTACTAAGCACTAGGCATATTTTAGGCATTGGGGATACATCAGTGAACAGACTGCAAACTCCTTGATCTCATGGAACTTATTTCCAGAGGGGGAAAATAGATAAATAAGTAGGAAAATGAAAAATATGTATAATTTCATTTAACAGTGTAATGGAGTCAACAAACAAAGCTAGGTAAAGGAATATTGAGTGAGATTGAAAAGAATAATCACAGAAAATCTCTCTGAGCTAGTGACATACGAGAAGGCACATGCATAGTGAGAGAGTCTGCTCTGTACTGATGTGGGGAAGACTATTCCAGGCAGAGGAAACAACACCTGCAAATACACTGAAGAAGGGATAATTTCACTGTGTTTGAATAAATTAAAGGAGGCCAATGTGATGGGGGCTTAGTGACCAAAGAGGAAAGTCTTAATAATGAGAGGCAGATGAATAACTGTACTGGGATTCTGGTCTTGATAAGCAGTTTCAATTTAAAAATAATTTTACAAAAGTGCACGTGCACTCACTGAAGAGAGAGAGAGAGAGAGGAAGTGAGAAAGCACCTCCCCTGTGGAATGGTCATGTCACAATTCCTTCTCCATTTCTCCTTCCTTTCAGGATTTTGGTCATGTAAACACATGTGTCTTGTATGTTTTCCAAGCCACTGTATCCAGTACTTAAACCATGGAGTTGGTCACATAGGATCCTGCTGCCTTAACTACCATACCTTAGGCTGACCCAGGAGTTTCAGTTTTGTTTTAAGCATAAAAGGGAAGTGATATGGTTTGAATGCCTCACCAAACCTTATGCTGTAACTTGACAATCAATGTAACAATGTTGGGAGTTGGGACCTAGTGGAAGATATTTAGGACATGGTGTGGGTTCCTTATGAATAAATTAAGGTCATCTCAGTTTTCTCTGAGTTCCCTCCAGAGTGGTTGTTTCAAAGTAAGTGGGTCCCCTGCAGGTTACTCTTGCTCTTTACACACACCTGCCTTCCTCCTACTTCTCTTATTTACATTTTGAAGTAGCACTGGAAGCTGGCCAGATGCTGGTCCAATGATCTTAGAATGTTCAGTCACCAGAATCATGAGTCAAATAAACCTCTTTTTTAAAAAATTGCCATCGCAGCCATTCTATTGGGCCATTGGAAAATTCATGATTCATTTTTGCATAGAAAAACAGAAAAACATGTCATGACTTTTTCTAATATTGTAGCAATGCTAATGCACTAAGATAGGAAGCATTGGCAATTTCTTTTATTTATGTATTAATTCTTTAATTTTCTATAGTGTATGTGCTCTCACTTAGGAGGAGAAGGAGAGAGTGACAAGCATCACTCTGAGGCAGGTGGCCATGCCATAATCCCATCTCCTCTATTCTCCTCTTGGGATTTGGGGCACAAACACAGAGATGCCCCATGTGTTCTTCAAGCTGCCTTGTCTAGGACTTGAATCATACTGTCATCCATGTGAGATTCAGCTGCGTCAACTATCATACCACTGGCTGGCACTGGAGATTTCTAAGTAGGGGAAAAATGTAATCTCATTTGTCTATTTAAAAGGTCACTCTTTCAACTTTGTGGAGAATCTGGTTGCAAAGATGGATACTCTTGGTTGAATACTGTCATTCTTCTCAATTAATGGCCTCTCCAGACAAAATCTCTGGGAAGAATCTAGTTGGTCAGCCTTGAGTTATATGTAAATTCATGGAGCAAACACTGTGGCTCAGTCAAATCACATACTCACTTCTAGAGCCTGGGAATGAGATAATCTCTATCTCATCCACTTAGAATAAAAGGGAAATTTGCCTATCCAACACCCCTCACTTCATCTGTTAAGTGTACCAAATAAAACTGTTGATACACTTAACAGATGAAGGGAAGGGTGTAGGGTATACAAAAGTGATCGAAGTCCTCTATGTCCCTCAAAAACATACCTGAAGTGAAGCATCCTATTCGTGCTTGCAGTATCTATGGATATCCCAAGACGTCCAAGGATTTTCTTCCTCTCCCTTGTCTCCCATCTCCACTACCCAGCAGGAGAGCCTCTAAGGAATCACTTGAATGGCAAGGCGTTTAAAATCAAAACAATTTCTACATATGTGATACTTGTTCTGCTTTCTGAGGCCTGTCAGGTGAACCCAAATACTATTCTGTCTATCCCTTTTCAAAGACAACAGAAACATTTCCCTCAGTTTTCCTACCACTTCAAATTCCCTAATTATTCTCCTACCTTAATTTTTACCTAGGTCACTATTCTGTTGCTTTCCTTGGAATACTTTGGATGCCATCAGACTTTCAAAGGCTCTGTTTTGTAAAAGGAAGTTGATTTTCTAGTTTATCAGGAGCACTTTCTTAGTTTATATCTGTTTTAGTCTGAAAAAAAAATAGTATAGTATGCAAATTAAGTTGTCCCCAGATCTAGGCAAATAAGTCACTAGTCAGCCAATCGTCAATATTGAGGGATACAAAGTGGAGAATAAAACAGCTGGAAAAGCAGAATGGGAAGTTTCTAGGAGAAAAGTTCTCCTGAGTTTTCTGTAACACTGTGACATCTGGTAGTTCCTATGCTTCTTTTTATCTATAGGAGGAAGGTTGGTAGGAAAATTCCTTCCATATTATGGAATTTATCATATTTGGCAATTATGTATTAGTTCAACAGATATTAATTGTGCACCTATTGGACAATAGTGGTATAGAGATATGTAAATAAATCTCCAGGACGTTTTCAGGCATGGGAGACAGATCAGAGAACTCAATAATGGCAAGGAAAGTTCTAATAAGAGTGAGAATGGGATTGACAGGGAAGGATAGATGAGTGGGGAAGGATGTGTGGAAATGTGTGTGTGTGTTGGAGTATGGTAGTTCAGAACTGTGTAAATTGCATATAAAAAGGCACTGAAGCATGAGAGAATAGGGTGATGCAAGTTAATATATGGCTGGGAGGAAGGATAAATGGGACACAGTCAGATATTAAGCATGGTCAGTAGACAAGGATCAAATAATGTAGGTCTGGGGTTGGCATAGGAGGGCAGTAGAACAAGATTGAGAGTTGTGGTCATGGGCAATGACATGATTGGAGCTTTGCTGTAGAAAGGTCACACTGATAAATTTGTGGAGGCTGGATGGAGACTGGGGTGGTCAAAGGGCAGGTGACAGGAGTATGATGAGCAAGCAGTGAACCAGAGAAGGAATAGAAACCAGAGCCGAGACAGTAGCTGTCTTAGCTTGAGCAGCTGTACAGAATACCATAGACTGGGTGGCTTAAGCAACATTTGTCTCTCACTGTTTTGAAGGTTGCAAGTCCAGAATCAGGCAATGGTAGATTTGGAGTCTGATGAGGGTCTGCTTTCTGGTTTATAGACAGTTGCTTTTTCACTCTGTTCTCACATGGGAGAGAGAAAGAGAAGAGAGCGAGAGGGAAAAAAAATAGAGTTCTTGGGTCTCTTTTTATAAGGCAATAATCATTCATGAGGGCTCTGCCCTCATTATCAAGTAACTTCCAAAAAGCCCCATCTCCTGTTACCAGTACTCTGGGAATTAGGCTTCAGTTATGAATTTGTGGGTATGAATTTGTGTGTAGGGTAGGAGGAAGAGCACAAACATTCATTTTGTAGCAGTTGTCAAAAAGATGGAGGGGCAGAGGCAAGGAGATTGGTGAGAAATGGGATAACAATCATATCACAGCTGTATGATGACTGATTTTAGGATGTAAGAGGTGGTAGTCTGAGCTACACACCTCACATCCCTCTGTACCACACCCTTGACCAACAGAATTGCAGTGTCTTCTGAGAGATTCTCCTGGGATTTAAACCAATCAGCTCCCTGTTGCTTGTCTCAGCTAACGCACAACATGAGTGTGAAAACCCTAACAGATGTTGCACTGTGTTAGAGCAGTGAAGTGAAATGTCTTGAGTGATTCAACACAGCCAAATCAAAAATACTATTGAAGTTTTCTGTCTTTTAAGTTTATTTTCTAGTTTATTTCTTCCATGACCAAGAAATATAGAGAGAACGGAGAGAGAGGGATAGAGAGCCAGCACCCTCAACAGGGTCTTGATGTCATGATTCATTCCCAGCCTCAGCCTCAGCCACTCTGGATCATGAGTGCCTGAACCCATGGGCAGTCTCAAGATGTGTGGGTCAATCTCACAGAGCTTGGTGTTTTACCAGTGCTACACCACTCTCTGGCCTTGCCATGGGGTTCTAATTGTCTTCAAACCTTCATTTCACTGAGTCTTCAGGTTTTCTTAAATATCTACCATGGGCTACTTTGGACAGCCTGTGAGCTGAGCAGAGATAGTTCACATCCCAGAGTGACCCTTTGCTAGCTGTGTGACCATTGGCAAATCACCTAATTCCTCTGAGCTCTGGCCTCAACTGTGATAAGGAGTAAATCAGGTAACATGTGAGGGATGGGTGGAAGCCTGGCCCAGTAGAACCCACTGGTATCCTTCCTCCCTCTGCCCCTCTCTTTCTCTCCCCCTCATCTCTTTCTGCCTTGGTGAAGTACTGGATTATATCCCTCCAGAGGCTGCCTCATTGAAAGAACTCTTTCCTTTCTTTTTTCTTTTCTTTTCCCTTTCCCATTTTAGTAGACAAGGATTTTCACTATGTGTGACAGTTGATGTACTGAAAATGACAAGGTGCCTCATTTGGGACAGAATGTGCTTGGGATTTTTATCTGTGTGTGCACAGTGTTCATCTGAGTAAGTCTGTGTGGGGGGACCTGGCAATAGGTCATGGTGAACCGCCTGGGACTCAGACAGTTCCAAGCTCCAACAGAGGGAGAGCGGGCATGCACCCAGGTCACAGTCACCCAGAGATCTACAGATTCTTCTTTCTAAAGGTCTCCCAGTTTCTCACCATTCTCACTGTTCCTAGATTTTGCATAGCTTATATCAGACTAACAGCCTGAAGTCCAGACTCTTACTTCTGCAAACACATTTTCCCTTCACACTGAAAATGACATTAGGAGTACCAATAACACTCAAATAATTAATATTTATTTTATGTGCCAAGCATATTCTAAGCCCTTTGCATGTGTTAACTAATTGACTCTTCACAAAGTCATCCTAAAACAGATCTGATCATTTTCATCTCTTTCTGTACAAATATGAGTGGTTCTTTATATACTGGAACATTATTTCCCAAACTTTCCTCACTTCCATATCATCTTTATGGCTTTACAGCATAAGAAGATCACTGTGGATGATCTTTATGAATTATTTCATATTGTATACCATCTATGCTCAAGTCTCTTCTGTAAATTAACTTACCTTTGAACATATTTACACAGATTAAAATGAAATAAATCATATCTCTTGTTCTAAGGCACTGTGTCATTTGCCATCCCTATAAGGTAACCAAAGCATGAATACAATAAAAACAGAACAGAACAGTATTAAATATTAGCTGGAGGCTGCTAACCAGGCTTTCTCTCTGAGACCCACTCTCTTTGTGCCAAAAAAAGGGCCATCTGTAAGAGTAAGAGAGATGTTAAACATATAGCAACACCAAACCAAGACTTTCTCCTTGATAAAAAAATAAATAAAGGGTCAGCTCAATGGCACAGAAGTAAAACACTATTCAAGCAATGTTGGCTGCACATGGAAGATTACAAGTTCACTTCCCCAGTCAACCTATACATTGTAGGCATGTGTGCCCACCATCCTGAGATAAGCCCTTTTGAGGGAGCTTATCTCTCTCATTCTTTTTGTTCCACATTCTCATGATAGAAATAAATAAACTTAACAAAATAGGGCTTAAATGAGAATTTGCAAGGGATTATCTGTTCATGTAAGTCAATGCTCTTGACTACTGCGTTCCACTGTCTCTTCATGGCATGTCATATTCACTAAAAGTAGTCTCTTAATTCGAGAAGTATTGTTGGACACGATAAAGTACAGTTGAGTAGATCTCCTTCCACTTTCTAGCACAATGTATTTCTACCCTTACTCTAGTTTCACATTCTGTAATGTCTAGCTCTTCCCTGTCTCTTTCTTTTGCAAATGCTGTTCTCTGTGACTAAAAGGCCTGGTCTTTGGAACTCCAAGTGGTACATAACCATGCATTTCTTTCAGATGTTGCTCCAATATTGTCTTATATATAAAGTCTTTGCTGAGCCACAAAGTATGGGAAGTCAATTTCTCCTCCACAGTTTAGATGTGTCTGTTGTCACTAGATGCTGGCTAACCTGACCACCATTCCCATTCATCTCTCTTGCTATCTCCTTCTACAAAACCAAAAAGCTCGAAATACATTTTACCAGCTTCCCCTGAGCCTATGGGGGAAAGGCTTTGTGACCCAGTTCAGTCCAATGTTGAATAACCTCTAGAAAGGTGTTTTTATTTCTTTATGGTGAGAACAAGCCTGAGAGAAAGCCCCACTAGAAGTTTCCATTTCTCTCTCCTCCTTAAAAGAAAACATGATGCTTCCTTTAATGGCAGTCTTGTTCTTACAAAGGAACAAATATAAGAATAATGAGTCAATGTACTGAGAAAGAAGGAGAAGAAAGATACACATACCTCCTTAGGAAATGATGCAGCTACTAGACCAACCTTGGGACCACTTTCTTTCAAACTCCCTGTTAAATAAGTGATGCATGTCCTATGGGTTTAGTCACTGTTAACTTGAATTCTGTTACATGCAGTTGAAAGCATTCCCAGCAGGGTTTCTTTACTGGTCTCCATTCCTCCCTTGGTTTGGAGCAGTTCTCAGGTAGCAGTGGGATGTTTATCTTTGTAGTTCTCTCATTTACACAAGGCTTGGCCCATAGAAGATTTATTATAATTATCAACAAAAATAGATTATATTTATACAAACTTCATTCTGTCTGACTCAAGAAACTGGATCTTTAATCACTGTTGTATGATTCTGGTCATTGATCAAAGTAGAATGAATGAATAAATGGAAGAATAACTTACCAGCAGGAGGATTTGCAGAAATTGGTTCATGCCGATTTTATTTAACACCTTTATTAGAATTTATATTAGAATTTTTAAAAAGAGGGTCTTTCATTTGTCCTGTATTTCGTTTAGATTTCATTTTATTCTTATTGTTTTCTTTTTGCTCCCTTTATCCAAATCTTTGAAAATGTGCATTCTTAAGGTTTCAGAGAGTCATTAAAGATACATTTGAATCTTCTTGGGTGCTAGGTGTGGTCTGGATCCCCTGTTCTTTCTACTTTATCATCTGAGTAACATCTGCTTGAGAAGCAATCATCATATTTGCCATTGAAATTTGATCTCTTATTCTGGGAAGTCTGGACAATGGACCACTTTGGAATATCTTTAGAGTGAATGGGTGCTTATGTGGTATTAGGGAGGATCTCTGGTTTTCCAGAGTTTATATGTATTAAAACTTTCCTGTTATTTTCCCTCCTCCCTACGGGTTTCTGATAAAGATACCTGGTACAGGGACCAGCAGATAGCATAATGCCTATATCGCTGGACTTCCATGTAGCCGACCGTGGTTCGCGTCCCAGACCCAGTGGCTTAAACTCACGACAGGCACATGTGCATACGTGCCCAAGATCCTGAGAGGAGAATGGAGGAGAAGGGATTGCAGTGTGGCCACCTCCCCCCCCTCCCAGGGTGATTTCTCGCTTTCTGTCTCTCTCTCTCTCTCTGTCTTTCTAGCGAGCGCACGCGCCCTATAGGAAAAAACCTCTACCAAAAAAAAAAAAAAGATACCTGGTACGAAATTCTGTTTTTTGTTCCCCTCCCCCCCAGGACCTTCATTTAGTAGCTGTGACCTTATGGGGTTTCAGGGCCTTGTAAAAATGTCTAAGAGCATCGCTAAGCATCTGTAGAAACATAATAAATTTTATAAGAGCTGGCAATGTATATATATAGCTATATCTAGCTCCAGAGAATAATAGAAAATATTCAGCAACTATTCCTAATTTTTTTTTGTCAAAAGGTATGTGTGCTTGTATGTGTGAGAGAGAGAGAAACAGAGAAAGACAGAGAGGGAGTGAGTGAGAGAGACAGAGAGCGAACTCTTCAGTAGTGTATGGTTATGCTACAATCTTTTCCCTCCATTTCTCCTTCCCATCAGGGTTTTAAGCATGCACAAACATGCACCCAGAGTGTTTTGCAAGTCATCATGGCTATGATTCAGTCAGCCATGTAGGATCCAACTCCCTTAATTGCTGTGCAAATAGAGTCAGCTGTCAGCAACCATTCTTAAAATGCTCTGATTTATTTGGTCTTCCCTTCCCTGTTCTCACACACAAACGGTTTCAGCCTCTCTCACCTTGACCTGTGTATATGGATGTTCTTCAGTCCTGGTTTTTCTTCTGCCTTTTCTTATTTTCTATTCTCTACTTTGATTTTTCCCACTATGAAATATCCCAGTAAAACTGTCAATGCAAGCTCTTCCTTAGAGTTTGGAAAATGGGGAAGATGTGTTTAGTTTTCAAGAATTAGGGAATGGTTGGAAACACAAGTATATTCACACCTGATTTGTCATTTTATTGTTAACTATAATGATATGAGTATAGATATGAATATGGTTGTGTTTAGTCCCTTCAGTTTAGCACAGTTCTTTCTCAGGGTGTCCCTTGCAGATCCACATAGCTATTGACATGCCTTAATTACCAGAATCAAAAGGGAGAATTGTGCATACTTGTCTATATCTTTATCTCATCTTTCTCCATTACACCTGTTGTTTTATACTTTAATTTCTGTTCAGCCATCCTGAACTTTCTTTAATGCCTCATGCTTGCTAGATTCTTTGTCACATACAACTTGCACAACTGTTGTTGATTATATCCAAGCTACCCTGTACCCCTCCCACATCTACAACATATACTGATCCACACACTTTTTGCTTGAATAATTTTTTACAAATCTTTAAGAAACAGTTCAGAGATAATTGTACATGTTTTATGAAAATATCTTCAACCAGTCTCTTCCAAACTTTCCACATTTTAACAATTAAATAGTCCCTAAAATGTACTAAGGTTTGGGGGCTGCAGGTGGCTTGGTGGTTAAGGGTGCTGGACTCCCACATGGCTGACCATGGTTTGAGTCCCAGACCTGGTGGCTTGCTTTCTCACTTTCCTTCTCTCTCTCTCTCTGTCCCTCTCTGGTCAAATAAATAAATTAATTAATAAAGTTAAATAAAAATAATTCTAAAAAAAATGTACTAAGGTTTCATAAATATTTGGTGAATGAAAGAACATTAGAATGGGGGCCAGCAAATGGCATGGTGGTTGGGGCATTGGAGTCTCACTTGGCCCATCATGGTTTGAGTCTCAGACCTGGCAGCTTGCCTTTTCACTCCCCCCCCAACCCCCTTCGTCTCTATCTGTCTCTCTCTGGTGAGTGCACATGACTTATAGGGAGTAAATTAAATAAATGAATAAATAAAAATAAATCATTTTAAAAAATATTTTTGAGAGATTTTTGCTATAGGGTGCATACACTCACTGGAGAGACAGAGACAGAGAGTCAGAAAATAAGAAATCACTCTGCAGGGGGCATGGCCATGCTCCAATCCTTTCTCCTTTTAAAACATTTTTTAAAAGAACATCAGAATGAATCCATGGATGGAAAGATGAATAAACAAATGAATGAAGGAGTGTAATTGGTGAATTAGTGACAGGAAGAATGGCTAGATGAATGAGTGAATGATGTGGCATTTCTGGTCTCTGAAGTAAAAAAATAAAAATAAAAAATCACTGCTTTTATATTTCTTTGAGTCTAGCAAACTGGTCAGGCATCTTCCTGTCCTTCATCTCGGTGTCAAGGAGCTGAAATAGCAGGTGGAAGCATTTGCTTTTTTAAAATCAAATCTTATTTTGAGTTGCCAGAGGTCAGAGCAATAAGCCAGAAGCATAAATCATCCCTTTTGTTTTCATATATCAGGTACTTCATTGACTTGTGGGAACAGGTTGCCTGGCTTCATAGATCCTCAAAGGAAAAACAAGTCATTCACTCATTTATTCATTCATTAACTCGTTAATTCCAGTTTTCATTTATCTCTTCAATTAGCCTTTCAATATAACCTGATAATCAAGAGAAAGAACTTTGAGATTTTAACAAAATTAAATTTTGATTTGATTTGCTGCTCAGTAATCATACATCTTTGCGACACTAATGTATGTTTTCTGAGCCTCACTTCACTCATGTATAAAGTGGAACTTACTTATAGTTAACTCTCAGGGCTGTTCTGAGCATTAAATGAGTTAATAAACATAAAGTATTTTGCACAACACCTGCTTTAGAGTCAGTGCTCAATAAATGTTAGCTCTTATCATAAATTCACTAATATATGAATTCCTGCTCTTGTCAAACATTTATTGAACTTCCATTGAGTAGCAGACCCTGAGCTGAGTAAAATATGCTTTCTACCTTTTATGACCTAGCAGTCAGTTGAGTTTGACAGAGACATGGGTCAATAATCAGAAACTCTCTGACAGATTTAATGGTGGAGTGCAGGAAGTGGCAAGACTGAGAAAAGATGACTCACCCTATCCCCACCTTCCATGGGGAAATGGGTGGCATCGCTGGGGATAGCTCAAGAATTCTGGCCTAATTGTGTCTGAAAGGTAATGTTGAGATTTTCAAAATCTTTTAAGTGAGGAAGTGACATGACTGGATTTTCCCCTCAAAAAATTTTAGCAGTAGAATTGAGAATGAATTAAAGGCAGGAGGATTCAGAAAAGTACAAGGGGTCTTAAAAAAATCATGAGAAAATCTGGGTTAATCTTGTATGAATTTTATTTATCTATTTTGAATTGCCAGAGGGTACAGGTATGCAAGAAGGAGAGCAGAGAGAGAGAGAGAAAGTGAGAAAAAAACCCTCATGGGGAATGGTCATACCTGTAATCACTTCCTCTTTCTTCCTCCTGTTGAGATTGGGGTTTTGAACACCCACATGCATGAGCCTGGTATGTTTTTCAAGACACTGGGTTCTAAACTTGAACTGCTTAGTCAACTTCATGGTATCTATCCTCTTTAACAACTCTGCCACTGGCTGGCCCCCTTCAAAATTTTGGGCATGTATGCACATACCCCTGTGAATTGTTCAAGTCACCAGGTGGAGATTTAAACCATGGTTGGCCATGTGAGAACTGGCTCCTATGCACAACACTTAACTGTTACACTGTGGAGCCGACCCTGCATTTCAAAGTTTTTCTACCAAAATGAACTCATAAAAATTTTTATTTTTCATGAATGTTTTTGAAGAAGGGTAAAAAGGCCAGGTGTGAAATGATGAGAGTCTGCGTTAAGGAAGAAGATGGATGCAGAGGAGGGAGTCTATGGGGATTTTCTAGTACCTTGCTACTCAGAGAGTGGTCCTTGGAGCAGTAGCACTGTGTTACCTGTGAGCCTAGTAGAAATGCAGCCTTTTGGGCTCCCCTGAGACTACTTGGATCTGCACATCAGCAAGATCTCCAGGTGATTTGTATGAAAATAGAGACTTGAAAAGGACTGCAGGTAAACTCATTAGGATTTGTTGACCACTTGGATATGGGCGAAAGGGAAAACAACCAATCAGGAATTAGGAAGCCCACCAAATCAAACACACATACTGGACTTTGCATCTTGAGAAATGGGGAAAAGTTATATACTTCATTAATGAATTTTTCATCTTTATATTAATTTAAAATTAGCATTATGAAAGGGAGGCAAACCTCTGGTTTCTCCTTGAGCTCACTGTGGTGACAGCTCCAGAGGGTTCATGTATATATCTTCGCACATTGGGGCAGGTTTCGTTTCTTTATCACCAAAGCCATAGCTAAGTGTTTATGACTGAGTTGTAAATCCCCAGAACATGGATTTCTTATTGCAAGTGCTGACTCAACTTTAACTTTAGCAGTGCAAATGGTGCCACAATAAAATGTATATATCAAAGTTGTGGCGACTATAAAGGCCTTTTAAAATAGAGTTGACATTGCAGTATGCTTCCTTGAGATAAGGTGAGGATTTACGTTCATAAATAGAATTGTGAAGACTGAGAAGCGTAATTGGCAATTTGGGGTGTTGAGATTTGGGGATCTTTTGTCCTTGATCCTAACTGAATACTTCCTTCTCTTTCTGTGGGAGGCAGTCTTGCTTTTCAGCTTTTAATCTGGCTTTGTACACAGAGATGAAGAAGTAATTTTGAGGACCCCCTTCATAAATTCCCCTGCAGAGTTCTATTCAAACCAATTCAACTCAACAAAACAGTTTATTTTTTATTCCTATCCTACGCAAAGCATTTACTTCCATGTCCAGAATAGAAGGTGAACAAGAAATTCTGACTGTAGTAAACTTACAACATAGTCTGGGAGGTGGACTTTTGTTTATTCATTCATTTGGCAACCATATTTTGAGTGTTTATTACATCCCAGACGTTATTTCTAGGGCACTGGTGTTAGAGTAGCAAACGAGAAAGTCGCTGTCTTCCAAGTGTTGATATTCCACTGAGGGAAGACAGGCAATAAGACAGATAAACAAATAAATATGAAATATAATATGAAACTATGGAATAAATGCTGAAATAGAGGTATTTCCTAATAGGATCACAGACAAAACAAAAGAACAAAGAAACACATTTGTATCTGCCTAAGAAAATCACAAAAGGAGGACAGAGAGAAGACACTAGAACTGCATGTTGGTAACTTGTTTCCTGAGCCAACGCATGAAAACGTGAAAATTCAAGCTGTGTTAGGTACCAGTGTGCTTGGTCTATAGGAAGCGTGTTTGGAGATAGCTCCTGAGAAAGGTAAAAACAAATAGATCCCTCATGAGGGCCAGCCCTGTATCATAGTGGTTAAGCGTTGTGCATAGGGAGCTAGATTCCACGTGGCTGACTACAATTCAAATCCTGGCCCCAGTGACTTGAAAAGCATGCTGAGTACATGTGTGTGCCTGCCCAAAATTCTGATGGGAAGGAGAAAGTAAGAATGATTGCAGTGTGACTATATCCCATTGCTTGCTCTGTCTTGTGAGCACACAGACCCTCTGGTAAGAAAATTAAAAAAAAAAAAAGTTGCTTCATGAATTGCTAGACAGTTCAGATTTTAAGCAATAGAGACTGGATAAGGTACCTGCCTTAATAAAAGGCAGTTGTGTGAAAGATGGAAGACCTGGATATCATTAAGCCCATGATAGACATGAAAAGACTAAGTCTTGGGGTTGATTCTAGGGGGTTTGGGGAAGAAAGCTAGAATACATGGAAAGGCAGAGAGGGAAGTCAAATAAATCTAGATGTTGAACCTGTTACCTATTTTTGCAGATTATAGGTCACAGTGATCTTGACATTCCAGCTTTTTTTTTTTTTTTTTTTTTTTTTTTTTTTTTTTTTAGTTCATAATTCTCTTCCTGACCTATTTCTGAAAGGTGTCATCAAATGCAGGCAGTAAAGAAAGCTGAAACTTCATCAATGACCCAAAGCCTTAGCTGCCTGTCACAGCTGGGCAGCGCAGAGCACACAGAGAGAAGTCGAAGGGGCAGCTCAGAGAAGGGCCTGGAGATACCCTTATTCCAACAGTCAATATTTACACTCCTCAAAGTACTTGATTAGGATTGTTCCATCGGCACGCCAGCCCCTTGAAGCACACACACGGTGTACATGTTCTGCATTGCAAAGCGCGTATTTTTAATATCGATCTCTTGAAATCCAACAGGCCTCATTGATTTTCACAGGACCTGGAAGAAAGACCGTGATAAACCAAAGACGCTTACAGCTTCATCAGCCCAAAGGACATGACTTATTTTTGTCTTCCTTGAACTCTTCTTGGCTTCCTGGGAAGATAACTTATTTTTATTTCTTTCTTTATTTCTTTATTTTGTATCAGCCTGTATTAAAGTCCTATAAATAACCTTAGAGACACACGGAACAGATTCATTTAATTTTCCCTTAGTTATCCTAAGCCGGAACAGATGTGTGTTTGTGATAGAAAAGGGGAGGGGGAATGAATCATAGGTGTGGAGAGAGATAGCAGAAACCTACTGGCATCTGTGTTGGAACGTCTGGCTGATTTCTGGAGGTCGGCAAACAGAGCAAGCTCAGCCTGGCTGGGGCTGCTTGGATCCAGTGACATCTTCCACAGCTGAGCAGAAGGCCAATATGCCAAATAATGATCTGGAAGGCAGGGGACAGTGTGTAGAATAATGTGTTCTTTAGCACCCCCTGTCTGTGGTTGTACTCAACTTCTCAGATCGTGGAGTGACTATTTTATTACATGCTTAAAAAAATATGATGATGGAGACCAGCAGATGCCATAATGTTTATGTCACTGGACTCCCACATAGTCAATCATGGTTCAAATCCTAGGCCTGGTGACTTCAAACTCACATTGGGTATGTATGCATGAGTGCCCAAAATCCAAAGAGGAGAATGGAGGAGAATGGATTGTGGCATAGTTGTCCCCTCTGGGAAGTGCTTTCTCACTTTCTGTCTATCTCTGTCTTTTCAGTGAGCACACATGCTCTACAGCAAAAATCTCTCTTAAAATAAATAAATAAATAAATAAATATTTTTAAAAAATGATGGCAAAGGTGGGTAGGAAACTTGAGATAAAAAATTTAGCTTTGGGAGTTACATAGTATGATCAGTTGTTTATCAACAAGTCATGATCAAACATCTACTATATGTATAGCCCTGACTGGAAGCTTGGTCTATGGAAAATATATTCCAGATCCTCATGGATAAGGTATCTCAACCTAAGTTGAGGGCAAGTGTCCTTTACATTGTCCAGTAAGAAGTTAATGAATGACACATTTCAGATACGAGGCTGACTGGGACATCAGAATAAGCTGGGGTGAGGATAAGCTCTCAAAGTCAGGTAGGAGGGGCAGGACAGCTGGGAATATCCAGGGGTCATATCTTGCCTAGCATAATAGAGCATGATATTCAAAGGCAAGAGAGTATTGTCACCTAAGTGTCAGGAATCACAGTGTAAATGTTCTTGGAGATAAAATGGAATGCTTGATTTGTAAGGATTAAGGAGAAAATGTCAGAATGGAAGTCCATTTGGCCAATATGGGTAGGTTGTCAGAGATCTTTAGTGGGGCCCAGGGCTGGAGTACAGAGCCTAGCAGTCTGATGCGTTCCCATTCCACCAGCACTTGCTGAGCCTGATGGCATGTATCATCCTGCCCTGGTCAGGGCTCATCAGGGTGGGGATTAGAACAGAGCATCTTACACCCTAATGTGCAGGTAAGTCACCGGGGGGTATCATTAAACTGCAGATTCTGATTTATCTAATCCGGGATAGGGTCAGAGATTCTGCATTTCCAGCAAACTCCCAAGGGGTCTGTGGACCAACTTTGAGAATAAGTGAATAGAGCAGTCCTGCCAGAGTAGAGGCAGCTGGGAAGAACAGAGCCTGCCATCTACAGAGGGACATTTGTCACCCAGGTAATAAGTAACCCCTAGTTGAATAGAGACTCAGTATGTTTTTATGCGCCATATCTTATCTAATGCTCCTAACAACACTACCAACTAGGTGTTGTCATAAGTTCCTTTAAACAAATGTGCAAATTAGGTAAGGTGATTTGCCTCATTTAACAAGGTCCTTTAGCTTGTGTGTGTGTGTGTGTGGGGGGGGTGTCAATACACACTCAGATATCAAGATTTCAGATAAAGATGATTGTAGAGACATAATCAAATGTGGCTGATGCCATAGTAAGCTGGAACTTGGTTCTGTTATTTAGCAGCTATGGTACTCTGGGCCATCCGTTAACCGCTCTGAGTCTTGATTGTTTCTTCTGTAAAATGGATTATATGTGTTGTAGAGGACACAAACCATGTGAAGTATTTTACACAGGACTTGTATTCTAGAACTATTGGCTATTATGCAGGAATTGGCAACTGTCTGTAAAGGGCCAGATGACAAATATTTTAGGCTTTGAAGATCATAAAGACTCTGTAGTTTCTACTCAATTCTGTGGTTTTTACTTGGTTGGGGTTTGTTTTGCTTTTTGTTTTTGCTACAAGGCCTGTGAACTCACCAGACAGAGAGGGAGGGAGAGAGAGAGAGAGAGAGAGAGAGAGAAAGGGAAAATGAGAAATCATCCTGTGTGTGTATGTCAGGGGAGAGATGGCCACATCACAATCCCTTCTCCCCCATTCTTCTCTCAGAATTTTGGGCACTCACGCACATGCACTGAGGATTTTCAAGGTGCTGTGTCTAGGACTCTAATCATGAAATCAGCCATGTGGGATCTGGTGCCTTAACTTCCACACCACCTGCTGGCCCCCATCATGGCTGTTTTAACACAAAAGCAATATAGGTATATGAGTGTGTGTGTGGCCATTTTCTGAGAAAATTCTATTTACAAAAACAGGTGGCACATTAGCATTGACCCACAGGTTATAATGTGCTAATTCCTGTTACAGAGTATTATTTTGATAATGTACTTACTAAGAAGAAGGCATATCAGAATGTCTGATGAGACAGTCAAGGAAGAAGTTTAGATAAAGCTCCATGCTATCGATAGGGCTTTGTTTAGCTCACATACAAATGGCAACTGATGCTCAGGCCCTGCCCAGTCTGAATGGCTTATCTCACTAAAATGGAGAATGAAACAAAATAATTGTAAATAACTTAATACTTGGTAATATTGGACTCTTAGGTAACAGAGCTGTTAGGGCCAATAGTGACATTGCTGCTGTTTATTGTATTGAGAAATATGAGGATATCCCCTCAGAGGCCCCAGAAATTACAGAATGAATCTTTCTGAGGCAGAGTTGTCCTGATAAGTATTATAAGTCAATGAAGGCTGCTCTGTCCTGGATGAGTCCATGCCTCATAGCACCTTAAAAAAAATCACAAAAGCCCGCCCTCTAGAGAAAGTTTGCCAGCCCCCATTTATTAAAAGGGGCGTGCAGAAGTGAAAGATTTCTGTAGTAGGCAATGGAAGAAGTGGTATAGAGGTCTGAGTGTCATGACTGTGAGCCACTGAGTATTCATTGGGTGAGGCATTTTCAGTGCTGGCTCCTGTGCAGAGACCAGGCCAACCTGTTGAACAAACTTCGGGAATTTTCTGCTTATCCCCATCTCTCACTACCCAGCTTTTAGCACAGTGAAAAGGGAGGCAGGTTTTGTTTTTGTTTGTTCTCCTCATGTCTGTTTGATTTACCTTTGT
Organism: Tupaia belangeri chinensis; assembly: GCF_000334495.1. NCBI lineage: Eukaryota > Metazoa > Chordata > Mammalia > Scandentia > Tupaiidae > Tupaia > Tupaia belangeri. Next base: position 660,050 of record NW_006159707.1, on the reverse strand, counting down.
GTCTCCAGGGCTTAACATAGGAAGACTCAATAAATATATTGAATTAGAGAGTGAGAGAGTGAACAAATGCTATTAGACACCCATCTAAATGTATCAGGGAACAGGGAAAAATGAAGCTTGGAGAAAAGCAAGTTCTGGGGGCCAGGAGGTGGCACAGTGGTTAAGGCACTGGATTGCCACATGGTCAGCCATGGTTTGAGTCCCAGACCTGGAAGCTTGAAAATCACACCAAGCACATGTACATGTGTTCCCAAAGTCCCAGAAGTACAACAAAGAAGAAGAGATTGTGGCATGGCCATCCCTCCTGGGGACTGAGTTCTCACTTCACCCCTCTCTGTCTCTCTTCAGCAAGTGCACATTCCCTATGGCAAAAACCTAAAAAAAAATAAAAATAAAAAAATAAAGAAAAGAAAAGAAAAGAAAAGGAAAAAAGAAAGAAAAAGCAAAATCCAGCTGTCTAGAGAAATTAGAAAGGGTGCCAAGGCCTTGGGTAAGAGGAGGATTTATGCAGATGATCTCGAGTCTGTCTAGGAAAGAAAGCAGTAGTTGAGCAAAGGAGTCCATTCTCATTCTCTGACTGGCTCAAAAGCAGGAGAATTAGGGTGGAGATGGTCAAAATTAGGATATTGTCCATGCCCCCTGATAGAACTCTCCTGGATCTGGCTGGTATCAACAGTTTCTTTCCTAGTCACTCTCACTTCCTGGTTACTTTAAGGCTCGTCTGTGAATGTATCACACTCTCATTGCCATCTTTGTGTCTTTGACTACTGTGTCTTTTCCTGAAAAATTGCTTACCCTGTTTCTCATGGCTACCTCTCATTTACTCTTTACTCCTAAGCTAAAATATTATTCCTTTAAGGAAGAAGACTAAGTTTGCAGGAGCATATCCCTGCCATTCCCACATTACACTGACCATCTCAAGCCACCCAGAGATTATTTGTTCATGTACCAGCCCCAGCAAAAGTTACGGTCAGCTGTTTTCTTGTCACTGCACCCCCAATGCCAAGTCCCGTCCTTACACAGTTCTAGTGAAATTGTACAGATGACTTCTGATTCTGCTTAATTCTGAGCACCCATGACTGATGGACTAAAGATGTCAACATAGCCCTGTGGTTGGCCTTGGACTCAGCTGAACTCAATTGTCTAGAGAAAGACACAGTCTACTTGGTAGGAACTGGGAAAGCATGGACGGATGATGATTCAGTTCTTTAACCATACTGTATTGGCTATGTGTCAGTTCTATTTTGATAGGCCAGTGACACAAAAATGAATAAAATACCTGTTTTCAGATCAGGATTACAAAGTGGAAAGAAAGACAGATAGTTACTTGATAGTAAATAATCTGTGAGCAGGGATCTATGGAGGACATTCTGGGAGTGTGGGAGATGTGGCAGTTCACATTGTTTATGGTGGTACTTCTTACACTTTAATGTGCAAATGGAGCTCTTGGGCCCTGTTGAAAGGTAGATTTTTTTTTTTAGAGGCCTTTGCCTTAGGGTGAGTGTGCTTGCCAGAAGGGAGATAGATAGATAGAAGGGGTGGGGGAGAAATTGTTCCCTGGGGGAAATGGCCACACCACAATACCTTCTCCTCCATTCTCCTCATGGGATCTTGGGCATGCACACAAACACACACATACACACACACACACACACACACACACACACACACACACACACCAGGTATGATTTTCAAGCCACCAGGTCTGGGACTTGAACCATGGTCAGCCATGTGAGAATCCAGCAACATAACCGCTATGTCATCTGCTGGTCTTGAAAGGCAGATTCTGATTGGGGATATGAAGTGGGGTGCTGAGATTCTTCTTTTCTGGTAAATCTCCAGGTGATGCTGATACTGTTAGTTTGTGCTATAAACTGAATGTTTATGTTCTCTTAAAATTCATATTATCAAACCTAACCCAGGAAGTGATGGTATTAAGAGGTGGGGCCTTTAGAGGGTGTTTAGGTCATGAGGGAAGAATTCTCATGAATGAAATTAGTGACAGTCTTAGTCCACTGGTGGTGTTGTAACAGATTTTCTGAGACTGAATGACTTATAAAGGAAAAAGATTTATTTGATTCACAGTTCTGGTGACTGAAAAGTCCAAAAGCATGGTGTCAGCATCTCCTCAGCTGTGGAGGGGGCTGTATTCTGTTTCATCCCATTGCAGAAAAGTATAAAGATCAACAAGCACATACAAAGAGAAACCTTCAGGCTATTTGCCTTATTACAACCTACTCTTGTAGGAACTCTATTAGGGAAGAACTTACTTCCTCTTGGGAGTCAGCATTGATCTAGTCATGACGGATTTACCTACATGCCCTAAACATCTTCTACTAGACTTCATCTTTCAACACTGCTGCATTGAGTATCAAGTTACAGGGGGACCTTTAAACCATAGCAGTGTCCTTACAAAAAGGGTCTGTGGGTGCTTCTTTGCCCTGGGGGCCAGCGGGTGGTGTGGTGGCCTTTCACCCATGTTAAGTACCCAGAGGAAGGTAGCATCTATGAAGAAGAAAGCAAGCCCTTACTAAACACTGAATCTTCTGATGCATTGATCCTGAACTTCCAAGGCTCCTGAACTATGAAAAATAAATAGTTGTTATTTATAAGCTATCCAGTTTATGGTACTTTGTTAAAACAGCCCAAGTTGACAAAGATAGTCCACAAACCCTACTTTGAGTAGTCAAGGATTTCAGAAAGGTTTCTAGGAAGGTGACATGATTAAACTTCAAAGGGTGAGTACAGTTTTTCAATGTGAAGAAGAAAGGAAAGTCTTACTAGGCTTAAGAGAAAAGAGAATGCAAGTATACTTCTGTGTGTGTGTGTGTGTGAGACAGAGAGTTGTTTATGATGGTTCAAGGCCTTTTTGAGTGATTAAATGATGTCCAGAATAGTTGACTCTTAAAGGGGCGGGATATGAGAATTGGAGGGTAGTAAAGCTAGTCATAGAGATCCTTGCATATTATGCTGAAGAATGCAGAACACTCAGCAAAGAGGGAGCCATGGAGGCTCGTTATGGAAGTAACCCAAAGGAATTTGTTTAAGGAAGATCATTTTGTTGACAGGCTGATTGAAATTTGTTTTTCAAAAGATAAATTTTTTAGAACTTAATAAAAAGTAATATATTTTCAAAAGCAGAGTTTCTCAACCTTGGCATTATGAATATGGTAGCCAGATAAATTGCTGTTATTGGCAGGGGGAGGGTGTTGCCCTGTGCATTGTGGCATGTCTAGTAGCATCTATCCATTAGATCCCAGCAGCAATTGCCCATGTCCTTCCCCACCTCACCCCTACCAACCATGACTACCAAAATGAACTTCAGACATTGCCAAATGTCCAATGGGGTGCAAAATAGCCTACGGTAGTGACCCACTGCTCTATAACATGAAATGTTCGTTCTTCTTTGTAGTCACTCCATAGAAGCCCAAATCCTTGAAATATTCAGTAGCCCTCAAGACTCCTGGAATAGGATCCACTGAGGAGCATCACCTCGGAGCCAGATCGATCTGTTTGCTGCTTCTCTGAAGTAGCAGCGAGGAGAGGAGCCTGGCCTGGAGTGAGAAACACAAACACACCAGCTTAGAAATTCTCTTTTAAGAGCAGTAAAATTATTTGCTTCTTCCTTTCATTTCTTGGTCCTTTCACTCTCTTTGGTGCTCATGGAGTTGCTGAGGAAAATATAGTAACATAACGCAAATTCCAAGCCCTTAACATCTGTGGATGTGTTCAAATTTATTTACCTTGAAAGACTACTTCTATGGTAAAATAATACCAAAAGGATACTACCATAGATGATATTGAACTCCTAGTAATTTCCTGTCTATTGTAATATCAGATCAGGCTGGCTGCTTTTTACATGTCCTGACCATTATCTTTTGATGTTTCCACCTATACATTTCCTGTTGATTATGCATTGACACAGGGCCCACTTGGGGGCACAGTAGTAAGACACTTGACACCAGGTCCATACGGAACATTGTGGGCTTGGTTCCTTGACTGATTTGGGCGCACAAGGTGTAAACACCATCATGCTGGCTGGCTGGGAGGGCTTGGGGGGAGGTATCGCAACATGAGACCCTTTTGAGGCTGCTTGTTTTTCTCTTTCTTTGCCTTTTTGTCTCTCTCTTTCACATAAAAGAAGTAAACTTAAAAAAAAAAAATCAGAATGCCAGGACAAAAGGATGGCTTAGCAGTTATGTTGCTGGACTCCCACATGGCCGACCACAGTTGGAGTCCCAAACCCACAGGCTTGAAACTCTGAGCACGCGTGCCCAAGATTCCAGGAGGAGAATGGAGGAGAAGGGATTGTAGGCATGGCCATCCACCTGGGGGGTCATTTCTCACTTTCCCTCTCAGTGGTTCTCTCTCCAGTGAGTGCACACAGCCTGTGGCAAAAATCTCTAAAATAATAATAAGGAAAATAATAGAATGCTAGGTTAAGGAATACTATTGTAAAAATATGAATGAATAATAAAAGCTCATATTTTCTCAGTATTTTTTTGTCTTAGAGTATAGTGAGGGAGCCAGTATGGCATAATGGTTAAATAGTCAAGTTCTGGCCCCATTATTAAGGCTGGGAAATCTATATACTTCCCCACAACTCAGTTACATGATCCGGAAAAAAAAAAATTGTAGGGTGGATTAAGTAAAATGTGGCATGTGGAAGGGCTTAGCTGGGTGCCTTGCATGTAGCAAGCTTTCAGAAAAGGAAAATTATCTGTAGGAGTTTCTGTCAGTTGCTTGAATTGGGGAGGAGGGAAAGGGAAACTGTCATTTATGATGGGTCTGTTATGTGCCAGACAATATAGAGTACATTACGATCTGACCTGGGGTACAGGGATATTTAGCAAATTTCCAAGCGTCATGTAGCTCATCAGTGCAGAGAAGAATTCAAACCTAGAACTGTCTGACTTTGAAGTTCATGTTCATTCAGAGACATCGTGCTGTGCACTGGGGATGTGGCCACACTGGTTCAAGTAACAAGCAATTGGAGTTTCACCAGTCTGTATTTCAGCATAAACTCAAAGACTTCCAGGTGCCTACCTTACTACTTCCATATTGCATTGTTCTTTGAATACATTCTTTTTGTTTGTTTGGTTTTGCTGTAGTGCATGTCCTCGCCAGAGAGAGGAGAGAGAGAAAGTGAGAGGGAAAGTGAGAAATCACCCCCTGTGGGGGGGTGGCCATGCTGCAATTCCTTCTCTTCCTGGGAATTCAGGCATGCATGCACACATGCCTGACATGATTTTCAAGCCTCCAGGTCCAGGATTCAGATGGCAGTCCGCCACATGGGAATTCAGTGCCTTAACTACCATACCACCTGCTGGCCCCTGAATACATTTTTAAAAATATTTTACTTGTTTATTGCTTTCATGAGACAGTAAGACAGAGGGAGAAGCATCCCCAATAGGGTCTTCATGTTGGAATCCTAACCCCAGCTTTAGTCAACCAGGATCATAGGCCCGTGTGCATACTCAGTGTGCACAAAGAGGTTGGAAGATATGAACCCAGGACTTTCTCATATGACTCAGCATCATGAAACATTGCATTACTGCTGTGGTATTGCTGCTGGAACGTTTTGAATACATTCTTCAATGTAGGTGCGTCTGCTTTCCAGAATTTGCCAGTTTTATGACGCTGAACAAGTGATTTAACCCAGCTGAGCCTTAGCTTCTACATCTCCAAAAAGGATAACAATTCCCCTGCGTAGGGGTTAAATAAATTATATGTGGGACTATGTGACCCAGCTCTGGCACGTAATAGGAGCTCAATAAACATTCATTATATTAATATTCTTCCTAAACACACCTGGATGTGCACTGATTATGGGAGGCATGGGTAGATCATGCAGACTAAATTTACATGGCGTACTTTCTTATGTGTGTTAGAGATTCATGGAAGTGATGTTCAGAGCTTCCAGACAAATTTGAGTAACTCTGCCGACCTGACCACACCAGTCAATCAACTGTGTGTCTTCTTCCCCTATTCTTGTACAGCCTAGCTTTTAAGTTTTGCAGCACATGCGAAGTAGATATTTGAAAATATTAAGCCACTTTGGGAAAAGACAGACTTTCTGTAATCTGCAGCCATTTCTTTTTGTTGGTCAAACCTTCAAGCAATAAGCAGCACCTTTATTGACAAACTTCAGATGCCTTTCAAAAAATGAAACAAAAGTAAGAAACAGAGACTTGTTCAGGGCAAAATATATTTGCCCTGGGCCATAAATTTATTGATTCACTCCAACCATGCTTACCTTAAGATCTCTAAACCTTATGATCATGTCGAAGCATCTTTTTTGAGATAGGGCAGATAGGAGCATTGTTTGTGGAGCTGGAGTCACTTTTTGCTTTACCTTTTTGCAAACTCATAATAATAACAATTCAATTCAACACACGTTGTTGGACAGTAACCATATACCGGGCCCTAGTGATACAAATAGGAAGAATAGTCTTTATGTCCAAGAGAATAAAAATGTAACAAAATAATATATTACTTCATGATTTTATTTGGTCCATCAACTAATGCATGCACAAAGACAGAAAAATCTCATTGTCACCATGTTACAGATGAGGAAACTGACCCTCAGCATATTATAAAGCAGACAATATTCATTCATCCACTCATTTAACCATTATTTATTAGATATTTAATGCATGCTGGTATCGGTGATGAACACCATAGACAACTAACACATGGAGCTTATGTGAGCGGAAATGGCACTAAATTGTCAAGCACACATGTCCACAGAATTAGAAATTATATCGATTGCTATGAAGAAGTCTGTGACAAGGGTAATTTAGATGGGGGCTGGCAATGAGTCTAATGGGAGTAACAGTTGACTGAAATCTGAAGGATATGTAGGGACAACTTGGTAAAAATGAAGGTAGTTTTCTGGGCAGAGGGAAAGTACTGAGGCAGAAGAGTGTCTGGTTCAATTGAGGAATGGATCTTACAGCACTGAATGGGGAGAAAAGAGCAAAAGGGGACTGATGTAGGGTTTCCCACCCAAATGCCAACAGGGGTCATGTAGGCGTTATATTTCTGTGACATAACCTCTGACTGTAGACTATCACTGTGGAAATAGGGGCACCTGGTTAACAGACATTTCCATGTTTTCCAAGAGCTTTCCTGATGGTTAAAAGTCCTTGGCAATACATTTTAAAAGTTATTACAGTAGCTAAGTAGAGAAGATGAGGTGTGTTGCGGGGGGATCAAGAATTCTATTTGGATAGCTTAAGTTTGACATGCTTATTAGATACTCAAATAGAGTGGCTGAGAAAGCAGTTACATATGTAAGTCTAAGGTTAGGGCATAAGTCAATTTGGGAAGTCACTGAGAACAGCTGGCATTTTTAAGCCATGGGACTCGATGACATCACTTGTGAGGATAATGTGGAGTGAGAAAAGAAGAGATCCAAGCTTGAGCCTTGGAAAATTCTGAAATGGTAGGAGGAGTAGAGAGACCCAGGTTAGCAGATTGAGAAAGAATGGCCAGATGATTTCGGCAGAAATTAGGAAAGCTGATTCCACCATAGCCAGAGAAGATAGTATTCTGAAAGACATGAGGGTACTTTGGAAAATGTGTGGAGTAATGGAAATAAATCACAGGTTTGTTTTGGTGCCAGAAGATTTGAAATCCATTCATGGTATTTTTATAATATGTATTTTTTATGAACTTTTTGAAAACCTTCATAAAGAAACCAATTGTGCCTGAATGCTGCTAGGAGGTATCAAATATGAGGAGACCTTAAATGTGTTCTTTTCATTTGGGGATAATTTTAGAAGAATGATAAGGAAAGGCTCTGTTGAAGAGGACTAAAGAATTAAATGGAGGAGAGGAATTAAGTACATAAGTACATCTTTTGAGAAGTGTGGCTATAGATCTGAGTCTCCTGCTTCATGTAGCCTCTGAGGTCTGTGTCTTTGATTTTACTGTCTTTGATTTCCCATAACGGCTCATGTTTTCTAATGTCAATGTCAGGTATATAATTCTTCTTTATCACTTCACCTTAGTCTAAGCCCCCATTGGACCTTGTCTAGATTATTGCTATAATCTAAGCTTCTCTTCCTCCTTCCAGCCTTGCCTACTTAACATGATGGATTTTCAATTGAAAAGTTAGATTGATCTCATATATTGAGTCATTGAGAAAGACATGACATGTTTTTCTATGCAAAAATGCATCACAACTTTCCCAACAACCTAATAGATAAGTCATACTGTGCTACATTATTCTCAAAACTAAACTCTCACTTCCCATTTGACACCATAGAAGTCATACTCTTTGTCATATCCCATAGGGCCCCGCATGATATGCTGTACAACTTTGAAGTCAAACCCTGTGACTTCATCTCCTACCATACTTGCTTCATTAATTCTTTAGATACACTGGACTCCTTGCAATTCTTCACTCTGGCAACCTCTGAACTTAGGGACTTTTTGATTATTTCAGTTCTGTGCATCTGGAATGTTTATCCTTAACTGTCTACAAGACTTGGTCCTATACTTTTTAAAATCTTCATTTATGTCATCATGCCTTTTCAGGCTGCCATATCTGAAATCATAACCCTTACTTCTCTCATCACTATCCAGGACACTTAACACTACCCAATAGTACTATGAATCTTACCTCTTTACCAAATCTAGTGCTTCACTCCCTACTTTATGGTAAGTTTCATGAGAGCAGAGGTCTTTGTCTCTTATTTATGCTGTACTTCCAGTATTTGGAACTGTGTCAAATACATAGTTGGTGCTTAAAATCAGTTGTGACTGAATAAAAGAATGTGCTTATTACAATTATCCTCAAATCTCAGAGTTATCCAAAGTTTAGTAAAAAGATTCAGAATACACATGCGTCTGCGAGCTCTTAATGTATGCTGTTATTACATCTTGTGACTTTATGCCCATTATTTTTATAAGAGGACAGTCTCATCCCTATTTCATAGATGAGTAAATGAAGATTAAGAGAATTACAGCAATTTTTCTTGTTGACCAAGAAATAAGTCACATGGTCAGGTTTGGGATCTACATGAAGGTTGGGTTGACTTTAGATCTTTCTTAGCTATGCTGAGCAGTTCCTTAATTACCAGGAAGGAAAACATAGTGGGGACACATGGAGAAAGAAGAAAGATAGGAAACAATATTACTTTCCCTTGTAGAAATGAAGGGCTTTTTCAAAAGTACAACCTCATGCAATCTGATTTTTCTTGTTCTGTCATCAGCACAAGAGCTTTTCGGTTCCTATTCCAGTCTTCTTACTATATAGAAACTTAACAAATCTTAGCCTTTGCTTTCACAGTCCAGGATATTACTAATTAATTGGTCTCTTCTCTTCTGTGTTTTGACTGACATATGACTTGCACAAGCTCTTGCCTTTGGGTTGCCCCATGGCTTCTTTCTACTGCCTTCTATATATATATATATATTTTTTCATTTTTTCTTTTTTTGTTTGGCTTTCTCATCTGGCTAACTGACTTTCATGTCTGAATGTTTGTGTCCTCCTCCAAGTTTATATATTGAAACCTAATCTTCACTGTGATGATATCAGGAGGTGGGCCATTGGCAGTTGATTATGTCATGAGGGCAGAACCTTCATAAATGGGAATAGTTCCTCTTTTTTCTTCTTTTCTTCTTTTTTTAGAGAGGTTTTTGCTATAGGTTACGTGCACTTGCCAGGGAGAGAGAGAAAGAGAGACAGAAAGACAGAAAGCAAGAAATCACTCCCCAGAATGGATGGCCACACTGTAATCCCTTCTTCTCCATTCTCTTCTCAGGATTTTGGGCATGCACATGCACACACCCAGCATGAGTCTGAAGTTGCCAGACTTGAATTGCAGTCAGCCATGTGGGAGTCTAGCAATGTAACCATGATGCTATCTGCTCTGATCCTGGGGATAGTCCCTTATGAAAGAAGCCCCAGAAAGTTGCCTTGCTCTTTATACCATGTAAAAGATACAACAAGAATGTGCCCTCTTTGAACAAGGGAATGAGCCCCTATCAGACCCTGGATTGGCTGATGCTTTGATCTTGGACTTCTAGTCTCCAGAATGATGAGGAATAAACCTCTATTACTTAAAAGCTACCTAGTCCACATTATTGTGTTATAGCAACCCAAGCTGACCAAGACAATTGCCATCGGTAGATATTTAAACTTCTCCAGAGAGAGGATTCTTTATTCAGAAAATATTTATTGAGAAATAAGTATGACCTGGAGTGTTCTGGGCAAATTTTATACCTGAGTATTCCTGAATTTGCAGAGATAGCAGGTGTTAATGATACACTTGTATTAGTGTTGGGCATAGGAATAGTAACATCACTGGGAGCTTGTTAGAAATGCACATGTGGGCTGGCACTGGCATAGTAGTTAAGGTGCTGGACTCCCACATGACCGACCATGGTTCAAGTCCTGGACCTGATGGTTTACTTTCTTTCTTTCCTTCTATCTGGTCAAATTGAAAAGATAATAATATTAAATAAAATTAAATAAATAATTCTCAAAAAAGAAGAAAGAAATGCACGTGTGGTATGTACCCAGACCTACTGAACTCAGTCTCTGAGTGCAAGTCTCAGAAAGATATGTTCTATCAAGATTTTTAAATGTTCTTTTTACTGCAAATATTTGAGTGGTTTGCCATATAGAATGGCTCCCCTTGGGCTGTGTACCTTATCTTATCCATTTAGATTTGGCAGAAGGGCAGGCCTAGTTTTCCTCTGAAAAGCCAGTTGGAATGGCAGTCATCTAGAACATGATATAATTTTTTCCCGTGGATACACAATTGCTTGTTGACCACAGCTGCCACCCTTAAAAATCATGCTTTTTGACTCCACTACATGAGATTCACCAACCTTAATTTCCTTATTCTTGTGTCTTCCATTTTTTAACCACTGGTACACATATCCAGAGAATGAGAGAATTTCAAACAAGACATTCTAGGTTGACTCTTAAAATTCTAGTTTTCTCTTTTCTAAAATGTCTTTGGAGAAGGTGTCAGGATTTCTTGTAAGCTTTTTGACTTGGGAGGAAAAGCTGATGCTAAATGGAAGATACCCACAATATTCAAGACTATTTCTAGCTTTGTATTAAACAAAGTTAGTCAATGCCTACTCTCAGCCAAGCTTGCCTGATCCTTTTCTTTTCCCTTATGTCCAAGCTGTAAAGCTCAGGACTTGGCTTGTCAACTCTTTCAGGGACTACTAAGCAGAGACTGCCTAAGGGGATTCTGTTGCCTGCAACTCAAGGCATCTAACAGAGAAGAAAAAAATGTTGGCAGCGTAGTAGTGAACAGATTTCTACAACTAAATTAAGTTTTCTGTTTGTTTGTTTTTTGGAATGAGGCTTCAATATGTTGTATTTACCTGAAGCTTCTGGCTCTACATTTATTTTCAAAAATAAAACCCCAAAACAAAAACCATATGTGAGGTAATCAAAGAGGGTCCAGAATTCAGGAGATAAAGTTGGTTGTGGGCAGTTTCCTCACTGCCTCTGCAGGGGATCTGATACATAATCTTAGTTTTCAATCCTGTTCATGAATTGATTGATTTGTTTGCTCAATAAGTAATTATTTATTGAGCTGGGCTTAAGACATTTGGTGGTGGGGATGTTCTAGGCAGGTTATACCATCCATTGTGCTCACATAGATCCCATTGGCTTTTTCTGGGAATGTGACCATGGATACTCCCTTTGGAGTATCTTGTACATGCCCATAGCTTCAACTCTGGAACAATGATGGCTTGGAATATTTCACGTTTAGATTTCTCCTTTGAGTTTCAGACATCAATATCCAAGTGCTTACTTGACATCTTCACTTGTATATTTTAAATTCACCTCACATTTAGTGCACCCAAAGACTAAACTCATAACCTTCCCCTTACAATTTAGTTCTTTTCTGGTGTTCACTGTCTTAATTAAATGACATAATTAGCCATGTAGTTGTTTAGTCCAAAAGTCTGAGTCATCTTGAACTGCTTGCTTCTTGTTTTGCACAGACAATCTATTACTAAGTCCTGTCAAGTTTACCCCTTAAAAAATTCTCTAATTTATCAGTTTCTCTCTATATGCACTGATATCCCTCTAGCTAAAGATATTATCCTCTCTGTTTTTGAAGATGTCATCAGCCTTTGATCTGTGTCTTGCACCCTCTCAGGCTCTTGACTAATCCATTCTCTACCCCACATATGGTGAACCTTTCAAAATTCCCAAACTAATGCTACATCTCTGCTAAAATTCTTTAAATGTTTCTATTGTCCCCAACATAATATAAATTATTATTTACTAATAGTAACTGTACTTTTCTTTGTAGAAGGTACTATTCTATGTATTTTATATATTTTAAATACATTAATTCATTTTCATACATTAACTCTTTCAAGTGAAATTTTAACAAATAGCGGTAAAGTCCTGCAAATATGACCCCTGCCTGCCTCTTTTGGCTTATCTTAGTATTTGTGATTATTATTGTACAATACAACCTTCCCCTCTGTTATAAAATGCAGTACTTTCTTAGGTTGGATTTGAAGTGAACCTTCCTCTGGAAACAATTGTGTGAATTCTATGTAGGTGCCTGGACTGATGACAACTAACCTCTGCCATTTGGGGTGATGAGTGTCAAGATACCCGGGTAGGAAAGAAAGCAGAGTCTGGTTTCAATTTTGCCCTGTGAGTTAGTCAAGCCATTCTCTGACTCAGCAAGGATACTTTGATTTCAAGTGTGTCTATTTCTAACGGCTTAAATAGTTTTCCTGGAAGCACACAAGGCATTTAACATGAGAGGGTCTTCAAAAAGTTCATGGAAATATACATTATGAAAAAAGTGCATGGCTTTCCAAATTTTATACACCAAAATGAACTACTACTTCAATTCCATTCTCCATGAAATTTTGGAAGTCACTTTGTAGAACTGAAATTCCAGAGCAATTGGGCAAGAGGGAGAAATCAAAAGCTTCCAAATTAGAAAGGAAAAGATTAAATTCTCTGCTTTCAGACAACATAACCTTGCGTAAGGAAATCCTCAAAGATACCACCAAAAAATAAAATGGTCACAACCAATACACTTAGTAAAGGTTCAGGATGCAAAATCAACATAGAAAAAAACCATAGTGTTTCTATACGGCAGCTGTGAACTATTTGAAAAAGAAATCAAGAACACAATTCGATTTACAATAGCTACAAAAAATAGAACAGTCAAGAATACATTTAGTCAGAGGTGAAAGTAATTCCCAGGTATAGAATCAAGTGAACTCAACCCCACCTTGACTAGTCTCAGATTACACCTGACCACAGTCAGGTTTAGGGAAGAGATAACAGGGTGGAGGCTGGATGTCAAATACATCTTTCTCTCTGTAGACCAGATGTCAAAGTTTGGAAAACACAGCTCTTGCTTCTACTTAGGTTAATGTTCAGTGATCAACCCAGAATGATGGACATTCTTCAGACCAGATCTAGGCTCTGTAGAGAGCTCATCCCTGGGGCCAGGGATCCAGTCATCATAGCCAGGAGGATCAGGTCACAGATTATAGCTCTGTCTGCCAAAGTGAAAGGTGTGACGGTTAGAAGGAATACTGTGGCCTGGTTAGAAACCTTGAAAGGGGCTGCGCTTGGCTTCACAGTTTTCATCTTTTAAAGCTTTCTGAGCACCTTGATTTCTCCCAGTTTGCTCCATGTGCAAAAGACTTGAAGCTCAGTGTCACAGATTACACTGTGCTGCTCCTGAAACAAACTGAATGCAGCCCAAACTCTAAAGATCTGGGGATTAGGCAGAGAAACCTCTTGTGTCATTTCAGCAAAGGAGCTGCAAATCCCCTAAGTACCAGTGAAGGAGAGGCTTCGGCTGGGGAAACATCAGAGAAATCAAACACTTCGCTCTGCTCTCATGTCCTATGAGGGATTTGGGATTTCAAACAGTGAGCTCAGATGTGTCTTTTGCAAAGCCAAAGCCTGCCATTAGCACAGGAGATAGAATGTAAAACAGCAAAGGCCAGGCCTTGTTGAGGCCGGAGTAACACAGAGGAAGCCTCAAGCCTCATGGTTTAACACTAGGTGGCATGCCTCACCCAGCCTTCTCATCCATGGCTTTCATCTCTCCTTCTACCTGCCATGTTGCTGATCTCTGATCAGATAAGTTCTGTTCCCTCCCTTCCTTCATGCCGATACCAAACCCTCTGTCTGGGAAGAATCCAAATCCTTCCTCTCTGCATCGTGAACACTGCCCATCCCAAAGGCTTGGCTCAAATGGCACCTCCTCTGTGATTTTTTAAAATCTTTATTGAGAAATGGTTTACATATCATAAACAATTTACTATTTGAAATGTACAATTCAAAGGGTTTTAGAAAATGTACAGAGTTGTGCAGTGTCGTCACAATCCAATTTAGAACATTTCCTTCTCCCCCAAAAGATCTTTCTTGCCCTTTCGTAATCAATCTCCATTCCCATCCCCAGCTCCAGGCAACCACTAATCTACTCTCTGTCGCTATAGATTTGCCTCTCTGTGAACTCGAGACTCCCCTTGGCAGAGTAATTCTGTCCTCAAGGCTCCTAAACATCCTTTGTACTTATCGAGTGATCTGGCAATTGTTTACATGTATGTTTCTTCCACTAGGTTTTAAATGCCAAGACCACTTTCATATTCTGGGGGTTTAGCAGATCTCTTGTGTATGGTAGGTAGACTAAAAAAATCTATGTATAACTAGACATAGGCAAGAATTAGCTCATGGCTTGATCTGAGGCAACCTTTCATAATGTTTTTTTTTTTAGAATATCATAGCTAACGTTTACTGAGTATTTAGTATGTGCTGGAAACTCTGCTAAGTATTTATGTTAATACTGAAATCTCACCACTTATTAACCTTCGCTTCAGTTGCAGTGTAGTGACTATTACTGAAATCTACAGATGAGGAGACTGAGACTATCAAAGGAAAGAACTTTCAGATAGTATGTTGTTACAAGACTAGATTTCAAATCTGGTTCTGTTGAGTCAAGAAACTCATTCTTTCAACCACTAAACTTCATTGCCTCTCAGCTTCCAACGTTGTGTCCCAATGAGCCATGCCTAATCTTAATAGGTTAGTATCTTTTAGATTTCAACTTGTGTATTTGTGAGCGATCATCCTTCCCCTTTGCATTTACTTTGGGGTATCTCTGAAAGGATGGGACCACTCAGAATATTTTAAAGTCTTTGACTTATTTAGTGTGAAACCATTTGATTTTTGTGATCAGTTAAATCAACTGCATGCTTTCTTTCTCCATTGATTCCTTACAGTCATTGCCCAGCGGAATATGAAATAATAACAAACTTAGCATTAACAAAGCATTTTTGAAAAAAAAAAACTGCTTGAGAGTTTACTAGAAAAACTAAACTGAATGTTTCCAAATTTTGAGATATTCATGTCCTCTATTTTAGAAATATTGTAAACAAAGGAAAAGCAATATGTGGCATGGGCCCATGACATTTTGACCTCCTGCAGCTCACACGAACTGGCAAGAATGAGGTCCTACCTCTCTTGGGGGGAATGCTATAAAGACTAGTAATGTGAGTGATAATCCTGATTCTTCTGCCTGCATCCTCTTCAGGGACTTGGGGAAACTTAACCTGGAAATTTCTCACAATAGTGTAGGTCATGGTCAAGAAACTTAAGGGTCTTTGTTGGAAGATGATGGATAGAAATGAAGCAGGTCCAGTATAAAGCAATAGGGCATGGTGAGGACTGTGGTAAGGTGGAGAGCACAACTCCTGTCTTGAAGGAGCAGCTGCTACTCATCCCAGTTTACTTATTCCCCCCACCCAATTTCTCATATTTTTAAAGAAAAACTGGAAATCTGGATATTTATTGAAAAACCCCGGTTCTTTTATCTATTTATCCAATAGTCCAGTAAGTGGCTATCGAACTCCTACAATGTGTCAGATCCTGTTTTAGGTGCAGTGGGTATAACTGAATGGAAAAGACAAAGGTTTTGTTCTCTTAATCAATTATAAACACATATAAAAATAGATCATCTATGCAGAGCACCAGGAAAAACAAGACAAACAGCAAAATAGCAAAAACTGCCTCCATGATAATGTAGATGCAGAATTTCAAGTGAAATTTCAATGGGACACTTTTGAATATAACAACCACTCCTCCAAATGCTACTAAGAGGATTTATGTAGCTTTCTATATTTTGCTCCAAGATGGAGCCCCATAACCGTAATATTTTCTTTCAGTCTGATTTGCCTTATCTCCTCAGACATCTCCTTAAAAACTTGGGAACAATAATTACCTTTCCTCCCATTTTTTTTTAATTTATTTTTCAAGTGCATACACTTGCTAGAGAGAGAGGGGGGGAGAGAGAAAGAACATCCTGATGGGACACAGTAACATTGTAATCCTGTCTCCTTCATTTGTCTGGAGAGAGAGAGAGGGAGAGAGAGGGAGGGAGGGAGGGAGAGAGAGAGAGAGAGAGAAGAAAATACTTATCTGGCCTCTTCCAACAAAGTCCTCACTCCATAATCCACCCAAAGCCTCAGCCAGCCAAGATCTCAGGCATGTGCATGTATGGTGGGCATGCAGAGTCTTTGGGAGGCAAGGACTCCCATGATGTGGGTTCAGCATCGTGGAGTGCTGTTACTGCTGTGTGATCAGCTGGCCCCTTCTTGTGTTTTAAGATTCTTTGTCCATGGTCACAGTCCAAACATTTTCTCCCAGGCCTTCTTCTCTAGCTTTCTGACATGCTCATGAGATCAGGGCTCTTCATGGTCAACTCTCGGGCACAAGCATCCCTGAGTTATCAGAGTCCATTCAGTCTATGCATCCTGATGGGACACAGTAACATTGTAATCCTGTCTCCTTCATTTGTCTGGAGAGAGAGAGAGGGAGAGAGAGGGAGGGAGGGAGGGAGAGAGAGAGAGAGAGAGAGAGAGAGAGAGAGCGAGAGCTACTTCCAACAAAGTCCTCACTCCATAATCCACCCAAAGCCTCAGCCAGCCAAGATCTCAGGCATGTGCATGTATGGTGGGCATGCAGAGTCTTTGGGAGGCAAGGACTCCCATGATGTGGGTTCAGCATCGTGGAGTGCTGTTACTGCTGTGTGATCAGCTGGCCCCTTCTTGTGTTTTAAGATTCTTTGTCCATGGTCACAGTCCAAACATTTTCTCCCAGGCCTTCTTCTCTAGCTTTCTGACATGCTCATGAGATCAGGGCTCTTCATGGTCAACTCTCGGGCACAAGCATCCCTGAGTTATCAGAGTCCATTCAGTCTATGCTCTTCTACTTGCAGCCTTGAAGGAAGCTGGGAAGGTCAAGTGCAAAGCTAATGCTGTGGTGGGGTGGAGAAGGTGGTGGGTGTTTTGTGTTGTACTTGAGCATGTAACACTCAGAGAAGTGGAAGAGAGCATCTAGAGAACCATAAATAGTTCAGAGAGATCGAGCCAGGGTGCAAAAGAGTTAATAGGGAAAACAAGTGTGGAAAAACTACGAAGGAGGGAGATGGTGAAATCAACCTTGTTTACAGATGGCAGGTAAGGAAACTGAGTCTCAAGAAGATGAAAAGTCATCTACAAGACCATATAAAAGGAGCCAGGACTATCCTCTAGGTATCCTGCCTTTTAATCTCTTACTCTGGTCATGCTGCCTGGACTCCTTGCCCCATGTGAAGACCAAAGACAGGAAGTAAAACTTTAGAAAAAACATACCTGTGAAATGTATGGGCTCTCTCTATGGCAGTATCTCAGGTGACTTGGGTTTGATCCTATTTGGAAGCTCATCTCTCAGTACTAAAAGTTCAAAGCTTGACAAGGTGATCATCTATAAAGTTGGCATGAGGGGAGGCTAGAAAAGAAATATTTGTCCAAAATGGAGAAAAAAGAACCTGCCTTGGTTTGCTGATGTTGCTAGGTGGTAGTGGTCTTCCCACAAACCTCTCTAGGTCAATCTGCCTAAACTCCAGTCACTTCTGTCCTGATGAGTTTTGCTACAGAAACAGTGAAGTAAAATCCAGTTTTCAAACGCACTGTAAAATCTGCTAAGTCCCATATTGAGAATTGTTATTCTCTTTACATGGAACTTTCTATTTCCTCTTTCTTCACTTAGTGCATTATTATTATTATTATTATTATTATTTATTTTCAAGTGATAGAACCCATTCAAACTGTTTAAAGGAAAAAAACCATTTAACTAATAAAGTTCAAGGAGCAATAATGTCTTTGGGTATGGCTAGATCCAAGTATAATTCAGTTTGACTGTGACTAAGAGAATGTCAATAGAAATCATTTTTTTTTTCTGTATCCCTCTTCTATCTTTCTCTTGTCTTCTTATTTCAGCCTTTGCCTGGTCCTCCTTAAATATTGATAAGGTTATATTGCTTACTTCAGGTTTATATTCTACCAGTGCAGGATTCCCACAGCATGAAATGCCTCCTTTTCTAATAGCACCAGCAAATGTCTGGATGCTAGCTCTCAATGGACAGCTTGAATCATATGCCCACCTAAACCAATGGTTGAGACCAACTCCCATGTCCAAACCTTGATTACAAACCCATCCTCAGATTCTCAAAGTGGATTCAATATATAACAAAAAGTAAAGAAAATATGGGACCAGCAGTTAGCGTAATGGCTGTCACTGGACTCCCATGTAGTCGACCGTGGTTTGCGTCCCGGACCCGGTGGCTTAAAACTCACGCCGGGTGCATGTGCATGCGTACCCAAGAGCCCAAGAGGAGAATAGAGGAGAAGGGATTGCAGCATGGCCATCCCCCCTGGGGGGTGATTTCTCACTTTCTATCTCTCTGTCTCTCTCTGTCTGTCTGGCGAGCACATGCGCCCTATAGCAAAAACCTCTCCAAAAAAAAAAAAAAAAGAAAAATAAACTCTATTTGAGAGCAAATAGTGCCTGGTCTTTTCTTTTTGTTACCATATATTCACTATTGAGCAGAATGGTAGACACAGAATAGATTCTCAATAAGTATTTGTAGAGTAAAGTAGTATGCCCTTCACATTCTGTATATCCTCTATGGTAAGTACTGATTAGATGGTTTCAGAATTGATATCCTATGCCTCTGTTATCCTTACTACACTGTGAATTTGTGAGGGTTGTGTCTTATATTCCTGCCCATGGCAGACACTCAGTCATATTTAGTAAAAGTAGAAGAATTAAAAACATGGGAGTTCTCAGAAATCCTAAAGCAATAATGACAGTGTTAAGAAAAAAGAGCATAGTTTATGAGGATGAATGAGCAATGAAGTAGAAGAATATGGAGAGACTTGGCTCAAGACCAGAAGCCATCTACCTATGCTATCTCCAGAGTGGAAACAGGGACCCCTTATTGCACTGGTGAAAGTTAAGGGACTCGCTTCCTGGCATCTCAGTAAGATAGGCTGGTGGTTACAATATTAAAACCGAGCAAGCAAAAACAGTGCCTGAAGATAGCTGGCATGTTCTATGAGTACTTGAATATTGATGAATGAAGGAAGAGAAGAGGTCATGGGAACATACATTGTGTACTTACTACATTCCATGAACTGTCCTGAGCCCCAATACATGGGCCCCATGAGGCAAACATTATTATACTATCATCCTTGTTTTATAGATGAGAAAACTGAGGCTCAGAAAGACTAGACAACTGCAGATCTAGACTAAAGATTAGACACATTTGAATTCAGGCAAGCTGACTCCAAATCACAAAACAATGTGACTTTTTATGAGGTAAAGAATGGGAAACAAAGGAGAAAAAGCAAAAAGGAGCTCTAATGCTGAAGTGAAGAAGACATCCTTAGGCTACTTACGGCATTGTGTCTTTAGGCAAGTGACTTGACTTCTCTCAAACATAATTCCTTATTATACAAAATAGAGGTAAGAATTGTAAAAATTAAAGGAAGGAGGGTCAAAAAAAATTGTGAACTTGGATTAGGGAAGTCTAAATTCAGTCAAGTTCTAGTCTTACCCAGTGGAGTAAAAAGCCCTGGCATTGGAGTTTTAGCATCAGGATGGACTGGGTTAGGCCACAATCACAAAACAGGTCTCAGCTTTCAATGACATAAAACAGTGAAGTGCGTGATTTCTCATTCATGCTGTGTGTCCGTCATGGCTGGGCAGGAGTGCTGCTCTGTATCTCTCTAGCACCCAGGGTGATGAGGCATCTACTGTCTGAAATATTGGTGATGTCACAGCTAAGGAAAAGTCATGAGTTATGTTCTGGCTCTTAAAGCTTCTTCTGGAGGTGATAGCCTTCTTTGCTCAAACTCTAATGACCAAAATGAGTCACAGGCTTCAACTAACTCCAAAAGGGCAGGGGAGAGCGACTGTCCCATGTTTTGAGAGGAGAGATAACTAGAAACTTGGTTTCCAGCTAAGATCCAGAATCCTAGGATGGGCTTGAAAAAATCCCTTTAGACCTCTGGTCCTTAGTCTTTGCTTGTTTACAGTGGGGCTAATCACTGGGAGCTCTTGTCACCCATGAATAAAAGGCCTTGTACAGTGCAGAGCTGGTGCTAGAGTAAGTGATTTTTCCTCCTGTTTATTGTCCCACCTCCCTGCTGTGTTCCTCTTGCACTGAAGGTCTCCTTCTCTCTACTCCTCTCCTTACAGAAAACATTTAACAAATGTTCCTCCCCTTCCCCCAAGCCCGTGGCTTTTATGCACTCAGGTAATACATTTTTATTTCCTTGCAGGAACAAGGCCTAAAAATAGATGAAGTGCAGGGCACAAACGATAACCATTCGATGTATTGACCCATTCATGAGTTTATCTTGGTGAAATTCAGATTCGCTCTTTATTCCCGAAAGCAAAAGCACCTTCGATGGGCAGTTACGGAGACATTACCAGGGCCATTTGGTAATAAAATGTGACTGACTTCATTATGGAGGATGGAGACAAGAAATAGCTGATCTTAAATCACAGGGCAGCTGACCAGGATGCATTTAGCACGGGCATATGCAGATAGATTCCGTTTGGTAAGAAATGGTGCTGCGGAAAGGGAGTCTGTTGTGAAAATGCAGAATTATTTTAAGTCCTTTTGTTTAGCTCAGTGCCAAAGGTAATTTATGTGTAATGTGTAGCAAGCCATATGGCTCTGTCTGGGGGCTGCCAGCACCCCTGGCTGTTACTGCTGACTTCAAGGCTTGCCAGCTCAGAGAGAGAGTGTGGCAAAGGCTGCCTCCCTGCTTCCCAAGGGTGGACTGTGAGAAAACAATTCTATTAGAAAGAACTTGGACCCTAAAGGTTGTTTTTCCTTGTAGTGGAGTTGTTGTTGTTGTTGTTGTTGTTTGTTGTTGTTTTGAAGGGAAGGAGAGAGACCCTGAATTTAAAGTTTATTTCCCCACTACGTATTTACCACCCCTGACCTTTCACACGTTGTACGGCTCTGAAAAGCAGTTTTTCTACTTCTTTATTCTTTTTTGATGTCCTTCCTCCCTGCATTTTTTTAGGCTAGGGGAGGAGTGGTAACTGCCATTTTTTGCACCTGCTTCTTACAAAGTTTAGTTGAGAATACTTCACTCTGCATCTCAGGTTAACCTAACATCTTTATGTGGGTGTTATTGCTCCTCCCTTTACCTGGAGTAATGCCAGAGATTTTGAGGGTTGATGGCAGCTCGTAGCAATTCCTGGTATACCAAATACTTACTGGGAGCCAGACACTGTGTTCAGCACTGTAAATACACAATCAACTAACCCCTTGCAAATTCCTTAAGAGGACTTTGCTTTTATTATTCCATTTTACGGAAGAAGCAACTGAAGCTTAAGACGGTGAATGGACTTATTCAAGGTAAATAGCTCCTACAAGGCAGAACTGGCCTTTAAACTTACCTCAGTTCAGTTTCTAAACCCAAGATTTTTTCCACTCTTAAGAGCTGATTTAGGATCTGAGTTTTCTCCAAAGATGGGAATGCAAGCAGAACAGGACCTATTTCAGACACCAGAGATCTTTTTCTATTCCTCCTTCCCTCAGCTGTCAACTATGGCAGGTAATTGTAGCCTTTCTGTTTACTCAGACACCTGCTTCCAGAGTTCCTCATCTTGCGTTTTGCCAGAGAGTCTTGGGGTGATTCACACCCAGTAGCTCCAACTCATCAAGTTTTGCTTCAATGTCTGTTTCCTCCTGAAAAGCTGCTCTCACTCAATGCTGCTGTCTACCTCTCTTGCTCTCAGACACCCAGCTCTTGGGCAATCTCATTAAACTGGCTTTAATTACTTATGTGGAAGTGAAGAGAGAGGCTTCTCATATGCCTCTTCACCACAGCTGTTATTGATTGGCTGCTGAGAGGTTTCTGTTAGACAGCGGATTAGAAAAGGTTAGTTTCCCTAATTCTCTAACACTCTTCCTGGTGATAATTGGTTCCCAGGTGAAACATCATCCCAAACAGAGGCATCTTGCATTGGCTTTCCATCTTCAGTTGTATTTGAAGTGAGGTTTTAATGCAGTTGGAAAATCTGTATTTCTAGTATTTGTTGGAGCAGAAAACAAAATTTGGATGCCATGGTGAAGGCTGACCCTGCTTTATGAACTCTCTGGCAGTTGTCACAAGGCTATTTGTTATCAAATTCTATTTTTCTGTGCCTTCTCTCTACCTCCAGGAGGGTATATTACAGCTAGTTTTCCCAGTACCCATGAGCATCTTCACATCTGTCTTAGAAAGGGCAAATGATTCCTCAGAGTCCTTTCAACCTGGGCTCCTTGCTACTTTCTGGAGGAAGTTCTTGTTTCTCAGGCAGATAATACTTTTGACTTATTTCTAGTGTCTGTTCCCTGTTTGCATTCTAGTGCCTTTTGCCTTCTGAATACCACCATTCACACGTTAAGAGTAGGTGATCAGGAGGACCAGCAGGTGGCGTAATGGTTATGTGGCTGGACTCCCACATAGTCAAATGAGGTTCAGATTCCAAACCCAGCAGCTTCAAATTCACACTGGCGCATGTGCATGTGTGCCCCAAATCCTGAGCAGGGTATGGAGGAAAAAGGATTATGGTATGGTCATCCCTCTGGAGGGTAATTTCTTGCTTTCTGTCTCTATCACTCTCTGTCTCTGTGGCAAGCACATGTGCCCTATAGCAAAAATCTCTCAAAAAAATAGAATAGGTGATCAGGTTGATATGAAGGATATTCAAAATGGATATTTCTCTCCTGCTATTCATAATGGTTAGAGGAATTGAGAGTAGTTAAATAGAGAAGGAAAAGGCTCGTTCTAAAAGGTAGGAGGCAGAACTTTCAAATCATGGATCTGGTCATTATGATCCTAGTCTTTGATATACCTTAAGAAACTCTCAGCAACAGATTAGGATATGTTATGGTCCAATAGGATACATTCTACAGAAGAGGTCCTGCTAAATGAAGCTTCTATAGATATTTTCAAAATATATAGGATGCTTCTATATTTGCTTGTTCAATTTTGACTCCCAAGCAATTAGCCCAAGGTTGATGGTGAAGATTCCCACTCTGCACTGTCAGAGGGTCTATTAAGTGGAAGGGAGCACACTTTAGGCCCTGAGAAAGCAGGAAGAGAGTAGGCTGGGATGGAAGCATCTCTTCACAACTTTCTGGAGTAGCCAGTGCTTGGAAACAATGATGGCAAAATTCTCCAGCTTCAGCATTGCTTCTGAGTTCAGTCTCCACCAGGCAACCAGGACCGACTCAATAGGATCCTCTTTCCAAAGCCAAGTACAGCATTAATAGTAGTCACCAATGAGGACATCTGGGCCCAGCAAGACAAGGAGCTCGGAGCAAACCAAAACTAAGAACATAATTCTGGACACATGGGAGGCCCAGGGAAACTCTCAGAAACAGCTGGGAGACAGTTGGAAGGCCTCAGGCCATAATAATTTGCGTATGAAAGAAGAGTATAATCTCATTTTGTAGTTACAGACTGCTGAGGTTGGGGAATTATAAATTACAAATATTTCATTGTCTTTTTAGGAAAAAAAAAAAGGTAGAGTGCATTTTTGCCAGGGATTCATGTGTTTGTGTGTAAAAACATAGGCAGGAACTCACACACCTATGTCTTGCTCAATAATACTAAGTATATTGGAAAGATCTTTGCATTGATAGGAAGCTAGTACCTGCTTTTCAGAAAGAAACAGTAATAAAATCCTCTCAAGGCTTTATCTACAGTATTAAAAAGGAAAAAAAGAAAAGAAAAGAAAAGAAAAAGGTCATCTTTTAATTCCCAAGATGTGTCAACCTCCTTCCCACCTCAAGGCCTGTGTACCTGGTTATTTTCTTTGTCTCAACTCTCCTTCTCCATTTTCCATGTCCCCTGCAACATTCTTGTCCTTCAGGCTCAGCTTAAATGTCAACATATCAGAAAAGGCTTTGCTGACCTTCTGGACAAGGCAGAATTTTCTGATTTGTTTTAATGGTGCCCTCTGATTTTCCTTGGAAGCACTTCTCACCTTTGTAATTAGTATGCAAGCCAAGTATCTGCTAAACCAGAAGTTCTGCAAGGACAGTATCTATGTCTTGCTCATGACCATATCCCTAGAGTCTAGCGTGATGTCTTACACCTAGTAGGTGATCAATGATGATCAGTAATGGACACATGCATAAAGTTAGTTCTTCTGACTTCAGATCAGATAAATTTATCACTGTGAATGTTTTGGCTTGTGAAGCCTGCATGCAGAAATCAGAAACACTTATCATCAAGTCAGATGAGACCAGTGGTAAATAGAAGCTTATACTCTTACCCAAAGGGAATAGATTCTACAGTGTATCAGCCATCTGTGGCCTTACAAACCAAGTAGCCCCACCTAATGTGACCAAACCTTGCAATTTTGGTAAGAAATTTTTAAGGTTTTAATTTTTTTGATGACCCTTTCCATTGTTAAATATTGACAGCAACATTCAAACATAAACATGGTACTGGTCATAGTTGTCACATTTGAGGTCTGGGTCTGTCCTGTATGTCACTTGCTTGCCTTCTCTGGAGAGAAGCACACATCCTTGCTTCTTCGTACTGCTCAGACTGCATGGAGAGGGGAGAAATCTGTTCTCAGCGCTATTTTTCTAAATGCTTATTGAAAATCAGTGGCAAATATAGGGCAGCCAGGATGATGAAGGTTCTGGAAGTTGTACCACAAAAGTGGCTATCGTCCAAAATGCAAATGTTTAATGTGACTTTATTTCTGCTGCCCTGGCTCTCACAGTCTGGTGTCTAATTTACCAGATAAGAATCCCAGACCCAAAACTTCCACAGGAGTCCCTACTACAAGCACGTGAGGTGGTAGGTACGCAATGAGACTCATTGTTCACAAATCTGTTGGTTCTTAGACACTCACATGGATGTGGTCCCTCCTTCAAGTGGACTCCTGAGGAGGTCATAGCTTTATTCCAATTACTTGACAATTTCCCAGCTATTCTGGGAACTGCTCTTTGGAAATTATCATCAGAGCCTGGAACATAGTTTTTAAATGACCTCAATTATGACAAATCTCCAGATTTGATTTTTTGAAACATCCAACAGTTATTTGGAGCTAAGTCCAGTGAATTAGTCTGATGATTAAGCTTAACAGTACTGTTTGGGGCCACT
The DNA here is from genome assembly GCF_000334495.1 of Tupaia belangeri chinensis. Lineage (NCBI taxonomy): Eukaryota > Metazoa > Chordata > Mammalia > Scandentia > Tupaiidae > Tupaia > Tupaia belangeri. The sequence goes on along the minus strand of NW_006159707.1, from coordinate 634,565 downwards.
GCGTTGCACGATTAAGCCTTCCCAGGAGTATGGCCAGGACAAGGCATGCCAGGATTAGGCACAGGGCCAAAGGGGAGGAGGAAAGACACAGGAGCAAGTGGAATCCTGCTTAGCAGGGGTAGGATGCAGGCTTAGAGTATGCTTACTTGATTCAAAAATGCCCAAGATGTCAAGTCTAAAAAGCAAAGCAGAATTGAACATGGTTCAGGAGGCCCAGGATGAGCAGGGATTTATAGAATAAACCGGAATGTTAAGAGTCAGGTCCGGCTGTGCTGTGAGCTGGGAGAGCATTCCCTTTCAGGCAAGTCTGAAGTCTTGACGAGAAGCCTGGAAAGCAGAGCCAAGCTCCTAGAGAAAAAGATTTGCAAGAGCTATGCATAAATTGTATGACTAGAGGCTTAGGAGAAAACTCCAGTTCTGCTGGGAGACTGGAGCATGAAGTGGGTTGACCAGATGGATTAAACTGCCAATCAAGGCAGAAGGTTTGTGCTTGGAGCGAACGTTAAATTCCTTACGAAGTCCTACCAAGCAATGCACTTTCTGGCTTTCTTTCCATCTTCATCTCCTAAAGTCCACTGGGCTTCAAACAAAAAGGCCAACCAGTGGCATTCTTTCTGTTCCTTGAACACACCCAGTTCATTTCTGCTCTGAGGTCTTTGCTTTTATATCCTGACATTCTCTAACAAAGAGTCTTCAAAAACTTCATGGGAAATTTGTATTGTTTTCAACAAACAAACAAAAAACCAAAAAACTGTGCATGAGGGAAAAAATCTCACACCAAAACAAACTCATACCTTAGTTCCAATTTTCTATGAACATTTTTTAAAAAGCTAGAGGGCATGTGCAATTACCAGAGAGAAACAGAGAGAGAGGGAAAATGAGGAAGTTCACCCCCAAATGGGAGATGGCCACACCACATCCTTCCTCCTCCATTTTTCCTTTTGGAATTTCAGACATGCATGCAACCTCACAGGCATGTTTTTCAAGCTTCTGAGTCTAGGACTTGACTGCCTAATCAGCCATGTGGGATCCAGCCACCTTAACCACCATGCTACTGGTTGGCATTCTATAAATCTTTTGAAGTCATCTTGTTCTTTGGATTTTCATTTGCCTGGCTCTTTGTCCTGTACATCTCATCTCAGATGTGAACTTCTCAGAAAGATCTTCCTGTACCATCCAGTCCTAAGTAGCTTCCCCTTCCCCTAGTTCTTCTCAACCCAATACCCTATGTTGGGTTTTGAAAAGCATAGCTAAACTTGCATTGTTATTTTTCACTTCTTTATTGTTCATCACCCAGAACTAGGATGAAGTTTTAGGAGGGCAGGATCTTTGTCTGATTTGTTCTCTCTTCATTCTCAGAATTTTAAGTACAATGACTCATGGTAGGTGCATAATCAGCATTAGTTTAGTAAGTCAACAAATGAATGACATCTTGGTCCATAGTATAGAATTAGCCTATTTAGCATAGGAGTTGAAAGAATTTAAGGTATGAATGGAATTGACCAGCATCAGTTAGTCCCTGGATTAATTGACAGCAAGACATACATAGTGAGGGGATTATACTGATTGTTGGACTCTAAAGCTCATTAGTTATAGATCTTAGGATCCCAAACATGGAGAATAGGGGAGGAAAAGTAGGAGATGATAGAGTTTCTATCACACCATAATACAAGGAGTGGATCCTGAAAAATCTGACCAATAGAATTTTTGGAAGAAATGAGTCACCAACAGTTGAATGAGTCCTGAATCATTGGGCAGTTAGTCTCACAGTGTTTAGTCGCATGTCTTAGCATGTTTGCCTCTTCTTCAACAGCCTCAGAGAGCAGGGGCATTTCCAAGTATAGAGAGACCTTTTGTCATTCCACCTTCTTTTTCAAAGAGTACTGAAAAGCAAGGTACTTTGTGAATTTAGATATTTTACTCTTTGAAACAGACTGTTTCTTCACAGAATTCTTTTGAGGAGTATCTTTATTTTAAAGTCAATTGCAATATGGGATTTCTACTCTAATTTTTAAAAATTTTATTCCTTGTCATTTTAAAATTTTATTTCTTGAAGTTGACCAGAAAGAAACAGAGATAGAGAAGGAAAGTGAGAAAGCAAGCTACCAGGTCTGAGACTCAAACCATGGTCAGCCTTGTGGGAGTCTAGCCACCTCAACCACCATGCCATCTGCCGGCCTCTCTATTTCATTTTTAAAAGAAACCCTAAAGTACCTAGGGAGTGATTTTGTTTTATCTTAAAGAGGTTTTTTTGTTTTTTGTTTTGTTTTGTTTTTAATATAAAAAATTTAGGAAATAAACCAAGCAATTCAGAAAATAATCATCTTGGGCCAACTGGTGACTTGGTGGTTAATTAAGATGTATGGATCACATGTGGCCAACTACATGGTTCAAGTCCAGGACCTAGCAACTTGAAAAAACATGCCAGGCACATGTGTGTGCATACCCAAAATACCGGGAGGGGAGAAGAAACAGCGGAGAAGGGACTGCATCCTTCCTGAGTGCTTTCTCACTTTCTTTCTTTCTCTGGTGAATATACATGCCTTATAGCCAATTAAAAAACAAAACAATAAAATAAACAGTCCTCTTCATTATAGCAAAATTGTAACCATAATCATAATCATAACAATAACACTAATAATAAAATTTGTAAAATGGAGACCCTGCCAATGTCCAGCTATCAGCCGTATTTTAAGCACTAGGACATTCTAAAGCGTGACATTTTTCTACCAAGATAGCCCCTAGGAAAGTATATGGAAGACATGACAGGGACTCCTACCTGAACAATGTATTAAATACATCATGAGACATTGAGTCCAGGAAATACTGCACACTTCTGAAAGGAATGGAGCCATAAGAGGAACGGTTTATGTTATCAGTAGAAAGTCTGGGTTTTGTGAAAATGCAGAACTCACTTCACTTTACCATCACATAAACATACTAATGAGAAAAACACCAGGGAAAAGCTGCAACATAATAAAAGTTGTTTCATTCTTTTATTCATTTGATCATTCTTATAGCAAATATTGTGTGATGGTTTTGGGGTAATGAAAAATACCTTTATATCTATTTCCTTGACTTTTAAATTTGGATCGACTTCTATTTTTTTAAAAAAAATGAGGATGATTCCTTGTATAAGCAAAGTCATTTTTGTAAAGTGCTCAGGGTCAGGGCAGATGGCTGAATAGAATACCAAACTCCATTATGGATTCCATTTTTAGCCCTGTTATCAAATTCTGATGAAAAACCAACTACGACATAATCATAGTGATAAGCAACATTTGTATACCATTTTACAATTTTCCAAGGGCATTCATGAGCAGTTTTATTTAATACTCACAACCACTTGGTGAGATTTAAGAATTATTAGACTGGGTCAGACCTGTGGTCATTTCTGCTCAGTGACTTGTTTATCCTTATCTGTTTGGCATTTTTCTACCCCAGAGCTTAAATGTACTTTGTACATTTAGATATTTAACTATAAATCTCTTTCAGATGATTTATAAAGTCTTTAAATAAGCCCTGTGTCAGCAATGATTCTTGGGAAATGTTTCCTTAAGAGATGTGTCAAATATCCTACTCCTGTTGCTCCTTCTCATGTCCTATACCCCAAGGGCTGATCATGAAGAAAGCACCTTCTTTTCTTTATTTGCCAGAAGTTCCTCCATACCTAAAGGTAGCACAGGGGTGGGAATATCCTCAGGTAGACCAGCCATCAATTAAAGCCCTCATAGCCACATCTAGGTATCAGGAAACCTGGCTGTCATTTTCAGTGGCTTTTCCTTTCTCATTTATAAATGCTACAATATTAAGTACATTTTCCCTCAGTTGAATTTCTTCTCTTTCTTGTGACTCATTTGGGCTGATTTAAAAACAAAAACTTTCAATTTCATGAGTAAGATATGACTGTATTACTCCTCCTGAAAAAAACAAAATGAAGCCGAAACAATATTATAGACAGTGGAAAAATCCCCACTGACCCCCATACCCAATTCTAGTTCCGATTCCATCATTAAAGGTGACTGCTATTTACAATTTGGAGTGTAATTTATTGGGTCACCTGTTATATGGTTATACATATATGGGAACATAAAAAGCATAATTTACAATATTGTTATTTTGAGTGTATGTATTTAAGAAAATTATAACATGCTAACTATGTCATTTGATTACTTGATTTTTTTTTCCCCCTTCTCTCAATAATGTATATTGAAAATATTTACATGTGGGCCAGGTGGCGGAACAGTGGTAATTCAACTGACTCACAAAGGAAGGGTTCTGGTTTGCATCTTGATACCTCCCTGAGCACATTGGGTATACATATGTCCATGATTCAGGCCAACTGAGATAGGGGTGGATTATCACATTAAAAATCTGGTGGGGTTTCTTAGCTCTTCCTCTATCCCTCTCTATTATTTTTTTTTAAGAGAGTTTTGTTTGTTATAGGGTGTGTGCACTTGCTGGAGAAACAGAGACAGACAGAGAGATAGAAAGCTAGAAAGCAACCCCCAGGGAAGATGCCTCCGCTGCAATCCCTTCTCCTCCATTCTCCTCTCAGGATCTTGGGCACTCACCCACATACCGGCCTGATGTGAGTTTGAAACCACCAGGTCCAGGACTCGAATTGCAGTTGACTACGTGGGAGTCCAGTGATGTAACCATTATGCCATCTGCTGGTCCCTCTATCCCTCTCTCATAGGAGAAACAAATAAACTTTCAGAATAAAGAAAATATTTTATGTGAATACATTTTTCATTGTTGAGTGAATGAGTACATCAACATTTAATCAGTCCTCTAATAGTTTGGTTTCTAGTTTTTGCCCTGGTTAACACATTGCAGTGAACATGGTAAAGATGTATCTTCATTTGTCAAAGATAGTGCCAAAGTGCCACCCAAAGCAATCAGGCCAGTTTCTATTCCTTCCATGTCGTTAAGAACTTTTGATATTGCCAGCTTGATTTTTTTTGGGGGGGGGGGATTTTTGTTATAGGGTGCGTGTATTTGCCAGAGAGACAGAGAGGCAGAAGGTGAGAAATCACCCCCTAGGGAGGATGGTGTACCATCTCTGTCTTTGGTACCATTGTAGTTACTTGGAGGATCATCATGAGATTAGCTCCTAGTATCCAGCTGATCTGCTTGCCTGTGCCCATTAGTCAGTACCCAGTTTCGGTCCTCAAGCTCTAATGCCCATGCTAACTACCCATCCTCTCACCCTCGTTCAGATACAGGTTTCCATCTTCTAACCAATATGATCCTCAGATAGTGGCCATTTACTGAATTTATTTATTCATATTCATATTATGTGAATGACAGATACCTTTTTCTCCTTAGTGAAAGCACATTCAAAATGAAGTTGTCATTCTGTCCCACCCATGGTCTTTTATTTATTGCCAGACCCAAATTCCCTGTCACTCCCAAGGAAAATGCAGATGGTCTTTGCTTAAAACCATGAAGGGGCTTAAACAGTGTGTTCTGCCACCAGCCACTATTTCTGCTGTTCAAGAAACTCTCATTTCTTGTGCATCGATTTTGAAGGTGATGGTATAGACAACCTGTCGAGAGAGTTTGCAACATCCAGATGTTTCATCCTCTTCCAATTACAGGAGTCTTTTGGATTGTAAAATTACAGTGTGGATGTTGTGGGGCACGGGATGAACACCTGCCATGTAGATTGACCATATTGCACAGTGTTAAGGTCATATTTCCCGGTTGGTAATAACAGATTGATAATGCATCCCCACCACATTGTTGTTTCGTGAGAGATCTGTCTTGGCAAAGTCTCAGAGAAATCAAATGGGAGTTGAAAGGGCTGTGGTAAAGAAGAAGGATTTGTTCTATTCTTGCATGCTTTAGGCAACCAAAATAATCCATTGTCCTCACTGCTGTCTCTGCTCTCATCCTCCACCATTTTTTCTTTCAACAAATTTTATTGAGCAGCAATAGGGCATCAGGGACTGTGCTAAGGCTGGGGACAAGGAGAAAAAAAGACACTGAGCTGCTCTCAGGAAGTAGACAATTTAGTGACAGTAATGGACACTAATCTAATTTTATGCACAAATTTGAAATTACAACTGTAATAAATGAAATTAAAGATGAGTGCATTGTGCTAAGAGCACTTATAGCAGGACAGTTGACTTATCAAAGAGTTCAGAAAAGACTTCTAGAGAACGTTACAATGAAATTGAGAAGTCAGTAGGCAGAGTTAGGAAAGGGCATTTCTAGCAGCAAGAAAAACATGTGCAAAGGTCCTGTAACAAATAGGAGTAGTACACACACAAAGAATTGAAAAATGGCAGCGAAGTTGGAAGCACAGTGTGAGAGGAATTAAGGGACATGGTGTGGTTGGAAAGCTGAGTAGGGTCTAGAAAGGAGGCTCTTGGATTTTGTTAAAGGTTTTATCTAGGATTTTATCCTAAGAACAAATGCTAAAGAAGCCAAAATTTGAACTGGGAAAACTCATGTAGCTTTATGGTGAAGGTAGTAGCTCTGGAAAAGCTACTAGGGATTATATGAGTGCTAAAGTTGAACAAGCTGATGGATATGAACCACCAGTCCAAGAATCTGTTTAAATTTCAGACTTTTAATAGTGACAAATATAAACTACTATTTGTGACAATAAAGATGACTTCGATTGTAATGTAGGAAGTAGAAGATATGTCATTTTATAGCTTAAAAGCACTTAAAGATTTTATAGTCCAGTCAGTATGAAATTAGAAATCATTATTTTTTAAGATATCTTTCAACATGGCTAATGTAAATTTTAAATCTTCACCTCAGAAAATATTCCATTATTCATCTCATGCCCAGCAATTCAAAGGATTTGCTGTGTTAGTCAGTGTTAGCTATGATAATACTGTGTAACAACAGCAATGAAAACCCTCAAATCTCAGTGACTTACAAGTATTTCTCTTAACTTCTTCATGATATGTGAGTTGGCCGAGGTAGCTCTTCTTCAAACTGTGGACTGGGTCTAGGTCTGGTTTACTTGTTTCTCATTCACAGCTCCATGCAGTTCCTCTAGTCATGCTTTCCCATAGAAAATTACAAGAGTATGAACAGCCAACCCAAACTACATATCCACATTTGAAGTTTGCTACATTTCAGTGGCTAAAGAAGCCCATGTAGGAAGGGTATTTCTTCTTTGAAAGGGAAGACATGGAAAGGAAAAAGAAGGAAGGGCTGTGAGTATATAACACAATCAACAACACTAGTTCTATTTATAGGTGGGTAAGTGTAGTGTTTAAGAGTACAGGCTTTGAGGCAAGGCTTTATGGTGTTGAACCCTGGTTCTGGAACTTTCTTGCTGGGTGAGTCCGGGGATATTATTATACCCCTGTACATCAGTTTCTTCATCTATGTGTAAAAGAAAATGCCACTGCCTACCTACATCAGGAGGATTAACTTAGTTAACTGCTTAGATAAGTGTCTAGAATAAAATAAGTATTCAATAAGAATAGACATGATTGATAGAGGTTTATATCCCCTTAGTCAAAACCAGACATGTTTTAAAATTTAAAACTAAAGGTAGTGTGTAGGGCCAGTCAATGGAGTGGTGGCTAAGGCAGCTGAATCCCACATGACCAACCACAGTTCAGGTCCTGGACCCTGTGGCTTGAAAAATATGCCCGATATGTTTGCATGCTTGCCAGAAATCTCAAAAGGGGAGATAGATGGAGGAAAAGGGATTGCAGTGTGGTCGTCTCCAATCAGGGCTACTTCCTCATTTGCTCGCTCGCTCGCTCTCTTTCTCTCTCTAGAAAGCACACATGCCTTCTGGCAAGTTAAAAAGCAAAGGTATTATGGCAAATCACTATGTAATGGATAACACCTCTGACAGGTTCTGGTGCAATAGCCCATAACCAAACTCTTGAATATTCTTCCATGAAATACGATTATTCTTCCAAAAAGGTAAAAATAAAATTTATAAACATGTTTAAATCAGGTCAGTCCAGGTTTTGTCACTAAAATTAGTGATTTTATTTTTCAGTTTTTTGTTTTTGTTTTTAGGGTGTTTTGGATTTTAGGTTGGTGGATTAAGGATGGTAGGAAGTGTTAGCTCTGCAACATGATGTGGCGTGTTAGCTCTGCAACATGATGTGGCAGCAGTTCTTCCCTTGTGTATACTGCGCTCTCCTTCAAGATGCCCTTTGGACCCCTCTTCATGAGTAAATTTTAGTCATGGCATGAGCCATGAGAATGAGCTCATTCTTTGAAGATCTGTTATCCCCCAAGCAGGAAATAATTTCTCCTGCTACTGCATTCTCATGACATTGATCACTCTGTACCCCATGTTCTAATTACTTGTATTGATTCTTGAGTTTAGGAATTGTATAAAACTCCATGTACTCTATAAGTGTTCTTTGACTCCAGTGCTATGTACTATCACCTACTCCCTTCTGTCATACCTACTACCAATGATTAACTGCTATAGTTGCTATAGCTAGTATCTACTGAGCACTTATTCTCACTAGCTAATTCTTTTTCATATTCTATGCAGTAATGCTGATGTTAAGCCTATTTTACAAATGAGAAAACTGAAGCAAAGACAAATTTAATACCTTGCCAATTAATAAATGATGGGTTTGGCCCTGCCATAGAGGCCTAGAGGTTAATGGATCCACATCCCACATGGCTGACTGTGTGTTTCAAGTCCCAAACCTGGTGGCTTGAGAAACATGCTGGACATGTGTGCATGTGCCCCAAACACCAGTTAAGTGGAATAATGGAGGAGAAGAGAATGTGGCATGACCGTGCCCACTGGATGTTGCTTTCTCCTTCTCCCTCTGTTTTTCCTCTTTGGCAAGAGGGCATGTGCCCTTTGGCAATCAATCAGTGGTGAGATCTGAGGATGATAGTTTTGGATGGGTAATTAGTCCAAAGACTTTGCAATGCCCAAAGTATTTGTTACTTCCTCTGTCTCAGAACCACCAGATGCAATGCTTTTCAGAGCAGGTTACATCTAGTGATGCTGTTTTTGGATGAACAAATGAATCCTCATTTCTACATGACCTTCCTTGTATGACAGCCACATGTCAAAGAAAACCAGAGCTGGACAGAAGTTAAAGTGGTGAAGACAAGTTTGATTCAGAGACTTTTGCAATATAAGAGACCTCAGCATAGAACTGAGGTCTCAATACGAGGATGAATGGCGGTTTTTGTCCAAGATCAGGGTGCAGGGAGAGTACGTAGAAAATTACTAAGAGGAAATGTAATAGATGAGAGGAATTCTGGCAAGATTTCTTTTTCACATGAAAATTTTGAGTTTATCCTCTCATGAACTATCCACACGATCACTGCAGATAGTCATGGCAGAATCTTTACTCCTTCAACTTTTGCTGACACTAACATTGGCCTTTGCAGTTTCCTGATTTTCTTCATTCTGTTTTTGCATTTCTTTTGCTGTTTTTCTTGATGTCTTTTTCTTCTCATACAGGCTATGTCTTGAAGTCTATGTTTGAGTTCATCTTTCTTTCCATAATCCAAAGAATCATAGATCATACCAAAGCCAGTTGTCTTGCCACCATCAAAATGGGTTCTGAACCCAAACACAAAATGGCATGTGGAGTACCTTCTGTCTCAGGTACTGTTGCCTTTCTGGGGTGAAGAACATCAATGACCATTTGTTTCCTCTGAAGTAGTCAGTTAGTCATGGATTTCCTGGTGTGGATAGTTACTGTGTCATTCATGATGGCAGTTTATCCTCAGGCAGCCTTGGGTGAAAAGAGCTCAGCAAGATTCTTATTGATGATAACATATCAAGGGTGGACCGTGGGGAATTTGATCTCTATCATGCAAAGATAGAGAATTTTCACCAACCTGACTCAGCAGGATTCTTGGTAAAACTGGAATAAATGGAACACGAACAGAGCACAAATTTGGGCATTTAAAAAGGAAGCTCAAGGACCAGCAGGTGGTGGAATGGCTACATTGCTGGACTCCCATGTAGTCGACCTCATTTCTAGTCCCAGACCCAGCGGCTTAAACTCACACTGTGCACATGTGTGTGTGACCAAGATCCAAAGAGGAGAATGGAAGAGAAGGGATTGTGGCTTGGCCATCCTCCCAGGGGGCAATTTCTCGCTTTCTGTCTCTCTGTCTTTCAGTCTTTCTGACGAGCACACACGCCCTATAGCAAAAACCTCTAAAAAAATAAATAAATGAAAAGGGAGCTCAGGGAGGCTGGCAGGTGGTGTGGTGGTTAAGAGCACTGGACTCCCACATGGCTGACTGCAGTGCAAGTCCCAGACCTGGTGGCTTGACCTTTTTTTTTTTTTTTTTTTCACTTTCCCTCTCTCTCTCTGTCCCTCATTAGTCAAATGAAAAATAAATAAATAAAGGTAAATAAAATACTTTTTTTTAAAAAGGCGCTCAGGGAAGTCTGGCCAAAGTTTGGTTAAGAAGAGAAACTTGTCACATGGAGTGGTCATCAGAGCCTCCTTGAGCACCTCAGTGGTCCTGTATATCCTAGTGCATATCCCTTTGCAGGCCAGTTAAGATTAGGAATTCTTCCCAACTTCATTAATTACTGGTTTTATCCACTTGGGACATCTATTCACTGATTCACATTCTCATTTCTTAGAGGTGTCGCCAAGGATAATGGGCTAGAGGAAAAAGAGACAGATAATCAAGGACACAAACTCACTCATGTCCAGTTAGATGAACCACCTAACTCCCTGACCTTGAGTGGATCTTCCAGGGTCCTCATCTGCTCTTCATCCCCACAACTCACTCTCATAAACAAAATCAGAAACATTGCATCTCTAAAGTGTTAACTACTCTGAATGGACTGAGACTAGATCTTATTTATCTATGTACTTTCCCTCCTCAGAGTTATCATGGAGCCTGGTTAATAGAGTACACTCAGACAATATTGACTATCTGTTTGAATGAATGATTGATTAATTAGATAAATAGATAGACATTTGGCTAGAAGAATGGATGGCCAAATGAATAAGTGAGTGATGGCTGTCAAACTGCTTGTTTGATGCTGTATAGATCTGATTATTCCTTGCTGGAAATTTTTATTTTTGAACCAGTCTGTTGTGTCATTTCAAACATATCTGAGTAAATGGCTATTGAGCCATCTCAGGCTACAGGAGAATAAAGGTCCAGGTTTGTCACAGTGGGGCTGCATTCCTGAGCATCCTAGAAGAGCATGGAATTTGGAGTTCCATATGGATTTGCACAGCATGATGCATTGATCAACTGAGTTTCAGTTTCTTCATCTGCAAAGTAAATGCAGTAAGTGCCCCCCTCCAGTTGTTATGAGGAAGTAAGATAACACATGTGATACCCCTTGACCAAGACCCAGCATGGGATAGGCACTCCATGATGCCAGCTTTGATCACACTACCCATTATTACTGAAAACACAGCCTGTGGATCAACTCCTTTGTCCCTACCCCACTGGGCTCTCCTTGTCCTGAGCAGCAGGTGAACTCCCAGCTGTTTTTATAGGAAGCAGAATTTTTATCTAGGGGTATCCCACTGGGTCTTCTAATTAATCTTTCCTTCTGTAAACATTGACCCCCCCACCTGCTGTTAGGGCATAGGCCTCCCAGCTTGATTTGGTGCTGGGTGGAACTGGAAGTTGAGAGGAAATTTAGATCAGAGGCTGCAGTCAGCAGTGGGTGTTCCTAGATCAGGCTTGAAGCCATGAATATGCAGCAGGCCAGCTTGGAGTCACTGTCAATCTTTCCAGTGTGAAACTGGCTGGTTTGGCATCTCTGCTCATCTAATATGAGCAATACAGAGCCTAGAAACTCGAGTCAGACAAACTTGGATGTGAGTTCTTTCTGTAAGCTGGGTGATATTGGACAAATTGCTTAACCTCTCTGAGCTTTGGATCCCTCATCTACAAAATAGAGATAACAATACATTCCTATGTCTGGTTAAAGAGACAAAAAAAATAAAATACTAACATACTGATCACAGGGATTGTCATGTGCTACTACACAAATGATAATTTAAAGAAAGTTCAGGGCCAGCCTGTGGCTTGGTGGTTGGGGTGATTGGAACCCACATTGCTGACTGCATGGCATGAGTCCTGGACCTGGTGGCTTGGGAAACACGCCAGGCAAATGTGTATGTATCCAGAATTGCTAAAGGAGAATGAAGGAGAAAGGATTGCAGCATGGCTATCCCCCATGGCGGGGGGCGGGAGGGGGGCAGGGGGAGTGCTTTGTCCATTTTTATTTTATTTTTTAAAGTTAAACCATAGCAAGGCTTATGTGGCCCTTACTATCTGAATTATACTTTCCCTTCTAGGCCTTAGGTTACAGACCTTAGTAATTCAGCCCTAGGGATAGAAGTGGGCCAGGCCCAAGCTATACTCCTAATTCTCTAGCCTTTTGCCACTCAGTTAAAAAAACAACGCGTTGCCAAATCCTTGAGCACCTTTGTATGTAGGAAGGAAAACCAGGGCTCCTAAGCATCAGCTTGTCCAGATGCTTTTCTAGAACCAAGACCAGGGTTGGCAAGCTAGGGTCCTTGAGTCCAATTGTCCTGCTCCCTGATTTTGTTCAGCCCTGGAGCTGAGGTTTTACTTTTCTTCTCTTCTCTTCTCTTCTCTCCTCTCCTCTCCTCTCCTCTTTTATTTTTTTCTTTTCTTTTTGTTTGCTGGCTATACAGTGTCTGCACTCACCAGAAAGAGATAAGAAAGAGAGGAAGGGAGGAAGAGAGAGAAGGAACATGAGAAATTACTCTCCTAGGGGGGATGGCCCCACTGCAACCCCTTTTCCAGTCTCCTTCTGGGATTCTGGGCATGTATGCACGTGTGACTGATCTGATTTTCAAGCCACCAGGTCTGGGACTTGTACAGTACAGTCGGCCATGTGGGGTTCAGTCACCTTAAACTCCTGCCAATGTTGGCACTGGTTTTACATTTCTAAATGGTAAAACAAATCAAGAGAGGAAGATTATGCGAAATTCAGATTCCACTGTTCATAAATAAAGTTTCGTTAGGCTGTGCCTGTGCCCATTTGTTTATGTATTGCACATGACTGCATTTGAGCTACTCTGATGAGATGTGTAGGCTATACAGTTGAAAAGGTTTTATTACTCTCTGACACTTTACAGAAGTTTCTATTTTTGGTCCTGGGAAAACTTTCGTGTGGGCTATTCAGTATAAGAAATGCTCCTTACCATAAAAACACACAGCCCAGGACTTCAAAAATAGCAACTGTTCAGTTGGCTTCCCCCAGGAAAGGAATGGCCTAATCCAAGAGGTTGAGTCTTCTCTCACATTGGACATTTTGTTTTTAAGTTTATGTGTTTATTTCTCCCATGAGCAAGAGAGATGCAGAGGGAGAAAGACAAAGAAGTAGCACTTCCAGGGCTTGGCCTTGTAGCTTAGTGTTTAAGGAAGCCAGATCCCAAGTGGTTAACTGTGGTTCAGATCTCGGCCCTGGTAGCTGCCATGCCAGGCACATGTGCATGTGTGCCCCAGATCCCAATAGGATGGAGAAGTGGAGAAGGCATTATAGTGTGACCACACCCTATGTTAGAGGGCACTTTCTCCCTCTCTGTCTCGCTCTCTGTCTCTCTCTGGTGAGAGCATGTACATTCTGGCAAATTTAAAAAAAAAAAAAAGGAACACCTTCAGCAGGGTCTTTTTTTTTTTTTTTTTTTTTAGAGATTTTTGTTATAGGGCACGTTTGTTCACCAGAAGGACAGAGAGAGACAGAGAGACAGAGAGTGAGAAATCACTCCCAGGGGG
>NW_006159707.1:616292-620562 GCF_000334495.1 Tupaia belangeri chinensis | reverse complement strand
AAACATCCTCTATAAGGGTTTTTTTTTTTTTTTTTTTTTTTTTTGGAGAGGTTTTTTGCTATAGGGCGCGTGTGCTCGCCAGACAGAGACAGGGAGACAGAAAGTGAGAAATCACCCCTCAGGGGGGATGGCCATACCGCAATCTCTTCTCCTCCGTTCTCCTCTCAGAATCTTGGGCACACACGCACACGCACCCGGCGTGAGTTTTAAGTCACCAGGTCCGGGACTCGAACTGTGGTCGACTACATGGAAGTCCAGTGACATAGCCATTACGTTAACTGCTGGTCGAGGGTCTTGATTCTATGATCCACTCCCAGCTTCAGTCAGCCCTGGATCATAAGCACACACTTGCCTGGTATACTTAGAGTGGTCTCTGGACATGAACCTGGGACCTTAATTTATGGGTCAGTCTTGCAGAGCATTGTGTTCTGCCACTGCACCACCATCCAGACCCCAGTGGGCATTTTCAGGACATGGCCATGAGGACACAAGTAGATAATTACATAGGGGAATTCAGGCATTTAGCTGGCAATTAGACAAGATGGTCTCTTAAATCCTGATGTCACTATTGACTAGCTTTTTAACCTTTCTAAGCGTCTTTCTTTATTTGTAAAATTAAAATAGTAATTGTACTTACCTCAAGGGCTAAGGTGAGGTTTAATTTGCATGAGCACGGCAGGCACTCAGCATAGTGCCTAACACATAAAAAAGAGTTACATAAAAAATATATTATTATTATTAATATTTTTATGTTGGTTATTTAACATAATTTATTTAAATTAAAATGGTTATATTATTATTAATGCTAGTACTGTTTTCAGTCTGTCTCTTACCCACTGTGTGACTGAGGGTGACTTAATTCCATCTATGAAAGTCTTCATTTCTTCATCTTTAATATGGCGCAAATAGGGAAATCTGCCTCATAGAGCCTTGGGAAGCTTAAATGTCTTCCCAGATAGTCCATTCTGCATGCAGTAAGCATCTGTGGGTTTCCTTAAACCTCCCTGCTTCTCTGCAACACTGAGGTTCTACCAGTTTGCAGTGTCCTTCGAGCTTTCCAACATAGCTTTCACATCCAGACTATTCATTATTGGTCACTAGCCGTATGCCATCCTACATCTTTTCAATACATCTGTCACGCCTCCTCTGTATAAACTCTCCAAACCCTTTGGGAGCTGGGTTTTTGTGTGGCACTTCTTATTTATCTAAAATTAAGGTGTAGTAAAGCCAGCTTGAGTGATTTTAATATACAAATTGCATTCTGGCATGGTCTGATATAGCTAAGTCCTGGCTTCCCTCCCAGGATTGGAGAGATCCAGTAAGTCATGCTTAGACTATGTTGGGGAGCAGGTGGGAAGGCAGGCAGCAAGGTATGCTGGCTTGAGGGCCTGCCAGGGAGGATCTCTGTGAAATGCTATTTATGGTTCATCATGAACCCAAACACTGCTCATAGATCCTCAGCCTACTCCTCAAAGCTTTGCCTTTCCTGTCCCTCGACACTGACCGTATGTATTATTAGGGCCCTTTCCCCCTACTTCCCTAGTAATAGAATGCCTGACCTCACTGGTGAATGACCACTTAGAATAAGAATGACACCTCTCAACCCGCTTTGTTGCCTGATAAGGTCATGTGAGTTCTGGCCAATTGGGTCTAAGCAGAGGGATTCTGTGAAACTCCTTAGAAATGGTCATTAAAGAGAGGGAATGCAACCCTTTTAACTGCTTCCTCCTTGTTGGCTGCAATGTGGATGAGATGGGTGGAGATTGAGTAGCCATCTTAGCCAACTCACAGATTGAGTTTCTCCAGAAGAGCAGAGATTTTAATCAAACATTTGCTGTGTGATCCCAGGAAGCACTTGCTGGGGCAAGTGAGACAGGGAGGAAGGAAACCAATACAGGAGGTGTTAATGAACACGTTATGGTGGAGCCATCCTGCTGGGAAACTGGGAAATGGTATAGCATGTTGTTCCAGTTGAAAGGTGAGGGAGCTGGGCTATTTGTACACTAACTCTTGCCTGCTCTTTGTTGAACCATGCTTCTGTTAACTCGGTACTTCCAGTCTGCTGTTTGTGGATGGAAAAATCCTGCTAGGGCCAGAGAGACTCAGGTGCTTGAATTAATGAGGTGTAAGAATATTCAGGAATGGCGAATACTTAGGGGACCAAGGGACACTTGCAGCAGCTGCCCCAGAGTGAGCATGGTAGAACACAATGA
Organism: Tupaia belangeri chinensis; assembly: GCF_000334495.1. Taxonomy (NCBI): domain Eukaryota; kingdom Metazoa; phylum Chordata; class Mammalia; order Scandentia; family Tupaiidae; genus Tupaia; species Tupaia belangeri. The sequence continues at coordinate 618,349 of NW_006159707.1, read as the reverse complement.
AAGAAGGTGCTATTCTCTACTGACTGTGGAGCCATCACTCCAGGCTTTTAACTTTGTGTCAAAGAAAAAGAAACCTATTTTTTAAAGCTGTTAGTGGGTTTTCTGGCACTCACAGCCAAACCCACTCTCAAATGATGCATCTAATCATAATAACAATATTACTAATAATACAGACAACTAGCACATTGACCATACGACTTTAGAATCTGTTTATTTATTATCTACCACCTACCCTCCCCACGCCACACACAAAAAGGTACACTTTAAACCTTTATATCAGAGAATAAGGTATCCGATACATGGAAAGTTCTATAAAAATATTGATTGATTGTATGAGCTGGTGAATAATAAAAAGAACAAAACAAGAAAGAAATATGTAAGATTATAACTCTGATTTGTCTGATTCCAGATTCACTCTTAATCACTATGCTAGGGTGAAACACTTAGAAATCTTACTTCACAACTGATTGAAGGAACCCAGTATAACCCTGATTTCTCAGCAAAGACAGAACCCTGGGATGGGTCCAAACAATGAATATCCTTATGAAGTGGATAATTTCTATAAAAAGTCAACCTGAGTAGCTGAGTTAGAGACTTGTTGCCAAGTAGAGTAGCAGCCCTTCCCCTGGAAGCTTTGTGAAGATAAATGCCAAGCCAGAGTGTAAACGCTTCCATGCAGGGAATTGGTGTGCAGCAGTGTGACTTTGAGAATAAGGCCTTTTTGCAAACTCTGCCTCACTCTTCCCTCGCCACTCAAAGCTCTTTCTGTTGAACTACTGGGCCTGTGACTGTATAACCTTGAAGGTGCTTTTGACTCTAGCCCAGTGACATTTATCTTAGAATAGTTCAGAGGTTAGTTGGCAAGTGGTCAGAGGTCACTTAGAGGGTTATGCATCTGGGCAAGAGACTAGACAAGGCAGGCTGTGTAAAATGCCCTACGCTGCCACGCACTTCAGGTGTAACTTTATCACGTTCAGAATGAGTTTTCAGTCCGCAGGTGGCAAGCATTCTTATTTTTTAGTGCTAATTTCCATCACTGATAGTTGGTCTCCAGGAAACTCATACAAGTCTAGAGTCTTAAGCACTTGATTTTACTGTCAACGCTGTATTCCCAGTAGGAATTTTTACAGAGAATGTCATTTGTCTATTTAAACAATGCACATATTGGAGTGGTCAGTGTATTTTAGACACTGGATCCTGGAAGAAAATACCAACACAAGTAAGACATACAACTGTAGTTTGCAGTATTGGGAAAAGTATATTCAATTATAATACAATGTGATAGGTACTGAACATTTTTGCCATTCTTCAAACACTTGCATACTTTGGTGCATATTGGTCCCTTTACCTACGCACCTTCTTTTCACTACTATTCTGGGAAAAACATGATTCATATTTCAAAGCTATGGCAGACCATGTTGGTAGCTTACCCAAAAGTTATTCTCCTTTCTATGTTTATAGAATCATGTTTAGGAAGAAATGGAAACATTTTATGGAGGTCAGGCCCTGGTGATAAAACATGGTATATTATCCAATTCCCTTTGGCTAACTACTTTTTCCTATAACTCACTATTTAAGTAGTATTTTTTATTGATAGTCAAGGTGTTTCACTGCAAAAACATTACTACTGATTACTACTGGGGATTTGTGCACCAAAGACACACTTAATTATCTGAACATATAGTCAAGTGTTGAAGTCGACATTTCTAAAATTGATACAATGACTGCATCAGGGCTCTTACCGTGCCTCCACTCTGCCTTCCTCTGGCTCTCAAGGCTATTTGATGACCATCTCAAATCTGAGCATCACCTTCTCACACAACTGTGAGAATTTTCCCATGTCTCAGGACAGGAAGTATAAGCAGGTCTCTGCTGCTTCTCTTTTATTCACAGGGTAAAGCCCATCCTAAAATTAAACTATTAAGTCTCACTGGCTAAAACTAGGTCAGTTACCCATCCCTTAACTAAGAGGGAGATGAGGTGAAGAGGCTTTTCCTTTTTTTTTTTTTTTTTTTTTTTTTTTTTAAATCCGGGGGTTCCTGTTTTTTTTTTTCTTG
>NW_006159707.1:573163-615952 GCF_000334495.1 Tupaia belangeri chinensis | reverse complement strand
CCTCCCTTAAACAAGAGGGAGATGAGGGGAAGAGGGTTTTCCTTTTTTTTTTTTTTTTTTTTTTGTAGATGCCTTCCAGAAGCAAGAGGATGAGATGTTTGGATTGTGTCTTTAAAGAACAGAAAATCCAGAGCTGACCCTGTTGTCTGATGGTTAAGGGAGTCAGATCTCATACGTCTGATTGCGGTTCAAGTCTAGGCTCTGGTAGCTTGAAAAGCAAACTGAGTGCATGTACATATGTGCACCAAATCCTGATGGGGTGGAGACATGGAGGAAAAGGGATGGTGGTGGAACTGTGCCCCATTTGGAGGACTTTTCTCCCTGTCATTCTCTGTCTCCCTGTGATGACAAGCCTGTGCACCCTCTGGTCATTAGAAAAACAAAGAGAATCTGGTTTAAATGCAGGGTGTGTTGTTGGGTCTGGGCAGAACTGGAGACAAGGAAGTTATGGAAATAATTCCATTGGGAGATGATCAGAGCCCAGGTGAGGCTAGAAATGGTAAAGTGTGAAGAGGTTGGAGACTGAGGAGTTGGGTGCACTGTAGCTAGAGCTGGTCAGTGTTCCTCATGGTTGGCCTTTTCAAAGGTCCACTGACTTTTCCTTTGGAGAAAAAATCTCCCATGTCTCAATCAAACAGCAAAGCATCAGCTTGGGGATCTTCCCTTGCATCTTCTCAGGTAAAGGCCAGGCCAGGACAAGAATTGTCTGCTACTCAGAGCAGTGGGCACTCACTGCAGGAGTCTGTTTAATTAAATTTTATCTTCAGCAACGTAACCTACGAAAAGCCAGTGAACCATCACTGCTCTTTTGACACATGTACTTTAAATCTCAAAACAACCAGATTAAAAAACGAAGCTTATCACTTGGCTAAGTTCAGTGTTTTCTGGGCACCTCCTATAAAATCTTGAGATACAGGAAGACGCAAAGATACATGGATAGTTGTTGACCGGTACAGGGATCAAGCACTTGGGTTTCTTTAGTTTCTCTCTCTCTCTCTCTCTCTTACATTTATTTTTATCATCCATGAAAAACAGAGAGAGAAAAAGGAGAGGAGAGAGGGGCAGCACCCCGACAGGATCTTGATGCTATAATCCACCCCCAGTTTTAACCAGCTGCATGGGCATGTGTATATCCTGGTATGTTCATGTTTGTGGACATGAACCTAGGACCTTCCCATGTGGCTCGGCCTTGCAGAGCACCACATTTCTGTGCACTATCATTCTCCTTTCCTTAGATTCTTTTTATGAGGAAATCTCACATCACTGTGCAACCAGGCAGTGGTATTACAGATATGTGTGCTGCAGACCAGGCAGAGAGGTCTTGGTCAAAGTCATGGCACATTTCTTTCTGAAAGTTTTTACACACCTACTACATGCCAGGCACTGTTCTAAATTCTGGATACTCCACAAGCAACAAGACCTGGTAGTCAAATTAGGGAGAGAGACTCACAATGTGGTAATAATAAATGTTCAGGGCAGGCTCAGTAGCCTGGTGGTTAAGGTAGCCAGTTCCCACATGGCCAACCATGCAGTTCAAGTGCTGGATCCAGTTGCTTGAGAAACGTTCTAAGCATGTGTAAAGGTGTGCTCAAAATCTCAAAAGGAAGGAGAAGTGAAAGAGAAGGGATTGTGGTCGTACATTCCCCATGGATGGATACTTTCTCATCTCCTTCTCTGTCTCTCTCCAGCAAGCACACCTATCCTCTAGCAAAATATAAATAAATAAATAATGTTCAGAATAATGACTGCTCTGATGGAGCAAAAAATTAGATAACTTTGGTTATCTTTGCTGTATAGCAAACCATTTTGAAACTTAGCAGCTTAAATAATAACAATGACGTTTTTTGTAGTCATTTTGCAATTGTATCAGGGCCCAGTTAGGAAGACTTTTCTTTGATCTACGTGTCACCAACTGAACTAGCTCATCTGGGAACAGAGGATCTGCTTCTAAAGGTTTCACAGGGCTGGTAAACCAGTGCTGGCTTTCTGCAGAAAGCTCAGTTGTAGGCAGGTCAGTTCTCTTCCATGTGGCTTTTCCTCATGGCCGGTGTTGGCTCCTCATGGCTTGTGGCCCCAGGGTGGTCAGAAATCTTGCATAGAGGCTGACTGAATAGAGGAAAATCTAAGAAGGCATAGGTAACATTTGTTGCCTGGGCTTAATCCCCAAACTCACTGCTGAGAGCTCAAGAAGATCAAGCTAGAGCATTTGGTCTGTTGTCTGCTGCTCGCTTCCCCTCTGCCTCTTCCTGTAGTCTAATATACCCATATTTTGACATACAGCAAGGCAAGTATGATATAGCTGGCCTCAAAACAGTCCCTGCGATAGTTCACTGCATCTCTGCCTTCTGCATGGTTGGAAGAAAGGAGAGAGTAAGATCCATTTTCTTGAGCTAACTCATTAGTACATATACAGTAAACTCACACCCACTAGAAAAGTGTCCCAGTGGATTATTCTAGAATCTGTCAGATGCATACTTACTCCTGTTTAGGAGTCAAGGGAGTGTTCAATGGTGGTAAGAAGAGAATTGGACCAAGAACACTTCTCCTCTCCAAGCTAACCATGATACGAACATTCTGAAAAATGTCCTTAAAACTGTCCTGTTCTGTTTCTGGCGTTTGTGACCCCTGCTGTTATATTTTTCCAGGTGGTCTTCTGTCTCATGTTGCTTCACACCCATAAGGTTTATTCATTACAAAACATTCATTGAACACTTATTTGATTGCCATAGAGCATGTGTGCTTATCAGACAAACAGAGAAACTGGAGTGAGAAAGGGAGAGGGAGAAAACACCTCATCTGGGGTGTGATCATGCTGAAATTCCTTTTTCTCCATTTCTCCATCCTGTTGAGATTTTGGGCACGCATGCACATGCACCTGTGTGTTTGTCAAGACCTCAGGGCTGGGATTTGAACTGCAGTCAGCCATGTGTGATCTGGCTCCCTTAATTATTAGGCTACAGAGCTGGCCTGCATACATGTTTTAAAAATTTCTTTAGACAAAGAGAAAGAGAGAGACCCAGTATGGTCTCACCATGGTGCAGCCCTCCCCCAAGCCTGTCAGCCAGCCAGAATCATAGGCGCCTATATGGATCCACTCACCTTTTTCAGGTCAACTCAGGAGATGAACCCAGGGCCTTCTCATGGGTCTGGCATCATACAGCAGTACCCTCTCCCTGCACCACCCTGGCTAGGTATGTACATACCTTTTGCTAAAGAGAAAGCTAATAAAAATGAACATGATGTCTCCTACCTTCCAGGAATGATCAAAAATCACAATTAATAATAACTACACAGAACAGGTTTCTTACCCAGAAGAAGCAGCAGTATGCCTGTGCACAGTGCTTTTTTTTTTTTTTTAATTCCAACTTACCCTAGTTCAAACCTAGAGATCCAAGCATAGTTTTATTAAACTATCAGAACACAGTAAATTTGATTACTTACTACAAGTACTATTACTTGACCTACTGCTATGGGCATCCAAGAGGTAGAGGAAGAAGTAGTTACATCAAAACAGAGAAAATGCCAGGAACAAATTTTATGGCAGCGGTAGCAACAAGGAAAAAAATCAAATCTAGTCTGGAAAGCAATGGTGAACTTCTGAACAAATGCAGAATCACCTACTCGATGTCACATTGGCATTACCCATTGCCCATTGCCCCAAATAGCAATGGCCTGAATCTTGAAGTTACAAATTTTTACTCATGAACCAATACACCAATACTCTTCCTCATGCATTAGTTATCAGAGTCTGCATTTTTTCCCCCACTTCCAGGTCTTTATGTTCCTAATAACTGAATGGCCATGTCCACAGTGATTTACCTTCCCCTCTAGCTTCTAGCCTTTCCTTTCTTTTCTTTTTTTTCCTTTTTCTTTTTTGAGAGAGAGAGAGAGAGAGAGAGAGAGAGAGAGAGAGAGAGAGAGAGATGTTTGCTATAGAGTAGAGAGGCAGAGAGACAGAAAGTAAGAAGTCACTCCCCCAGGGGGATGGCCATGCCACGATCCCTTCTCCAATCTTCTCTTGGGACTTTGGTCATGCACGCTCATGCGCCTGGCATCAGTTTCAAGCTGCCAGATCCAGGACTCAAACTACAGTCGCCTGTGCAAGTTCAGCAATGTAACCATTATGCCATCTGCTGGTCCCAGCTTCTAGCTTTCTCCTTTTGTCTTAGGCTGACTATTTCAAAGTACTTCTCTCATGAAAAGTTTGGACACACATGGCCCTGGAATATTGGGAACATTATCATTTTATTATAAACAAAGAGACCTGAGCCAGGTTTTGGTATGGTTAGACTTCAAACTTGCCTTTCTTGCCTTCCAGCCAAAGCTGTTTCTCTCTTTCTTCCTGGCCTATGAATTTCCCATTTCTAGACAGACCAGTATCTTGAATGATTTTGACACAACAGCATGTACTCCCAGTGGGATTTTGTCATCATTTTATTCTCAAAATCATCAAAGAATTTAGTGCTGTAATGCTGGAGGCAAGCATCCTTCTGTTTTAGCTCTATATACTCTTGTCCTTTGTGGACCTGAAGGTGTTTTAGCTGAAGGTGTTTGAGTCAGGGCAGCTTTGCTGGGGACATGCTTGTCTTGCGGTGGGAAAGGATGAGCTGGTCAGGTGATTTAGTGTTTTCTGTGGGCAGGATTTAGTTTGTGCTCTTGAAGATGGGCAAAATTAAAGAGCACTGAAAACAACATGCCTCAAATCTTTTTTTTCCCTTTTTTTGGAGAGGTTTTATTTTATTTATTTATTTATTTATTTATTTGCTATAGGGCACATGAGCTTGCCAGATAGAGAGATAGAAAGTGAGAAATCACTCCCCAGGGGGATGGCCACACCACAATTGCTTCTCCTCCATTCTCCTCTTGGGATATTGGGCACACACACACACACACACATACACACACACCCAGCGTGAGTTTAAGCCACCGGGTCCGGGACTCGAACCACAGTCGACTCCGTGGGAGTTCAGTGACATAGCCATTACATTAACTGCTGGTCCCGCCCAAATCTTACCATAAAAATGTGTATACCCATTAGGTATTTACCATCTGATGATTCTTGACATGTTTCAACTTGTATCATGCTCGCGTAACACTATGACCGTGGTCCTACTGCTATTTCCACTTTGCAGAGAAGGAAAATGAGGTGTATTCCAATGCCTGCTCCAAATCCCATAGCTGTTATTACACGTGATTCACAAATATATGGATGGAGCTAGGTTTTGGTTTGAGAAAGCGTAACTCCAAATCCTGTGCTCTCAATCTCTGTGAGTTCTGCTACTCTATAAAGAATAATTATCAAGGCCAACAGGTGGCATAGTGGTTAAGGTGCTGGACTCCCACATGGCCAATTGTGGTTCAAGTCCTGGACCTGGTTGCTTAAAAATTATCCTGGGCATGTGTGTGTGCCTGTTCAAAATCCTAGGAGGAGAATAGAGGGAAAGGGATTGTGGCATGGCTATCTTTCTTCCGGAGAAGGGGAGATGATTTCTCACTTTCCCTCTCTCTGTCTCTCTCTAGAAAGCACACCCACCCTATGGCAAAAACCTTAAAAGAAAATAATGAATAATTTTTGGGACTAGCAGATGGCTTACTGGTTACATCCTTGGACTCCCACATAGTACACGACCGTTTGAGTCCCAGACCCAGCAATTTGAAACTCATGCTGGGTGCACATTCCCAAAATCCCAAGAGGAGAATGGAGGGGAAGGGATTGTAGTGTGACCACCACCACCTGGGGGATGATTTCTCACTTTCTGTCTCTCTGTCTCTCTGGTGAGTGCATGTGCCCTCTAGTAAAAATCTCTCTTTAAAAAAAGTAATTATAAGTACAATATATCTTATATATTCTTTTCCCAGATCCTGCCCAGAAGTGAACATTTCCCCCATTAATTCAATTATAGTGTATGTATCATTTTGTTTCCTGTAACTTTACTTAATGTTAGCATATAAACATTATTTTATGTTGTCAGTTATCTTGGTGATGACATGTAATAATGATTATATGCTGTTCTCTCTCTCTGTGTGTGTGTGTGTATATGCATATTTTTAAGTAAATTAAGTAGATACTTAAGTAGTAAGTTATTTAAGTGGTTATTTAGTCATTTATTCATTTTGTTTCACAAATATTTTATGAAGACCTACTATGTGCTAGAAAATAGGCCAAGTCCTGGGTATGTAAAAATAAATTAGGTATAGTGTCTCTATTAAAGATATCACAAGGTCATGGGAGACATTACAACAAATGAAAGAAGGTGTTGACTTTCACTCTGGAGAAAGGAGTTGGGGAACTAGGATTGGGAGAATCCCTATCCTAACATCTCTGGGAAGCTAGTTCCTTTTGGAGGAGGTAAAGGCACAGAGAGCAGGATATTGGATTCAGGACCCAGATTTCTTGGTAAGGCAAGTCCACTCATAAAGCATTGAGCTCAGGGGCTCTGCTGTTTGTAGGGCTGTAATTACTTTTCCACAGAGAACAACATCCAGCTAGCAGAGGCAATGTGAATTCTTGATTTTAGGTATCTTGTGCTCAAGAAGTTATTGAGCTTGTGTATTCATTCCCTTCTCTGGGTAACTGACTCTTCAGTCTATGATTCTCATCACTGTCTTCTGCAAAACTCACCCTTGCAAGTCTCTTCCTTTTTATCACACCTGTGTCTTCAAATATCTTAGTAACTGAAAATGAAAAATTTTCTTCTTATGCTTCCTGTTAGGTTCGCCTGCATATACCAACTTACAGCATTTTCCCCCTACCTCAGATCAAAACAAATATACTTGATTGCAACCCTGTGTCTTTTTACATACAGAACTCTTCACAAATATCTTTCTTATACATATAATTTAATTTAACATCGTAACTAACATGGGAGAATATCTGTCTCTTGTTCCATATGACACTATTCTAAATGTTATACAAAGTATCTTATTTGGTTTTAAAAATTATCGTTTATTTATTTATTTACTCTATGAACAAGAGAAACAGAGACAACGAGAGACAGATAGCACCCCCAACAGGGTCCTGATACCATGATCCACTCTCAGCCTTTAGTCAGTTCTGGATCAGGGGCCATGATCCAGGGAGGTCTCCAGACTTGAACCAAGAACCTTTCCATATGGAAAGGTTCGCAGTGCATCATATTTTATTGCTGTGCCACTTATCTAACCCCCTGTTTAATTTTTATAGTACTTCATCAACATGACATTATTATATCTACTTCACAAATATAGAAACTGGTGCCTAGGGAGGGACATGCCCAAGGTCACATGGCAAGAAAATAATGGAACTGGGCATTTTGAACTCACGCTGTTCTGACTCCAGTGCCTGAATGCTTGGCCGCCATACTATATCTGCCTCTCACTATGGAGTGCTGCTGATTCTTCCTTATTTGAAGGTGACTGAGGACCAGTGTGTACTGGAAAAATAATCCCAAGAAAGCATACTCTAACCTGATATTCCTAGTCTCAGGCTGTGACCTGAAGTGACCTGAGGTGCTCCATGGTATGCCACTCGATTCTGTTCTTCCTGGATAGCATGAGCTTCGATAGGCATTCACTAGCAGCTGAGGCAGACTGGCTTTTGACTGGGGAGTGAAAAGAAAATGAGCATCTGAAAGCTATAGTGAGATGACTCTATGGTGTGGAGATGAGATCTATATCACTTTCCTCCATTTCTTAATTTATTTTTAAAATTTCTTTCTCTTATGAGAGGGAGACCCCCTACAGCGTCTTGTTATGCTGCAACCTCCTTCTTCCCCCTTGTCATCTAGCCAGTTAGGATTATGGGCTCACCTGCAGGCATACCTGGCACGTTCAGGTCAACCAGGGAACCAAACGCAGGGCTTTACTATCATATGGCAACATAGCACTTCCAATGCTACTGCTTCTGAGTCCTGGTGTCCTCTGTTTCTGCTCTGGGGAGGTGGATAGCCCGGCGGCAGGGAGATAATCTACAGTATATGCTGATGTTATTTCTACCTGAATGTGAGATGGTAGTGGTGGGCAGTGAGATGAAAATATACTTAGAGCCTGATGCATCATGCTCTGTAGAAAAAGCAGCTCAGTAGGAGATCTAGGTCTGCGATGAGGCAGCTGGACACTGGAGGCAGAAACATACCCCACATCACTTTGACAGCTATATTCAGAATGTGCCAGAGCAGTAGTTACCAGGATGTACTAGCCAGACCTGCAATAGCAGCATCACCTGGGAACCTGTTAGTAATGCACTTTTGGGGCCTCACCCTAGAACTATATATTCCAAAAATCTGGGGGTGGGGCCCAGCCTTTTGAGTTCCAACAAACCTTCAGGCAATTCTGGTGCAAGCTCAGGTTTGAGAACCACTCGTCCAGAGAAAGAAATGTCTTTTATAGTTCATATTTTAAGTACAGAAATACAATCTATTTTTATTTGATCATATAAATCATGCAATGATTTTTTAAAAATTTAAGGACTGAAAAAAAAATTAACAAAATTTCCCATAAATCCTTTATCTTAGAGGAAGATGATCATTAGCCCATTTTGGGCTGCTGTAATGCTAGAGACAAAATAATTTACAAAGAAAATAAATTTATTTCTCACAGTTCTGGAGGCTGGGAAGTCCAGTGTCTGGCACCTGATTATGAGGGCCTTCTCGCTACATTATCCCATGGTAAAATGCGGAAGGACAAGAGAGCATGAGAGAGCAAGAGAGGGCTGACCTTGCCATTATGATAAGCCCATTCTCACTCTAACTCACTCCCACAGTAACAACATCAATCCGTTCAGGATCAATCTGTTCAGGATGGCAGAATCTTTTTTTCTTTTTTTTGGAGAGGTTTTTGCCATAGGGCATGTGTGCTCTCCAGAAAGACAGAGAGAGACAGAGAGACAGAAAGTGAGAAATCCCCCCCAGGGGGGTATGGCCACAAGGATGGCAGAATCTTCATGCCTTTAATCCTCTCTTCTTAGAGAGATGATGCTAACACTGTGGCATTCAGGCTTAAGTTTCTAACACATGAACCTTGTGGGATACATTCAAATCATTACTGGGCATTTGGTGTATTTCTCTTTAGTCCACTCCCTATGCAGATCATAATAAAGTTATCATTAGTTTGCCTCGATGTTGATAAGTTGATCTGAGAATTGCCTTCTGGACTCAGATGAGAAGTGAAAGAAGATGAGATTGAGTCACCTGACTCAGATGTGAAGCTGGAACCTCCAGAGGAGGAGGGTGGACCTGGTGACTCTCAGCTTCCAGGCCTGCCATATGGGGCGTGGAGGAGCAGAATGGAGAGCCCTGGGGTCAGGGGGTGCTTGCAGAGCTGCCCTAAAGGCAGTAACTTCAGCAGCTCTAATCTGCCTCTGCCTGTATTACCCTCTTTATCATTCTTGTTAGATGGGATAAGATTTATGTCAGGTTGGAAATCATCCCAATGATCAAAATATGTGAAGGGCTGTCATAGGGAAGAGGGATTAATCTCTCAGTGATTATAGCAGAAGTGGAAGGCTTTTACGGGGGAGGGAAGGGAAAAGGATGGATGCAGAATGGGACAATTTTTAACTCCAGGTCAGAAAGAGCCCTGGAAATCAGAGTTAACCAAGGCTGGAAAAACTGTCTGATGGAGAAGAGGGCCTGAGACTTGCTGTTCCTAAGAGTAAGTTGCCGATGGGCCACGTACAAGCAAATGTGGCTTGTGGGTATGTTCCGTATGGACAGAGCAGTGCCAAATCTAAAACCCAGGAATTATCTCACAGTGACTAAAATGGAGGATTCTGAATATTCCTAATACAAGGTAATTACAAATTTGGAGGCTGGACTTTGGCATAACAGTACAATAGATACTCCGCAAAGTTGAAGAATACTGGGTTTGTGTCTGGTGATCTCGATTACTCTGTGCATGCAGGTGCCCATCACAGGGCTGGCTGAGGCTGGGGTGTACCATGGCGCCAGGCCCCTGTTGGTGGTGCTGCCTCTCTCTCAGTCCCCCGCCCCCCCCACTTATAGAAGACAAAAAGCAAAGTAATAACAGATGGTTGAGATAATGGATGTATTGCTCATTCAATCATTACATACCGTATTCTTTTATCGAACAATCACATTATAGCCCATGAATATGTACAATTAGATGATAATTTTTAAAAATTGTGGAGATTTCACCTAAAATCTGGATGTAGTGTATCTGTGAAAAACCAGGACTTCTGCAGACACACCAGCCATCATTTCATGAGGCAGCGAGTGGCAGGGGGATGAACCTTGGCCCTCCTGTAGATGAGGCATGCATGTGAGCTCCAGTCTGCCTCTCCTTCATGTGCCCTTCTCTCTGAGGATGAGGGACAGGTGCCAATTATCACTTCATGTGTGTTTCTGTTCTCCTACACTCAGCCTCTTTTCTGTGGGTGTATTAATAAGTACCTTAATGTATTTGAGAGCGTGTATTCTAGATCCTGATCACCTGGGTTCAGATTGTGCCCCTGTCCCTTCCTGGCTGTGACATTAGGCTACCGACGTTTTCCTTCTGTTTATTATATCGTATCACTTTTAAAATTTATAAAACAAGGGTGGCCCTGTGTCCTAGAAGTTGAGGGAGCTGTATCCCATATGTCCAAGCCTGTGGTTTAAATCCCGACCCTGCCAGCTTGAAAAACGCACTGGGTGCATATTCATGCACAGCCAAATCCCAACAAGCTGGAGAAGTAGAGAAGGGCTTGTGGCATGACCATGCCCAGCGAGGGGGCACCTTCTCTCTCTCTCTCTGATGTTTATGCTCTGTGGTGAATTTTTTAAAAAAGCAAACAAACTATAAAACAGGCTTGGTATTAGGAATTAAGGGTTTATACAGGTAAAGCGCATAGAACAGACTTCGGTACTTAGTCACTCTAAACGAAAGCTTTAATTATTACTACTAGTGGTAAGTATTACTACTGGTATTAATTATTTACATTATATACCTTCAACATCAATATTTAACTTGCTGATTACCCATTTAGCATCCTTTAATCCTTCTCTCAGGCCCTCATACCATGGGCACAAAGTTTTGAGAGCAAAGCTTGGAATAGTTCCCTGACTAGAAAAGACATTTTTATTCCTTGAGTTTTCTAAAACCCTGGCTGTATAGAGGCTTCCAACTTAATATATTCAAGAATAGTGCTGTCCTGCTCAGTTGGCAGGTCCCTGGCAACCCACTTGTGCTGTCTGACTTGTGCACGTGTGCGTGCCCTTGTGAGAGTAAAAGTGCTTTGTAAAATAATTAGGAGAGACATCACAGCATTGTAGTTAAGAGTCTGGGTTCCAAAGACAGGTCCTCTTTATTTCAAGTCTAGTCACTCTTCTTCCTACATATGACCTGGGGTGAATTTACCAACTGTTTTTAACATCGATTTTCTCCTCTGTAAAATAAAGGCAATGGTTGCACTACCCAGGTGGTGTTGTGGTTAAGGCAGCTGGATCCCATATGGCCAACTGTGCAGTTTGAGCCCTGGACCCAGCAGCTTCGAAAACATGCTGAGTACCTGTGCGTGCCCCTAATCCTAAGAAGAGAGTGGAGAAGGGATTGCCACATGGCCTTCAAGACTGGCATGGGGGTGGGAGGTGATTTCTCATTTTCTCTTTTTCTCTCTCACATGTGCTCTGTCTCTCTAGTGAGTGCACATTCCCTATACCAAATTGGAAAAAAAATGAAGGCAAAGGCAACTTCTGGCTCGTTTCAGTGTGGAATGAGACATCTGTGGGTAGGAGCCTGGCACACTGCATATGTGGTAGTTTTGTGCCCTTTTCCCTCTCTCAAGCCTTTTTCCTGCAGGGATTGCCATAGCATGAACTCAAATTTGAGCTCATGAGGAACAGATGGTCCCCATTTCAGATCATCCAGGAGCCAGGGAAAACAAACTGAATATTCAGGATGAGCTCAGTTATGGTCACATGCTCTGAGTTCAGGCACTTGCACTGGGCTTGTCCAGGAACAATGTTCTATCCCCAACCCCGACCCCAAACAAGCTCACTACTCCTAGTGATTGAAGTGTCTGGCACAGCCAATACTTGTAGACATAATGGGGAAAACACATGTATAGTACCTTTACTGTCAGCAGTACACCTGGATGAAACACCCCATTCTAAATACGAGCATACCTCTTTTCCCAGCCATTCATTCTGCATGTATGAATGTAGGACAGACAAAGAAATGCCCTTTGGAATCCGAACCGCTGGACTAAGAAGTCTGACCCTGTGTGCCAGTTAGGTAGGTCACATTACCTCAGTTTTCCCTTTGCAAAATAGAAAGGGGATGATCCAACCTTTGAGGAAATTAAACATGATTTCAAGACAGCAACTTAATGAGTGTTCAATAAATAAATACTGGCTTCCTTTCCCCTTCTCTTGTTTTAAAGTGAAGGTAGAGTTTAGGCTTCTAAATTATCATTTATACACATGAATTAAATATTAAAGAAGCTCATGCTTAAATTGATCCCTGTGCTAATCAGCATCAACTCATTTCACCATCCATCTATTCATTTACATTTCCTTCCATTTATTCACACATTCATTCCTTTCACAGAGGCACCCTTTGTGTGAACCCTCCTTTAAGCTTTCCTTCCTTATAAGCCTGCTACAAGGCACTGGAGATATGAAAATGATTAACATCAATTTTTTTTACTTGAGTACTTTACAGTTTTTTTGAGAGAGAGAAAGAAAATCATTATCTGTAACCTAACTTGGTAAGATGATGTATCTGATAGAAGCCTGCTTCAAGCTTGCAGCTGTTACATAATTGCATCATTTCTCAACTCATGCAACCTGTTTTCCACTTATTGTTTGCCTTCCCCCCTCCCAGACATTGCCTTCAGCAAGACTTAGACATTCTTACAGGGGTCGCTTTTTAGTAAAGTACTCTGTCTGGGCTGATTGTACAAATTCGTGAGGTTAATAGTGAGCTCACTGTGTTCGATGGCTCCCTTAGGGCTGAGCAACGAACCCTTTCCATGAAGGAAGTAGAAAAACCATTCAACTCTTCAGCCATCGCCCGTCCTCCCAATCCATCCATCCTATTATTATGATAGCATGAGGGGACAAGAGTGAAGATCTTGGAGTCAAGCTGCCTGGGTTCAACCCTGGGTTCTAGTGCTTACTAGTTATTGATATGTTATTTGTATGAACTTCCTGAACCTGTACTTATCTACAAAATAGGCTAGTTGTGGTTGTGTTGGTCATTGCTGTGTACAGGTGGTTGTATTGGCTAGCTATTGCTCTGTAACTGGTGGTTATATTGGCTGTCTATTGCTATGTGCCAGGTGGTTACACTGGTTAGTTATTGTTACACATCAGGTGGTCAAATTGACCGGCTATTGCTGTATACCAGTTATATTGGCCAGCCATTGCTATGTATCAGGTGGCTGTATTAGCTATCAATTGCTCTGTACCCAGTGGTCGTACTGGCTAGCTATTACTGTATATCAGGTGGTTGTTTTGACTAGCTATTGCTATATACCAAGAGGTTGTATTGGCTCTTTATTTCTATGTAACAAATTACTCAAAACGTGGGGGTTGAAGCAACATTTCTTACCTTACAGTTGCCTTTGGTCAGGAGGCCACAGTTGCCTTCTGGTTCCAGGCCTGTCTCAAGGCTATGATCAAGGTGTTGATTGGTATGGTTATTCTTTTTGTTTTACATTATTATTTATTTCATTTTATTTATTATTATTTTGTTTGCTGTAGTGCACATGCATTCACCAGAGAGAGGTAGATAGAGAGAGAAAAAGAGAGAGAAGGAAAGTGAGAAAACAAGCCTTCAAGTCCAGGACTTGAACCATGGTTAGCCTTGTGGGAGTCCAGCACCATAAACACCAAGCCACCTGCCAGCCTGACTGGTATGGTTATTCTCAGGCTTGAGGTAGGTCAGCTTCCAAGACTACTCCGAAGTGCATTGTCAGGATTCAGTTCCTTGAGGTTTGGCAGACTGAGGGTCTCAATATTCCCAAACTGTTGGCTCCTCTGGGTCTCTTTCTCTATAACCCTCTTCACAGGGCAGCTCACTGCATGTCAGTTTGATTCATCAGAGAAAGGAAGCCCTTGAAGCTGCCACTAGAGTGGTTGTGAGGATTAAATGAGTTACATGTGTAAAGCATTTAGAGGAATGTCAGGGGCCTAGTTCACATTTAATAAGTCTTAGTTATTATTATTAATAATATTATTTATGCTTTTTTAGGCAGATATTTATTATTTTCTACTAGATCAAATACACCATTCTCATTGCTCTTAGAGATTATTAGAGAGATAACTGGGAACAGATGAATTACAAGTAGGTCCTTTCTTAAAGAGTGCCCTGTGCACTAGGGGATGGATGTTCGTTTAAAAAACAAAATCCACAGAGTAGAAGATGGTTATTGTATTTCAGGGCAGGGAAGAGATGCAGAGCTGGAAGGTCCTAGGTGTGCACAGGGATTAGCAATTGTTTAGTTTGGATAGAAAGTAGGACACTGGAAGGTGGAAAAGTAGCCTAGTGCCAGATTGTGGCAGGAGTTTGGAGTTCATCTTCTATGGAGTGGGAACCCAGGAAGAATTTTTAAGGTCAAGAATGCCATAGACACTGATATCTGGCATAGAGTGGACAGCACAAGATGGGAAACAAAAGCCACCTAGTAAAGTTCAGAAAAGAGGCTATCTTTCCTCATCATAACAGTCCAGCAGGAGAATATCCAGTGCAAGAAACTCAGCTGTTTCTCCTTCAAGATCCATCTCTAGGATGTCTAAATGCCCATGAAGAGCACCATTTTCTTCTTTCTGATCTTAGTCCTGCTTGGCTACTGGAAAACAATCTTGAGAATTCTGAGCCAATGTTTATGAGCCCAATTCTGATTTATGAGTACCTAGTTCTGTGTCCTTGGGCATGCCATTTAACCTTGTGCACCTCAATTTTTCTCATCTGAAAATGGGGTGATTGTGCTGACCTGAATACTTTGACACTTATGCAGCAGTGCAGTGTAGCAGTAGAGCCACTGTACAGGTGGTAAAAGAATTTATCAGAGGCAGAAACGTGAGCATGAGCAGAGGTTAATTTCCTTTTTAAGGTTTTTGCCATAGGGTGCGTTGTACACTGGAGGAAAAGAGACAGAGAGATACAGAGAGAAAGTACAAAATCACCCCATAGGGGAGATCGCTACATTACAATCCCTTTCCTTCCATCCTCCTCTTAGGATTTTGATCACACATGCACATATGCCCAGTTTGATTTTCGAGCCACTGGGTTCCAGACTCAAACTGTGTTTGACCATGTGAGAGTCCAGTGCCTTAACCACCACACTATGGGCAGAAGTTAATTTTCTTAGAGCTTGGAGCACAGGGAAAATGCCCAGGATGAGACCTGAGCAAGTTTGCAGGTTTATGCCTTCTGGTGAGGAAAAAAATCTCCTTTTTATGGTTTCAGTCTTAGGGAGAGGGTAAGGATTAAACTCTGCAAGCTTTATTCCTGATAAGGATACTGGTCACTTCTCAGGAATGCAGTGTGTCTGTTAGCCACGGCAATTGCTCGCTAGAGGGAGTGCCAGAGGGGTGTCCAGAACATCTCGTTCCCTGTTGTGAAAGTTTGGTGTGAGGTACTGGACTCCCACATGGTCAACTGTGCTTTAAGTTCCAGGCCTAGCAGCTTGCTTTCTCACTTTGTCTCTCTCTCTCTTTATCTCTCTCTCACACATTAATAATAATAATAATAATAATAATAAAAATAAATCTGTAGGAAAAAAAAGCTTATCTAGAGGCTTTATCTTGGGCTCTTAACCATGAGCAAGTTTTCTTATCTCCTTAGGTAAGGTTCATCTTAAACCCTCTTTATTAACCCTTGTTGCCTAATTTCTTAAGAACCCTCCACAAATTAGACATGTATACACAAACAAATACTACCATTCATTGGGTACTTTTAGAGAACTTTACTGTTTTGTGAGCTTTTATTGTCTCCATTTTGGGGCAGCTGAAAAGCTAGAAAATGGAAACAGAAAGAGGGCTGGAACTTCTACCTACCTGGCTAGATGGAAAAACTGGTCAAGACAGAAAATTTCCTGCCCAAGGTAATGTGGGTGGGAGACTAGTGGGGATGTCTAACTGGTTAAGCCATATTTGATGTGGCCAATGAGATGAATAAGTGGGCCCAGTCACATTTGATAGACTCAATGAGATGAGAACAACCAGTGGATCCAGCCAATGATCAACCGACATGACTGAGATTTAAAAAGTATAAACCCTGCAGAACGCAACTGCCTGGGTCCTCTCTCTCTGCTCTGGCCCACTCTTACCTCTCAGGAGTGTGCTTTTGCTTTACTTAATAAACTATCCTTTGTTTTCACTATTGGAATGTTTCATTCAGTTCTTTGCCTGAAACACCAAGAATCTGGATATTACCAAAGTCATCCTGCTACAATAGTACAGGTGAGGAAACAGACTCAGAAAGGTTAGAAAATTTGCTAACATTGCTAGAGCACAACTTCAAACTTTTTGACAAAGAAACTACTCTAATGCTCAATGGTTGAATGCTGGATAAATGGCCCTCCTCTCTACAATCAGGCTACATATGTCTGCCTAAGAATTACACATATAAGAGGGTCTTCTAAAAGCTCATGGAAAACACATAGTATGAAGAAACTACGCATGACTTAAATCTTTTATGCACCAAAATAAATTCGTAGTTTAATTCTATTTCCCATGAAAACATTCTGCTATAGGGCTAAGTGGCTAAATCCTGAATAAATGATCATTCCCTTTCTGCAAGCAAGCTATGAAAGAATAGAAAAAGTCTCTCTCTGCCTGACAATTATACATGAGGCAGTATGCTTGTAAGGGCAGTGGTCAGGTCAGATTTACCCCATCTCCTTGCCCAGCTCTTATATATTACATGATTATTCTCATTACATGACTGAAAGAATTTAAAATACAAATATTCTTCATATTTCTCCATAATCTGTTAACTTCGTTTTTGAGCACTTGCCTTTAAATCTGTCTGAGCTGTCTTTATCTAAATACCTTTTTATCAGTCATCAAGCCATTAGTTGTTACTATTTTATCTAATGCTAGATTTTCCAAGCCATCAGAGAGGCCCCTGTGAG
The DNA here is from genome assembly GCF_000334495.1 of Tupaia belangeri chinensis. Taxonomy (NCBI): domain Eukaryota; kingdom Metazoa; phylum Chordata; class Mammalia; order Scandentia; family Tupaiidae; genus Tupaia; species Tupaia belangeri. Next base: position 598,893 of record NW_006159707.1, on the reverse strand, counting down.
GTCTCTAGGATCGGTTGCTTCTGAAGCTATTTTTAACTCCCCCTCTGTGACGTCTTGGATAGCATTACGGGACATGGAGGTGCTAAGCTGCTTAGCCACTTCCCAGCACCACATCCTGGGAAGGCCTCTATCGTAACATGAAAATTGAGGCTCAGAAATGAAATGATGCAAATTCCCCCAGAGAGGCCCTTTAATCTGGATTTAAGGATGGAAAATGTGTCCTGGTTGAGAAGCTAGCAAAGGAAGATCCTAGATCCTTAAAGCTCATGACAGCAAAGAAGCTCTCCTCTTTTGGGTGTGCTTGAATGACTTTGAGGATCTTTTTCCAAAAACACAGCATGGGATATATCACTCAAAGGCAGAGAATAACAGCGGTTATCTGTGAAGGTGATGTTATCAGCATTTTTTATTTTCTTTGTATATTTTTCTTTTCTTATGTATTTTTTGTTTGTTTTATTTTTTATTTAAATTTATTTATTTACATTCATTCATTATACATCATTACAGCATACAAAATGACATTTCCCATCCAGAATACGCTGTATATTGGCTCAATCAAGCAATCAACATATGTGTTATCATCAACAAATAATTTTCCATTTCTTGTTTCCTGTATATTTTGCTTTTTTTTGCCATCTTTGATTCCCTATCTCTCACTCTCTGCCATGTTCCACATTCCACACTGTCTCTGGTATCCATGGTTGCTTTCTATGTCTTTTCCCCCCATTTATTGATTTGCTCATGTATATTTTTCTTTATTTTAAAAGTTTCCTCTAATGAATGTGTCATTTTATAATTTTAACAGGAAACTGTAATTAGAAAAGTATATTGTTTAAGAAATGATACACTTCCGGTCCTTAAATAATTTTTTTAAAGTGGCCAGTTTTATAAGCTAAAAACTATGATCTTTGATCCACTGCTCAATCCATATCAAGATTTGGTTTATATCAACCTCTAGCTCTTCTGGTTTATTGCTGGGCAGCTGACGCACAATTTCTTCCTTGTGAGATGATGTGGCTTCTTCATAAAGCACTTGAAAAATCTCACACTGAATATTTTCTTTTAGTTTCTTCTCACTATAGCCCTTTGTTTCAAGTCTTTTGTACAATGTATTGTTACCAGTTCTCAGCACAAAAACTACATGAAACCAGCGTTCAGGGAAGAAATCACAACCATGGTAATCAACAACTCCACCTTTTCTCATTTGGTCTTCAAGCTCATCAACTACTCTGTCTTCATCTAAAATGGGACAATCACATTCTTCACCCTAGCCATCAAACAACTGCCCTTCTCGAGCTAAATCACCCACATTAAAGTATTTTGGTCCTGATCTCGATGCAAGTTCTTTGCCTAGTGTGCTTTTTCAACCCCTGGTGTACCGGTGACCAAGATGTTCGGAAGCACCATAGTCTTCACAGTGATGGCTCCAGGCGCCTGGGCTCAGGAGCGCTACGCACCACAGGGAGGAGCCGGAAGGGGCGGTAGGTCCTTAAATAACTTTTCATTGCCAGATTTCCAGAAGCTTTTAGTGCTTCCTGCAAGCATGTATATTCCAAACGATAGAATCACATGGAAGTGCCACGACTGTAAGTTTGGACATAATGTATCCAAACCAGACCTTTATTTCCTTTTTCTTTCCCCAAACTTCCTGCAGTGCTGGCTTCTGCCAGTTTGCTAAATAGCTGCTTTGTGTATCCAGTGGCACAGGTCAGATTCCTTGGCTCATCCCGACCTCTCTCGCTGCCTACACTCTACAGTGTACCAGCATTCCTATCGTCTCTACTTCTGAGAAATATCCAGGTGACTTCTCTCCACCATAGCCCTGCTGGGCGAGGGAGGCATAATTTATTTCCTAGAATAGAATAGCAGCCTCCTAATTGGTAATTTAGTCTCCCCTCCAATTTATTCTTCATAGGGTAGGAAAAGAGGTCTTTTTATCCTGTTTATTGTATGATTATTGCTTTTAATTTTTAATTCATGTGCTTGTCAGAGAGAGACAGAGACAGGAGAGAGGGAGGGAAAAATAAAAAGGATTCCCCAAGGGGGATAGTGACACCGTAATCCCTTCTACTCCATTTTCTCTCCCTTTTAGGACCTTGGGCACACACATATGCATGCACCTGCCATGTTTTTCAAGCTGCCAGTCTTGGGATTCAAACTGGATTGTAAAGTGTGTAGGCTCCAGCCACCTTAACCACCATAACCACCTACTGGCCTGAGTGATCCTTTTCAAATGTGAACTTCAGTCATGCCCCCTATCTGTCACATCTCTCCAAGTGCTTCCGCTCCCACTCAGAACAAAATTTATACATCCTGTTCTTCTGAGGCGTGAAGTTTACAGGTGGCTACAGTGGCTAAATTGTTTGATGCATCATAATCTATTTAATTATTTACCAATTATTGAACCCAACCCTCATATTTATTAATAGTATGACATGGGGTATCTAAGCATGTATCTTTTTTTAATCTTGGATAATTTATCTAAAACAGATTCATAGCGGTGGAGTTACCTTTATTGGATAAGGAAAGAAGTTGAATAATGTTGCCAGTTTCATTTGTTTTCTAAAATTTTTATTCATCATCATTATTTTTTAAAGTTGACCAGAAAGAGAGAGAGAGAGAAAGTGAGAAAGCAAGCTGTCAGGACTCAAACTGCAGTCAGCCATGTGGGGGTCCAGCCGCCTTAACCACCAAACCACCTGCCAGGCCCAGCCAGTTTAATTTCTTAAAATGTTATCCCAGTTCATATGTCCACCAAATATATCTGAGAGTACTTAAAAGCTGTACCCTTGATAACAATAAGTCTTACAAGCTTGTCCTGTATTAATTAGATGAAAAACATTGTATCTAATTCTTGTTCTCAAGCCCTGCCATTCATTTGTGAATTGTCCATTGATGTACTTGCCCATATTTCTCCAGCAGTGTGAATTTCTTTATTGACTATCTTCATTGCCAGGTCTCCAGAAGATTTTTAGTGCTTCCTGCAAGTATGCATTTGTGGAAAGAGCAGTTGGTGGGAGGCAGTGTAGTGTTTTATTTAGGCTTGCAGTCTCTGGAATGAGAGTGCCAGTTTCTTTTCACAACTGCTGCATAGTCACTGTGCAAACTTGTCCAGAGAGGGCATTATCTAAAGTTCTATTTGAACACTAGTGAGATGGGTCTAGAAACAGTGCCTGGCTATCTCCCAGGGCAGGGTCAGCCAGCTCTTTCTGTATAAGACAGGAGATAATACATAGTTTTGCTTCGTGGGCCACACAATCACTGTTTTGATGACTCTGTTGATGTGTTGCAAAAATAGCTTTGCATTGAATGTACATGAAAGAGCATGGCTATGTCCTGGTTCATTTTACACTGAAATGTGGATTTCATATAATTTTCACATGTCACAAAATAATCCTCCTTTGAGTTTTCTCAACTTCCTAATAATCTAAAAACCATCCTGATCTCCCGGGTGGGATTAGGCCATGGGCTGGAATGTGCCAGCTCCTCTTCTAGTGTCTTGAGCAGATTGAATAAGATACTTGTAGCTAACTTGGCCATTACTTGGCATAGACTAAGTGCTTGGCATGTGTCATTGTTATTCTTTTTTACATTAATATCATTTTGTACTATATTATTAGAGCTGTCATGCTCAAAATGTAGACTAGTTCTGACACTGCATGTAAGAGAACTTTTAAAAAAGTCATGGAAAAATGAAATTGAATTATGAGTTTATTTCGTTGCAAAGAATAAAGTGAAACCCATGTATACTTTTTTCATCATGTGCATTTTCCATGCAGTTTTGGAAGATCTGTCTTCATCCTTGCTGGAGCATGACTAGGAGGATCTAATTGGTGTGGACATCCTGGGTACATCATAAGCCCTTAATGTTTTTGTTTCTCTTGCCCTGTGAAAATGTGGGTATGTCTCATGCCTCATTCTTCGTTGCTCCCACATTCATTCTGGGCTCCGACTGCACTGAAACCCTTTTAGCTTTCTGAACACACTGTGCCCTCTTTGACCTTTGAATTCTCATCACATTCTGTATCTTGATTCTTTAAACATGGTCCAACCTGTTTCCTCTCAATAGCAAAATAATGAATAATACTAACAGAGCTATAGGACCTAAAATGTCGCATCCATCATTGTATTATCCAATCCAAAGTTTCTTTCTATTTAAATGGTTTCCCTTGTAGAATTACATATGAGTTTTCTGAACCTGTCCTTGAATGATTCTGAAAACCCCATCTCCAAACATAACACTGTTAACACCACAGCAAGTTACTGACTTCTTTGGAATTCAAATCCACAGTCCCCTGGTACTTGGTTATAAAAGGAGAGTAGAAGGACATTGTTTATTCTTTAATTAAAGCAATAACACCTACAGCTGTTGAGTCTGATTTAAACTCCCTGTGGGGAGGAAGTGAATCTCCCAGCACTCTGGGTGGGTGCTCTGCTACGTCCAGTAGTGTCAGGCACAAGTTGATGCCCCCAGTCAGAGATCTTTCTTGATTTACACGTTTTAATGGAAAAGGCAAAGCTTTTGGATAGAGGGTAACTGAAGTGTGTGGTTGACCTCACCATGTGTTTGCTGTGTAACCTCAAGTGGGTTCCTTGACATTTTTAAAACTCTATTTGTTCATCTGCAAAATGGTGGAGAAAAAAACTGCTTAGCCATGTAAGAATGTGCAGTAGAGAAGGAGGCTGCCTTTAACATGGCTGTCTACAGTAGGTACTCAAATTTGTTAGCCACTAACCTGTGCTGTTTCAGCCAAAGCTGGCTACGACTTAAAGATGGGAGAGTGGGTGGCCATATAATATGCAATACGCTGGGACAGTGAGCCTGTGGTTTCTCCAGTCTCAAAAACTTTAATCATTACAAGAAAGAATAGCATGTGTTTTTAGATAAAAAAAAAAAAAAAAGGGCTCCAGAGTAAACATTTGAAGATAGGCAGGCTATAACAGTCTCTTTTGTAACTATTCAACTCTGCTATTATAATGCAAAATAGCCTTGGATAATTAATACCAAGTGTGCATGGCTGTGTTATAATCAAATTATATAATAAAAACGGTGGCAACTAAATTTGGTCTGAGGCCATAGCTCACCATCCTTCGGTCTAGACCATGTGAAGTGTGGTTTAGAGAATTAAGTTCAAAACCCAATATGAAGAGAACAGTGTTCACTTATCATGTCTTTTGTTGGTCAACTGGCAACTCAAACCCCCATTTCCCCAACTGAAATTGCCATAAACGGTACTCTTCTCTTTAAGAATGTTGTGTCAAACTGAGATTGACTCCACTGCCAAATCTCTTTGTCTTCATTGGCTCTAAGGATCAGAAACAGAAAGTGCAGAGAAAAGGGAGAAAAACATAGCAAGTCCCAAATGAAGAGAACTAGGACCTAGAGACGTATGTAGCCATAGGGTAGTGATGGAGAAAGGATTATGACTCTGTCCAAGCAGGACCTGAAGTAGAAGCAATGAAAACAGAACAAAGGGAGCAGATTCAAGAAAGAGAGATATAGAGGGAGGTCAAGGATAGCACTGGGCTTATGATTTGCATAACTGAGTAGGAAGCATTGCCATTCACTGAGGAGGGATCCATAGACAGAGAGGAAGCCAGTTGCAGGTTAGAAGGGAAGAAAAGTGCCCATGTCAGTCAGTGAGTCTTACAGGACATGCAAGAGGAGATATATGTTGGAAAGCTGGAAGTACAGCTGAGAGCACAAGGGGGACAATCAGTTAGAGACCTCATTGGGTCTCTTGTCTGCTTCTCCTGGAAAATGTCTCCTTATCCTTCAAACCTCAAAGTAGATTATCATTCTCTGATACTCATTTTCCCTCTAACCTTGGGTCAAATTCTCCTCTTCTTGCTTTCTTTCAACACCTCTTACTTTCTACCACAGCATTTATTACCATGTGAATTCCATGAAACCAGCTACCACTCTATTCTCCATATACCCAGCAGTGACCATCTCCTGTAGTTACTGGGAACAGAAGTTTAGTAGAGTGGAAAGAACTCATGACCAAAGTTCAGACAAAGACTTCTTTTGTAGAGAGAGAGAGAGATGAGAGATTTTGCTATAGGGCACATGTACCCACCAGACAGAGAGACAGAAAGCAAGAAATCACCCTCCAAGGGAGATGGCCACACTGCAATCCCTTCTTCGGTATTCTCTCAGGATCTTGGGCCTGCACGCATGCACATGCAAACAGTATGAGTTTTAAGCCGCTGGGTCCAGCGCTCAAAGCATAGTCAACTACATGGGAATCCAGCAACGTAACCATCACTCCATTTGCTTGGCCCCAGATAAAGACTTCGCACCCTCTGCCATTCCTTGGTGTCTCCCTATTTTCACACATACCCACTTAGCAGACTCTGTATTTAAAATGTACCTGGAATTTGTTTTAATCAGGTATGGTAAGATGCATAGACATGGAAATGATGGTCATAAAGTAAGATGCTTTCACACTCCCAGATCTCAAGAAATAGAAAGCAGTCTACATCTTTCAGGGCCACATGGAAGAGCACTAGGCAGGAGACAGACAGAGGGAGAGGAAAGCATGGGCCAGAGCCCTAACTGTGGTCTTCATGGGAAGGAATTGGCAAGACAAAGTAGACAGGCTAAGGGTTAGAATTGGCTAGTTTGAATAACTTTTGGAATAATTTTTGGAGGCTCAATTCCTTCTTGATAAATTAGGAATAACAATACCCATTTTATACTTCATAAATGGAATATGCTTAATATGGCTATGGCACTCAGTTGTGTTCAACAGATGGTCCACGGTATCATGGAAACTCATTAACAGCTGCAGTCGTGTTCCATATAGAACGTAGGAGATTCTGCATGAGTGTATAGCAGCATGTGTATGCATATTTACAAATGTGCACACATGCACACACATGCATGGGTGTTCCCTCCCTGTGCCCAGTGGCCCTTTTGCATCTATACAACTCATCTTTGGGAAAGCTTCTCCAGAAGAATAAAGAGTGTATACCTTGACCCAGGATACACTTGAGTCTGCTAAAGAATACTGGGGGAGACAGACTGACGATTCCATCCTCACTGTGCTTTATGCTCTTCATTCACCCAGCTAGATTCTGAATTTCTTGATGTTCTCGTAGTTACTCTGACAAATAGCCATCCCTGTACCTTCCAAAAGCCCCAGGAAAGAAATTGGATCATGTTTGTTAAAAGGCCTTGAGTCGGATCACCATCTGGCAACCTGTAGGGACATCCTGCCCTTCTGCTGCCTCAGTCTTGCTTCTCTTTACACAAACTGGTACCTGGCTTGATTTCTGGGGCCAAATGTCTCCTCAGCCATAGTTGTCTTAATAAATAAAACTCATCGTAGTACTTTCAAGACCATGTTTAAGACCTCTCATTCCTTTTAACCACTTGTCTCACTTCCACAGTAAGATGCCTACATGATGCTAAGACTCTCAACCCTGGAATTCAGGGTCTCTTTTTCAGATGATCAGGCTGAGAGTTAGGTTAGCCAAGTTTACCTGGTGCACCATATTCCCTTGGAAGGATGCTGAGCTACTGTTCCACTTTCTTAATGAGTATTTATCACCTCTAATTCCTATTTCAAAACCTGTGTCTACAGGCTAATGCCCCAGTCCTCAGTCTGAAACAGCCTCATATTTGTCCAGTACATATTCATGGGGTAACTGCTAAGCAGATAGCACTGTCTGGACACTGAGGACACAGAAGTGAGGAGAACAGCTAAAAACTATACCCTCATGGGGGACCATTCCAGTGGAGTGGATGAGTGATTCCATGCAAATAAATATATACTCTGCTTGATTGCATGGAGGTAGGTGCTAGGAGAACAATGAGTAGAGAGAAGGCAGTGTGATAGGACAGGGAATGAGGTGACCGCTCAGGTCCCTCCATTGACTGACTCTAGTCTCCTTCCTCAGGCTGACTTTCTACCACCTCTCCCCTGACCCTCTTTCCTGTTTTTTTCACCCTTTTCTAAGCATGTCCAGGTTTCAGAATAAGGTAGAATGTTTCTCCTTTCTGAATGCGACCTTAGGCGTAATCTCAGTGATACACGTAAGGATGATAAAACTCACATCCCAGTATGTTTTGGACAACAAACGGGATGAAGTGCGTACAACCCTTAGGTCAAGCCATGACGGGTGGTTTGCATTGGTATACATGTTCTCATGCTGTGTGTACTGTGCCTGGCATCCCGTGGCTCCTTTTCTTCCTCCTACAGCTGTACTTCCAACTCCCTCAGGCGATCATTCCCACCTATGAGCCCTCGGAACATCCTTTTACTGTTTTCCTGACCTTGCTCACTGCTGTGTATTGTCATTCATGGTGGATGTCTGAGTCCCAGGAGGCCAGAAACTCTGTCTTACTCACTGTGATTCCCCAGCCTTAGCAGAGGCTAGTACACATGTAGTCAGAGCTTTGTCAAAGTGTGTGGAATGAGTGAATGAAAGTGCAAAATGCGTGCTGTGTAATGCACATCGTTCACCGGCTTGAGTCAGGTTTCTGAAAGCCCAGAGGAGAAGACTCATACAGACAGTCCTTTCTGAGATGGAGGTTGATTAAAGGACAACACAGGGTTGTTGGGTTGTGCAGCTTCTTTTATCTTCTGTCCTGCAATGATTCTGGATCCCAGAGAGGTACACATAGGAAAATGAAACAGCAGCTCAGTATCCTTCCAAGACGGAATGATGTATCAGGTACACCTGACTGACTTAACTCTCGTTCCGGTCATGGTACAGGGGGACTCTGAATTTCAGTGTTGAAAGTCTTAGCTCTGTGGTGGCATCTCACTGTGTGAAGCCAAATCCTGCATGACTCAGCACATAGAAATCTCAGTCCCGGCGTCTTGAAAAACACACCAGGTACATGTGCATGTGTGCCCCCAAATTCCAACAGGATGGAGAAAATTAAGGAGAAGGGACTGTGGTGTGACCATGTAACACTGGGCAAATGCTCTCTCTCTCTCTCTGACTCTCTGTCCGTCTCTGATGAGTGTATGCATACTCTGTCAATTAAAAAATAAAAGAAAGAAATTAGGACTAGCTGGTAGTGTGGTGGTTAAGGCACTGGACTCCCACATGGCTGACCGTGGTTTGAGTCCTGGACCTGGAAGCTTGCTTGCTCAACTTCTCTCTCTCTGTGTGTCTCTCTGGTAAGCCCACATGCTCATAGCAAATTAAAAAATAATAACAACAATAAGTAAATAAATAACAGAAATGTATTTCCCCAGAATTCTGGAGGTTGAGAAGTCCATGATTAAGATACTGGCATCTGATGAAGGCCTTCTTGCTGTGTCATCACATGGTGGAAGGACAAAAAGAGAGGTAAAAGAGGGCCTGGAAGTATTAATCCCACCTCTGAGGGTGAGCCCTATGGCTTAATCACCTCTTAAAGGTCCCACCTGTTAATACTATTCTAATTGCAATTACATTTCAGCATAAATTTTGAATGGAACGAACATTCAAATCACAGCATTTCAGTTTCTATAAAAGTCTAAAGTGTACAGAAGTGCATTTAAAAAGTTAGTCAGCGGGACCAGCAGTTAGCGTAATGGCTATGTCGCTGGACTCCCACGTAGTCAACCGCAGTTTGAGTCCTGGACCCAGTGGTTTAAACTCACGCCAGGTGCGTGTGCGTGCATGCCCAAGATGCCGAGAGGAGAAAGGAGGAGAAGGGATTGCGGCACGGCCATCCCCACTGGGGGGTGATTTCTCACTTTCTGTCTCTATGTCTCTCTCTGTCTTTCTGGCAAGCGCACACGCCCTATAGCAAAAACCTCTCCAAAAAGCAAAAAGTTAGTTAGGGACACATAATTTACGTAAACGATGACCGAAGGTAAGTAATTCCAGGACAAGTACATTCTCCCTTTTTTTAAAGAGAGGCATTTGCTATATGGTGTGTGCACTCGCCAGAGAGAGACAGAGAGACAGAAAGTGAGAAAGCAACCATCAGGGGGGTTGGCCACACTGCAGTCCCTTCTCCATTCTCATCTCAGGATTTTGGGCATACCCACACATACCCCTGATGAGTTTTAAGTCACCGTGTCCAGGACTTAAACTGCAGTTAATTATGTGGCGATCCAGTAACATAACCATTATGCCATTTGCTAGTCCCCAAATACATTCTTACATTCTTTTGTTTTTGGCTATTTATGAAACAGGACCAAGCCATGGCATAATGGTAACAGGACTGGGCCCACAGAATGTCCCAAGTTTGTGTCCCAAGGACTTTCTGTGCACATTATATGTATGTATCTGTGCCTGTGATTCAGGATGACTGGATGGATTGAGATGTGGGGATCTTGGGAACCTCTGTCTCTCTGTCTCTCTTTGTGAAAAGGAAGAAAGAAACTAGCAAGCAAAAAAGAAGAAACAGAAATGGAGAAAGAAGGAAAGAAGGAAGGAAAGAAAAAAGAGACAGAGAAAGCTAGGAAGGAAGGAAGGAAGAAAGAAAGGGAAGAAAGAAAAAGAGAGAGAGAAGAGAAGAGAAGGAAGGAAAGAAGGAAGAAAAAGGAAGGGAAGGAAAGAAAGAAAGAGGTAAGTTGAAAGAGAAAAAAGGAAGGAAGGAAGAAAGGAGAGGTGGTAAAGGCAAGTCAGAGAAACTGCTTTCTGTGGCCTCAGGTTTAGGCCTGAGGCAAGCATTGTTTTTTTTCTAAGGGGTTGCATAAAGATCTTAACTCTTTTCTTGCCTGACTCCAAAACTTGGCTTTGTTATTAATCAGCTGTGTCATCTGGGATAATTTACTTACTCTGAGTTTCCTCATTTTGAAACTATAGATGGTAAACTTTGCCTTATTCGTTTAGTACATATTGAGAGCCTCCTTGCAAGCATATGCATTGAAAAGCTGAAAAATGAAAAAATAACACACCAAACGAGGCATTTAACATGTTCAACAAGATACTCGTAGTCATTCTGGAGTTCAGGCGTTAGGGAAGGAAATGGAAATTAATCAAACATCAGCATATAAAGACATATATGGCTTCTGAGGGTCTGTAATAGGATGGGTGGCAGTGAGCTAAAGTCATGCAGAGCTGAGAGCCTGAGCAGAGAGCTCAGGAATAGAAGTCTTCAGATGAAAGGCATTACACATGCAGGGAACAGCAGAGGCAGGGCTCTTGATGCAGGAGGAAGCAAGGGGTTTTGGAGGAACCTGAAGACATCCAGAGGTGCGACCCAGAGAGTGTGGCCTAGATTGAGCCTGGGATTTTGATCTGCATCATAGAACAACTGCAAACCAATAAATTATTTTATCTAAAGACGGGGGAGGAGTAGAGTGGGGTCAGATTTGCATCTTGCAAAGATCAGTAGTGAAATTTAAATGTAATAATGTAGGTTAAGGGCTTGTGATCCCTAGTACACAGAAGTACTTCATAGTAGCAATTGTCAAATCATAATGATAGTATGATTATAATGGTAGTATCCAATACTTTTGAGCATGTATTAAGTGCCAGTCGTTATAGTGTTGGTGGAAGTGGTTTAAGTAAAACTTGTATAACCACACTTGGTCTGTATCCAGAAGTGCCAAATCCATGGATTACCAATAGTTGATTTTATATATATATATATATATATATATAACATTTCAGCATAATTTTTGAATTGAACAAACATTCAAATCACAGCATTTCAGTTTCTATAAATATCTAAAGTGTACAGAAGTCCACACTTTAAAGGATCTTGCCAATTATTAATCTTCATATATATATATAATCTTTTGTTTTACATGCAAAAGTAAAAAATACAAATAAAACCCACCATAGGGCCAGCTCCATAGTACAATAGTTAAATTCTTGGGAGACCATATGACCAACAGTGGTTTGAATCCTGGTACTACTGCTTGAAAAATATACTGGGCACATGTGCATCTGTGCCCAAACCCTAACAGGATGTAGGAATGGAGGAAAGGGGATTGAACATGTGCATCTGTGCCTAGACCCAACAGGATGTAGGAATGGAGGAAAGGGGATTGCAGTATGCCCATGCCTTACTGGGGACTTGCTCTTTCTCTGGTGTGCATATGTGCCTTTTGCCATGTTAATAATATTTAGTAACTATTTGCATAGTATTTATTCTGCATTAGGAATTACAAGTAAACTAGAGATGATTTAAAGTGTATGAGAGGTGTAATGTGTGTCATTGTCCTGTGCCAGCATTTACTATACATGGCATGGTTTAGTACTTGGCACTCAATGGACCTTTGATACATATTGATGAAGATGAGCAGTGTATTATTCACCACATAGTGCTACCTAGTGTTTCATCTGTGGGAAAGAAATGAACTATTTGCCAATATTGGATTTGGTAGTAGAGAATCCCTGGAGCTGGAGCTTCCCTTGTGGTTTACTGACTGTGCATAGAGTGATGCACTGGCTCTGAATCCAGTACCCAACTGTCAGAGCATAGGGGAAGCGTCCATGCAACGTGGAGCCTCAGCTCCCTCATCTGTGAAACAGAAGGAGTGACTCTTTCCTCACAGTGTAACTTGGTTTGGATTGTATCAGAAGCCAATACTGAGAGAAGGACTCAAGGGCAAGTAGTGTATTTGGAAGTCCATTCTTGGAGACATTGATAGGGTCTTGGGAAAGGGAGAAAAGAAAGGAAAGACACCCAGTAATTGTTGAATTATTACAGTGAGTTCTTAATCCTACTGGAGAGCTCTGGGAGCCAGTGTAAAATTTAAGCTTCAAGGTAATCCCACCAAAAGGAAGAAGGAGCTAGAGTGTTTATACGGCAACTCCCATCAGTCACTGACTCTGGCTGGTGTGTCCCAGAAAAAAGGGTACGGTACAGACAGTGTTCCTTGAACAGATCCTGTTTGTACCACTGTTGGCACATTCTTCTCCTTTTTTCCTTTACTTGTCTGAGCTTCTGGGGGTCATTTGTTTAATTTCATTCCCCCAAGTAAGGAGCATAGAGGTAATATTTGGCATGTCATTTGAATAAATTGTGAGGATTAGCTATGTGTATTCAATGTTTTGTATAGTGTCCAACACTTAGAAAGTGTTTTATGTTCTGATGTCATTTATTTATTTCACATTTTGCTGCATCTCACTGGACCAGTGAAGGAAATCATATACTCAAGGATTTATTTTAATTTTGAGAAAGATTCATAGCACCTTGCTGACATACAGGAAGCATACACCCTTTCAGTGCCTGATTCCCCTGATGTAAGCCCACTTAGTAATTGGCAGTTTGCAAATGATTTCCCCAAGTGTTGTCTCATTTAGTTCTCAGAAGAGCACTTGTGGCAGGTGCTGTTGGTGTTTTCTCTGTTGCACAGTATAAAGCAGCCCAATAAGCCTCCATGTGTTTCTGAGCCAACTTGACAAGTCTGTCTGGACAAATTAATTTCCATTCGCTCACAAGCCTGGAACAGTAGGTATATTTGCCCATGTGAATAGTGATAGAGTTAGGGGCCAAGGAAGAGGAAAGGGATTGGGGAAAACTGCTCACCTTTCTTGAGAAACAAGTCCTATCAGTTCATTTTTACACCTAAAGTCTTAAACATTGATTTTCTTCAATTTATGTGAGGACTTTGAGACTTAGATGGGTAAAAGGATCTTGCCAATTATTCATCTTCAGAACCAGTACTATAACCTACCTTGATATCCCCTCTCTGTCCATAGACGCTGTAAGCGTTAAGACCTAAGGCTGCTCAATAGACGATTCCAATTAAATTGATCAGACACCGAGTACCTTTGACTCTCTTTTAAGTTCTCAGTGCCTTGGAACAGGAATCTGTGGCTGTCATTAAGGAGTCTACAAGATCTCTGGGATAATAGACTGCATTTTTCATTATAGAGACATCACAAAAGGGTTAGACTACAAGTTAAAATGTTAAGGAAAGGGAGTGCATTAAGTGTCCTTTAGCTGTAAATTCAATTATAAGGCCTAATTCAAAATGACTTTAGGAAAAAAAAAATGTATTGGATCATTCGATGGATTCAGAGGAGCCTGCATCAAGGATATCAAATAGTGCTGTCACTTATCTGTCTCTTGTTTTACTCTTGATCTCATCTAGACTTGCCTCAGTAAGGGTAAAGTTTGGCTCTAGCATCTCCAGCATTTATACCCTACCACCTTGGCCACCACAGAAGAGAAATCATGTCTATTTTCCTGTGCAGTTGTGACAAGTGTTCTGAGATATACTGGTTGATCCAGCTTGGAAGATGTCTCCTTCTTAGCACTCAGCATAGGAGTTTGACTTCAGATCACCACACAGTCTGATAATTTGGGTTGCAATAGTTTTCCAAAAAGGAAAAGTCAGGGTAGCTTCCAGAAGAAGTAAGAGACAACGTTAGCCAATAAAACAACAAACAAGCAAACCAAAAAAACATACTTTTGCTACAGGTAGAACATTTGGGGTTTCAGATCCTTGCAGCCATCCTGTTACAATCTCACTTGGCTTCATGGAGGAAGTAGTTCTTTCTTTTAGCATTTGCAAACAGAAAGGATATTGGGTTGAAGAGAGAAACAGGAAAGGCATTCATGGGGGAGCACTATCTAAGTAAAAGCCTGGAAATAGGAAGATGAGTGGTATGTATAGACATTAAGGAAGTTTGGCCTTATAGAAAGTTAGGGACTAGGGTATCTTGATTAAGCACCTTTTACATACCCAAAGGTATTCTAGCTTTTTTCTTTTACAGTTTATTTTATTCATGATAGAGCGCATGTGTGCATGCATGTGAGAGAAAAGCACCCTCAGAAGCTATAGTCTTCTTTCCCCAGCCTTCTAGCTTGATGTTGGGGCACAGGCCCAGAGTTTCAGGCCATGCAACTTCCAGCACTGTGGTTCAGGATGATATCAACTGCACCACAGAGCCTGGGTCATGACTGACTTTTCTAAGTCATATGTGTAATATGGGGGCATAGCCTATGCTCCAGAATCAGGCTGCTAGAGTTTAATCATTATTTTATAGTTGTGTGACATTATTCAAAAACCTTAAGCTTCCAGGGCTCCGTCTCTTCTTCTACAAAATAGGGACAATAAGACTACCTTGCTGTAAAACTTCAAGCCAATAATGCCTGAAAAGTGTTTAACATTGTGCTTATTTCATATTAATACTCACCAATATGATATATCCAATTCCTTGAATGATGAGAGGTTAGTTTAATTCTTCTTTTTACAAACAAAGGTAAACAACTTGTGTAATGTTGCTCTCTCTGACTCCAGAGTCTATGGCCTTTCTATTATCAGGAAAGTTTTTGTTAGGAGGAACCATAATTAGATAGCTAAGACAGGGTCCAGTTGTGTGTATTTTTACATGTTCTTATTTATACTCTTGCTTCTAAACAGAGGTGTACATCTACTGTACCAAATCCATGTGAGCATAGGATGTTGAATCAGAAAGAACTAAATTTAGGGCTGGTCCCATAGTGCAGTAATTAAGAACCGTGCATTGGGAGCTGGATCCCCCATTTCTGACTGCAATTTGAATCTTGGCTCTGATGGCCTGAAAAAACATGACAGGTGCATACATGTGTATATGCATGTGCATGTGTGTTCCAAATCCTGACAGGATGAAGTAATGGAGCAAAAAGGATTGCAATATGACCATATCCCGTGGAGGGGGGAGGTGGTGGTGCTTTCTCCCTCTCTTTTTGTCTGTTGAGTGCATGTCCCTACTGGCAATAAGAAAAGAAAAACTACATAAATTTAGATCCCATTTCTATCCTCGTACTGGTTTTATGAGTCATATGCTACTTCTTTAATCCAAATTTTAAGGTAAATGACATTTTCCAGTATCACATAGGAAGTGTCAAGGCTTAGATTTGAATTTTTTATCTTATTTCAGAAATAGGAAATGATAGTCTAGGATTTTGAACATTTTAGAAATCTTTAGAAATTCAGGAGCTAAAATGACAGCATATATCCCCTAGCCCCAAACACTCTCAAGAATTCAGTAACTATTGGAAAACCAAGACTTTTCTTTACCTTCCTTGGAAGGGGGTCCTAATCACACACTGGAACATCTGGGAGGCAGAGGAGATCCATTACATAACAAGTCATTGCAGTGGGCTTCCTGGGGTCAAATGAAGCTTTTCTTGCCCACTGTACTCATCTTATTTTTCATGCCTTTTTTTTTTTCAGTGTATTCATTTCTTCTATGAGTGAGAGAGGCAGAGAGAGAGAAATACAAGGAGACAGGAACCTCCCACAATATATGGCTGGCTTTAGTCAGCCCTGGATCGTGGGCACACATGTGCCTTGCATGTTCTGAGAGGTCTCCAGATATGAACTGGAAACCTTCCCATGTGGTTCAGACTTGCCTTACTGCTGCACAGTCATCTAGCTCGAAGGTCAGTCTTGGTTACAGGCTAGGGTATCAAAAGCCTGCTCAGTCATTTCCATACTTTAGTCCATTAACCTGGCTTGCATGGCTCTTGGTGGTAGTGAAAGTTCTCTCACACATGTTCTCACAACAACAGGTGTTAACTGTGTGAATCTGGCTCTTAGCTCCAGTTCTGATCTATATCGTCTCACTTCCTCCAGGGTTATTTAAATGTCACCTTCACAGTATGGACTTCCTGACCACGTACTTAAAATTGCCTGCATCTTCTGCCCCCATCTCCTCCTTCTTGTGGTTGATTTTTCCCAATAACAAGGATCCCTACCTAACATAGCAAACAGTGTTTATTTTCTCGTTTCTGTCTTCTCCCATTGTAATGTAACATCCATGTGAGCAGGTCATTTGTGTTCTGATGTCCCTTGTATCCCCATAACCGGGAATGGCAACTGCCATGATGGCTGAATGAATAACTGAGCTTTATATTTGCAGTATTTGCACGAGGTTGATTTTATTATTATCCCCATTTTACGGATAATGACACTGAAAGGTCGGAGGGCCGGGTATCTTTTGTTTTCATGTTTGCTTTTAACTCGCTCCATGTCACAGGAGAGGCCAGAGGCAGTACCCCAGCTCAGACTCTCTTGCTCCCTGTGCCCTGCTGCCTACACGGCTACTTTGACAGGAAACAAGTCAATTCACTGCAGCTTCGGTGGACTCAGCCTACTCTTTATGCTCACAGTGTCCATAAAAATGTTATTTTAGTCCCGACACTGATGCTTATGAATAAAATTTAGTCCTCATTCAAAAGCACATTAGCTGAGGCCATTTGGCGTCCTGTTACAGCGTTAATTTTTATGGAGAGAAATACACTGGCAAGGAGCACCTTTGCCATCTTCAAACAGAACTCGCTTCTCAATGGCGAGGCCTGGTGGCGCTCAACTCTGACAATAAGACGTTACGGCGTGCTGCTGCGGCCTTACCTTGGGGACCCAGGATGTAATTTTCAGATGGCGGTTTGTTTTGCCACCACACTACATCTCGGGCTTGGCAATTACATTTCATTAACAGGAACACATAAGCCATAAATCATTGATCAGAAACAGGTTGTTAATCGGTCTGGTTAAAGCGTCTGCCGGCTGGCAGGGCATGCGCTGCAAATTGATGGATGCCCAGGCTCACAACTTGCCCATCAAAGCAATACTGCTAATAAGTTTTACTAATATGTATTGGGCTAGTTTCCTCTGTGCCTGTAAGTACTTATTCTAACAGCAACCCAAAAAAGACTACTCCCATATTATAGATGAGGATGTTGAATTCCAAAACGGATAAATGGCTGGCTGAGAGTCACACAACTTGAAAGCGGGAAAAGCGGGATCCAAACCAAAGGGTTTGGACCCAAAGCGTGTGTCCTTAAGGACCACATGTATCCCTCCTTTCTGAACTTCGGCATTGAGGGTAAAAGGGGGCAATCGTTGCAGCCACTGGCTTAATGTCTGACCTGGCCCACTTCCTCCTGGGGCAGCATTATTTTCTGCAGATCTTGCCCAAACCTTAAGGAGCTCATGGGAGAAATTTAGTATTTGCAAGACTGAATTTTAACCTGTGCCTCCAAATAGCCGAAGTTGACCAGCATGATCAGGCCGCCGGCTAATTCATCTGCCTTTGCCTGCACGCCTGTCGTCCGTGAGCAGAGTGGTGGCAGCTGGACCCACTCACATCCTATTAACCTTGTCTGTCGGAATGACACCTGGCTGTGCTGAAGTCTTGGTTCCTGTAATTAGGAATGTAAACAACTCCGCTTCCTTCCTTCGGTGCTGGCTCTGTGCCTGTTCCCCACCTCATCCCCTGAACTGTGCCTTCCGAAACAGATGCCCTCCCCCAAGATGAGGCCAAGTGGGGCTATGGATGCCATTTGGTCATGGGTTGAACAGTTACTTGCTATCACCTGACTTGAGCTGGTAGTTTCCTACTGCATGACCTTATTTAAATTCATGGTGACTTCTAGCCAGTCGTTTGGGTGGTGGTTAAGGCGACTAAATCCCACATGGCGAACCATACAGTTTGAGTCCTAGACCTGGAAACTTGAAAAGCATGCCAGGGGTGTATGCATGCATGCCAAAAATTCCAAGATAATGGAATAGAGGGATTGTGGTGTGGCCATCTTCCCTGGAGAGTGATTTCTTACTTTTGTCTTTCTTTCTCTTTCTCTGGTGAACACATACATCCTATAGCAAAAACAAAATATACGGAACCAGCAGTTGGTGTAATGGCTATGTCGTTGGACTCCCATGTAGCTGACCATGGTTCGAGTCCTGGATTATACTCATGCCAGGCGCATGTGCATGCATGCCCAAGACCCCTAAAGGAGAATGGAGGGGAAGGGATTATGGTGTGACGATGCCCCTTGGGGTGTTCTCACTTTCTGTCTCTCTTTCTGGCAAGCACACTCACCCTATAGCAAAAACCTCTCGAAACAAAACAAAAGCAGAAATAAAAACAAAATATAAAATAAAATAAAAATAAATATGTGGTTATCTCATCTGGCTTGTTTATTCCGATTTTATAGCTAGAAACCCAGGCATTTGGAAAGATCGAATACATAACTTAAGGTCACACAGATATGTAATCTTGGTACAGTTTTTTTGTTTGTTTTATTTTGTTTGTATTGTTAAGAAGTAAACTGAGGGCCCATACAATTTAAAAGTTTCTTTTCAGCAAACAGGAACTCATAAAGTAAATCTCTAAGTGGTTCAAGGGCTTCATTGAGAGACTGCAAAGGAAAGACTTTGATTGTATGAAGATGGAAGTAAAGCAATGAAAATATTTGATCAGCTGCAGTTTATACAATTTCCTTATTTGATATCCTTTGCTGGAAAGTTCTTAGTTATATCAAATTGTCAGAAAAGTCGTGACATACTTTTTTCTATGCAAAAATTCATCACGACTTTTCCGATGATCCAATACAATTCTAAGTTAGTTGGTAACTTCTAACTGGTTTGCCTTAAATTTCATTATACATATGTGTGTGAATGTTACACATATACACACACACACATATATATATGTATACATACACACACACATACACACATATACACAGATATTTACAAGAAACAGCTCAAGTCAAGCTTTGTATATGTTGGCAAATCATACATAGGGTCTCTTATGAGGCTTAATTGGCTTTGTCTTCTTCAGGCCTGGTCTCCATTTTAATTTACTTTAACTGTTTGTTTTAATCACCCCAAGTCTATAGTTTATATTAGAGTCCACTCTTGGAATTGTACTTCTATGGGTTTTGACAAATATATTACAAATATATGACACATACTCATATTTGTAGCATTATGTCCTGAAAGTTCTCTGTGTCTTGCTCATTCATCCTTTCCTTCCCACAACCGACTGGAAACCCTTAATCTTTTTGCATCTCTATCCTGTTACCTTTTCCAAAATGCTATATAGTTATTGAGTAAGTGGAAAAATCGTGATGCACTTTTGCATGGAAAAACGTAGAAAAAATATGTCATGACTTTCCCAACAACCCAATAGGATCATACAGTAAGTAATCTTTTTCAAATTGTCTTCTTCACTTAGTATAAGCACTTAAAATTCTTCTGTGTCTTTCTATTGCTAGATAGCACATTTCTTTTTAACCCTGAATAGTATTCCATCGCATGGATGTACCAGTTTATCCATTCTCCTACTGAAGGAAATCCTGGTTACTTCCAAGTTTTTGGCAATTATTACTAAAGCTGCTTTAAACGTCTGCTTGCAGGCTTTTGTGTGAACATGCATTTTCAACTTCTTTTGGTATATACTAAGGACCATGAATGTGCAACTGTGTGGTAAGAGTATGTTTAGTTTTGTAAGAAACTGCCAAAGGGTTTTTCAAATTGCCCTGTACCATTTTGCGTTCCAACCAGGAATGAGTTCCTATTATTCCATATTCTTTCTAGCTTTTAGTTTAGTCAAGGTTTTGGATTTTGACCATTCTAAACAGTGTTTGAATCCAGATGTTTTGTCTCAGTGAGCCCTCTAGTACAACAATGATGCATATCCAAAGTACTAATGTGAAGATTAAATTATATCATGTATGTATTGTGACAGTGATAGTATCTAACATCCAATGTGCTGAGTGTAGTGGCTTAGGTGGATATAATGCTCATAGTCACCCTTGATTCAGGTACTATTATGATCTCTGTTTTACATATAACAAAACAGCAGGTCAATGATTAAATTATGTTCTCAAGCATACAGTCAGAGCTGGGTTCAAACCCAAACCTAAATGACTCTGGGTCCAGAGCCCTTAACCACTGTGATATGCATGCTTCATGTAAATAAATGCTCAATAAAAATATATGTATATACTGTTCTTCTGCCCCAAGCACATGAGAAAGTCACTTTCCATTCATTTCAGTGAAAACACCCACTCTAATGCCAGGGTCTGCATAATGTGGTTTAATTCTTTACCTGTCACCATGGGGCTTGATGTGGTCCTCTTTGTAGTTTTAGTTACAAAACCCTGCTATCAGAGCATGACCATACATCAACAGAGCCCTGTATTTGGGAGAATATGGAAACCCAGACTGTTACCTGCCTCATTATGTCCTCAGCATGCTCTCTGAGGCCTCATATCATCAATAACATTGATACCAACCAATTTAAACCAACTGAACCAGTGAACTTGGGCTGCTGACGTGTTTATGAGCAGGACACCAAGTAGATATTTTAACTAAGTGGAACATTTCTTGGTTCAGTTAATTCCAAAGGTAGCAACTCAAAGGAAATATTAGGGGCATTAAGTTTTATATTGGTGCCATTTATTATATATGATATTTAATACTTTTAATCACTTTATTTCCATGTTGACAGCCACTGAGAGAAAAAGAGCTTCCCATGGCGATTGTAACCTGGGAATTACTGTCAAGCTGAGACAGATTATCATTAACCCCTGAGTTGTCATGGTCTCCTGAGGAAATAGCATTTTATTAGCTTTATTAATGGCAATCAGGGAGATCAAGTTGGCGATTAACAAAAAATGACTCCATAAGAAAAAAATGTCTTGGAAAGGGTTAAAGAAGTAGAAGGAAATGAACACTACTGGAACACCCACTGGGAACCAGGCCTGTGCTGAACTACTTACTTACTGAATTAAATCCTTAGGAAATTCCATGAGGCTGGCTACAGTTATGTCTATTAGATAGATGAAAAAATATGAAATACTTACCATGTGCACTTTGCTCAATTTTGGGGATCTGATGGTGATGAATATGCTGGCATACTCACAGCCCTCTTGGACTTTGTATTTTGGTGTGGGAACTAGATGTTTAGGGTTATCTTTTGGATGAAAGTATTGTAGAAACTTTGAAAAGGTGAAATGGAGTTAGACCTTAGGGCAAGAAGTCCTGGAGGCAATTTAAACTGTTAGCTGTAGGTTTTTCATAGATGACTTTTATTGTGTTGAGAAATGACCCTTCTATACCAATCTTACTAAGGGTCTTAATCATGAAAGGATGTTGTATTTTATCAAATGCTTTCTCCGCATCAATTGAAATGATCATATTGTTTTTATCTTTCTTTCTGTTAATATGGTGTATTAACATTTATGGTCTTGCATATGTTGAACCACCCTTGCATCCCTGGGATAAAGCCTACCTGGTAGTGATGAATAATCTTTGTTATATGTTGTTGGATACGATTTGCGAGTATTTTGTTGAGAATTTTTGCATCTGTAGTCATCAATGATACTGGTCTGTAGTTTTCCTTTTTTGTCATGTCCTTATCTGTTTTGGGGAATGAGGATGATGGAGCTTCATAAAATGAATTTTGAAGGTTTCTTTCCTTTTGAATCTTTAGAAATAATTTTAGTAGGATAAGGGTTAAGTCTTCATTAAAAGTTTTGTAGAATTCCGAAGTGAAATCATCTGGACCTGGACTTTTCTTTGTCGGGAGGTTATTTATTACTGATTTAATCTCTTGGCTTGTTATGGGTCTATTCAGGTTCTCTATGTCCTCCTGATTCAATCTTGGTAGATTATATGCAGCCAGGAATTTGTCCATCTCCTCCAAGTTATATTGTTTGTTGGCATATAGTCACTCATAGTATCCTCAAATGATATTTTGTATTTCTACTATGTCTGTTGTAATATTGCCTGTTTTATCACATATTTGATTTATCTGGTTTCTTTCTTTCTTCTTCTTGATCAGTCTAGCCAGTGGTGTGTCGATCTTGTTAATCTTTTCAAAGAACCAGCTTTTGCTTTCATTTATTTTCTATATGGTTTATTTATTTTCTATTTCATTTATTTCTGCTCAAACCTTTATTATTTCTTTTCATCTGGCATTTTTTGGGTTTGTTTGTTGTTGTTTTTCCAATTCCCTGAGATATGATGTTAGGTTATCTATTTGCCAACTTTCCATCCTCTTCTTATGTGCACTAATTGCTATGAATTTTCCTCTTATGACTGCTTTTGCTGTGTCCCATAGGTTATGGACACTTGTGTACCCGTTATCATTTGTTTCCATATTTTTTTTTAATTTCAGACTTAATTTCTTCAGTAGCAAAGAAGTCATTCAGAAGTAGGTTGTTCAGTTTCCATGTGTTTGTGTATTTTCAGGGGTGTTTCTTGAAATTAATCTTGAGTTTAATTCCATTATGTTCAGAGAAGATGTTAGATATAGTTTCTATGCCTTTGAATCTGTAAAGGCTTGATTTGTGTCCTAACATATGATCAATTTTTGAAAAGGTTCCATGCTGGGGTGAGAAAAATATATTTGTTGTGGACATAGGATGGAAAGTTCTGTAGATATCTGTCGAGCCCATTCAATTTATAGTATCATTTAGGTCCTGTATCTCTCTATTTATTTTCTGTCTAGAAGATCTGTCTAAAGGAGATAATGGGGTGTTGAGAT
The DNA here is from genome assembly GCF_000334495.1 of Tupaia belangeri chinensis. Lineage (NCBI taxonomy): Eukaryota > Metazoa > Chordata > Mammalia > Scandentia > Tupaiidae > Tupaia > Tupaia belangeri. The sequence continues at coordinate 575,709 of NW_006159707.1, read as the reverse complement.
CTCCAATAATTATAATATTTCTTCCTATCTCTCCTTTTAGCTCCAACAGTCTTTCCTTCACATATTTAGGTACACCTGAGTTGGGTGTATAGTTATTTATAAGAAATTTATGTCTTCTTGCTGGATTGCCTCATTTACTATTATATAATGCCCTTCTTTGTCTCTTCTTAAAGTCTTTGTCTTGAAATCTGTTTTGTCTGAAATCAATATCACTACTCCAGCCCTTTTGATTTCCATTTGCATGGATTATCTTTTTCCAGCCCTTTACTTTTAGTCTATGTATATCTTTATCCATAAGGTGAGTTTCTTGTAGGCAACAGATAGAGGGTTTCTGTTTTCTTATCCATTTAGCCAATCTATGTCTCTTAACTGGAGAATTTAATCCATTGACATTCAATGTAATTATTGATATTTCTGTACCTGATCCTATCATTAAGTGAGCCATTTGCTTGGTTGCTTTTTGTTCTCATATAACTGTCTCTGATTTTTTAGTTTTCCTGGTATTTCTGTCTAGAAGATCTGTCTAAAGGAGATAATGGGGTGTTGAGATCTCCAATAATTATAATATTTCTTCCTATCTCTCCTTTTAGCTCCAACAGTCTTTCCTTCACATATTTAGGTACACCTGAGTTGGGTGTATAGTTATTTATAAGAAATTTATGTCTTCTTGCTGGATTGCCTCATTTACTATTATATAATGCCCTTCTTTGTCTCTTCTTAAAGTCTTTGTCTTGAAATCTGTTTTGTCTGAAATCAATATCACTACTCCAGCCCTTTTGATTTCCATTTGCATGGATTATCTTTTTCCAGCCCTTTACTTTTAGTCTATGTATATCTTTATCCATAAGGTGAGTTTCTTGTAGGCAGCAGATAGAGGGTTTCTATTTTTTTATCCATTCGGCCAGTCTGTGTCTCTTAATTGGAGAATTTAATCCATTGACATTCAATGTAATTATCGATATTTCCATACCTGATCCTATTGTTAAATGAGCCATTTCCTTGGTTGCTTTTTGTTTTCATATAACTGTCTGTCTGACTTTTTAGTTTTCCTGGTATAGAACTCCCTTCAGAACCTCTTGAAGAACTGGTCTGGAGTTGGTAAATTCCTTCAAATTTTGTTTATTTGAGAATGGTTTTATCTTTTTTTTCAATATGAAAGTTAATCTTGCCGGGTATAGTATTCTTGGTTGAAATTGTTTTTCATTCAACATTTTTACTATATTTCCTCATTCTTTCCTTGACTGCATTGTTTCAACCGAGAGATCCAATGTTAGCCTGATGGGGTGACCTTCGTAAGTAACTTGACGTTTCCCTCTTGCCAACTTTAGTATCTTGTCTTTGTCTGTTGTTTTTGCCAGTCTGGCTATGATGTGCCTTGGAGAGGATCTTCTTGGGTTGATTCTACTCGGGGTCCTATGTATTCCTTGGGTCTGGATATTTGAATGCCTTTCTAGGTTTGGAAAGTTTTCTTTCAGGATTTCATGGAATAAATTATCTATGTCCTTATTATTTTCTTCCTCTTCTGGGATACCAATTATCTGGATGTTGGGGCACTTGATGGTATCCAGTATTCCTCGTATATTATCCTCATTTTTCTTGATTGTTTTCTCTATCTTCTTGATACTTTTTTTAGGTCAGATGTCTTGTCTTCTACATTAGAGATTCGATCTTTTGCCTGATCTAACCTACTTTTAATACTTTCAAGGGAGGTTTTGAAAGTATTAAAAGGTTTCTTCAACCCTAGAAATTCCATCTGGTTCTTGTCTAAGGTATCTATTTCTTCTTTCAAATCATGAAAGGACTTCCTCATCTCCTGGAGCTCCATGTCTCTTTTCTCTTCCATTTCAGTTAGTTTGGTCACTACAACTATTCTGAATTCCTTGTCAGACATGTCCACGATGTCCATTGTATTGACTGTGGGTGATGTAGGCTTGATAATTTCCCTTGGAGGAGAGGCCTTTTGTTGGTTGCTCATACTTCTTGAGCCTCTGCGATTGTTCCTAGTCATCAGGTGATCTCTATGTTGCTTTCTAACTTATTTAAGGTATCTCTGAGTGTTAAAAGGTGTACAGGATTAGAAAATTGATGATTTATCTTATGGTTGGCCTACCTGTTGCTCACCAGTACCACATACTGTTGTCACTGGTCCCGGGTGACCCAAAGACCTCCCTGTTTCTAAGGAGTGTTGAGCCTCCAACTGACCTAATAAGCAATACCTCAAAAGAAAAAAAAAATAAATAATCGCATGGCACGCTATTCAAAACACTAAAATTCAGAGAGTCCAAGTGCAGATGGGGAAGGGGCAAAGGATGAGCGACAGGGCCTGCAGCTGCAGGCAGCCTGGTGTCTGGAACTGCTTGCTGGCTTGAACCAGTTTGCAGGTGGGGTGTGTGGGGGGGGTGCGAGTGCGTCTTAAAGCCCCATGGAACCAACCTGAAGTCCAGAGACAAGTAGGGATGTGGATGCATGATGGTCCCAGCCATAATGGCCTGCAGCCACAGGCAGCCTGGTGTCCGGCATTCTTATCTATTGATGAATACATAGTT